>NC_092562.1:42500-382500 GCF_037975245.1 Apostichopus japonicus
TTCATTAAAACAATGATTTCATGTATTGCTGTGGCAAGTAAGAAAGGAAACTATCTCTTTAAACAATATAAAGATTAATTTTTTATCAATCATTATGTCAAAATAAAAGTTACAGCTGAATAGATAAAAGTTATTCAAGAGTTAGCATTAACAAACTATGTAGTATGCAATTCTGCATGATAGGCAGACAATAATAATAGCTAGTCAGACAGTAACCTTTTGAAAGGAATTCATTCTGCAATTGGCTACCAATCAGATCTTAACAAACAATATTTACCTACAAAGCATGTATTTGTAATGCATATTTATACTGAACACATATGTGACGACAATATACTGTCTATTCTGGAGTTTGAATAAAAATCTGAATACTGTTTAATGGCATTTGTACATACTGATTACTAGAAATGTTACTTCATTAAAAAAAAAAGGCAAAAGTGGAAAGATGACTTTGCAAAGTAAAAGTCAACATCAGTCTATAATAGTGTTGGTTAAACCACTTTCAATAAAAAACTGTCCAGAAGATCTCCATTGAAAACTTCAGTTGTAATTGACAGCAACATACTTTACATTTCCTGAATTTAATCCAAAAACTAAATACTATATAATCGTAAACAATAACTTTTAAAAACATAGTAATAAATATGGGTTTAATCCTACTTTGAAAAAGAACTGTCTGGAAAAATTCCTATGAAAAGTTAACTTGTCAGAGACAGCAATATGCTGTCAGTTTGAATAAAACTAAAGACTGTTTAATGGTAAGCAATAACCATTGAAAAAAACTAATATAATACTAATGTTTTAAGGCCTTCTTTGTATAAAGATTGATGTCAGCTTCTCGGATATGTATTTGCTGAACCTTGTAGCTTCCTCAGTAAATTCCAGCTTTCTTTCAAACGTTCCACGAATTGTGCTGCAAGAAACAAAGCGTATGAACAATTAAGAATTGACTTATCATGATTAACAGTAACAGTGTGGTCCTAAAACTTAACAAACTCTCTTGCATTGCTAGATGAGTGCTTTCATGGAAAGTTAAAGTCTAACTTTCCTAGGGTTTAGAATGTCTCACGATATTTATCTCTGTTGGTATCCAACCTGAATGGACTAGCAATCAGTCTAACCAAGAACATTCTTTTGGTTTAGAATTTGAGTTTGCTCAATCTTTGGGTTGGAACAACTACACCACTATGGTAGTTTGATTTTCGGCTTCCTGTCAGAACTCAAAGGCAATTAAGAACCAACCAAAATGATATGCAGTTGTTAACTCATGATACTGGAATGCATAATCCCACTGATAAATAGTTATGGCAGTGTTAAAAAATTACTTACTCCTGAAAAACAGCTTATTCAGTAAATTATATTGTACACTTGTGTACTAAGTCATGAGCTTGTAATATAAATGGTTACTTGTTTGAAAGCTTTTCATAATGAATCACCTTCCATAGCATTAACCTGCACGGGAGACAACAGCTGTTTTGCATCTCTGTCACTGTTGAATCTGGTGCAAGCATTCCCAACGACTTTCGTTTTCAAAGTGTTGGTTCTCCAAATCGACACCAGTAAAGTCTTCACGAACATAGAGTGTTTCTCTTAACTACAAATGGCCTCCCACTTGTCTTCAGGAAGCCCAAAATCTGCACCAATATTGACCTGTGAACAGAAAATATGATATATACCTGTAAGCATATATACAGATATAGCACATGATAGCTCACATTATCATAAACATACATTTACATTATAATTTTATATCAACATATTGGGAGGTAAACAGTTAAATATAGGTCCCTCAAATTATAAGCCAGGAATAGCAGCTTTACCAAATAATTACTAGCTTTGCACTTTTACACCAAGTTATTTTTCAAAGCTTAAGAACCATGTTTATAATTATCCCAAATCAGCAAAAAATTGGCCAAACTTATGACGCTTGTACGGAAATGATGTACCAGACTGTATATATAAACAGGTTATGAAAAGTATCTAAATAATATCATTACACATTTGGGTACAATAGTTAAACTCACCCTTCCATCTTTTTTATCTATGACACTTGTTCATTTGCTTTTTGGACTCTCGGATAAACTCTTTCGTCCTGCAAGGGGTACAATATCATCTTACACCAATATGTCTTTAAGCCATATACGTTCTCCTCTTCTGTTGTTGCCTCCACACTGGTGTCGTACATCACAGGAAACGTCAACTGGATATTTGGTGTTTCAATTCTTCCTGGAAAAAGGAAATAAGCAGCAGTAGTCATCATTTGAAAACAAATGAAATAAAGTTGTCACCACAAAGTGATATGAGATTTGCTTCAACAATAGTCTCAAAAAAGAATCCTAAAGTTTGAAGCAGACTGTATAAAGCTGAACATTTGAACCAGAGTGTCATCATCATTGCAACCAGAATCAAATGCCCAGACTACAGAGATAATAAAGCATGGGCTAAATATTTGTTTGTTTTTAAGATCGAAAAATACAAAATTTTTGAAACACAAATGCACTGAGCCAACTTATTTATAGGCCTAATTGTTTTAAGTTGTTATTTTGCTGGCTCACTTAACAAGTCTATTTATAACTAGGCTACAGAGGAAACAGTTCTTTGTCACACTAAGTTAATTTGTCTTTCAGACACTTTTTTAGTCTTACTAGTAGTAGTACTAAAGTATATAATACCGGTGACTAGCCAACATAATTTGTTCAGCCTACTGTAGCAGTAAGTTTGAAGGTCTAGCCTTGCTTTATTAATATATCACATAGCCTACCCATTTAGATTCACATGGGAAATTCAAGAAAACTTTACCATATGAGTGTAGACCTAAGCTTCAAGTAAACTATTGAAACTCAGTCCAAGCATTTGTTTGGAAATAAATTAGAAGATTATGTGCAATTAACTGTTCAATCTAGCCCAATACACACATAACACATTGTTAATTGGTGTTTACAATGCACAATTTAGTGTTAAGAATGCACTGCAGTACTCAATAGAAAACCTAGGCTACTCACTGTCATCGCACTTGTGTATTGCGAAATGCCTAGCCTAACAACGGTCACAAGTACTGCGTAGCGTAACGCTAACCATAATACTACTTTGTGCCAGTGGCCTAACAATTAACATTAGTTTTACCTCCAAGTTTAAGGAACAACAGGACGTAGGCCGATGGTGGCGGTTAATACTTCCATTCTTCTATAGATCTTCTTGGGTGATTAACAGTTGAAAGTTGCTTAGAGTGATCTTATTAAACCATGCCAAGCAATGCTTACGCTGTGCAATGCAAGTTGCCGTTCCTCCTTGGTTTCGAAATTGAATAGGGTGTTTAAGTCAAAGTTCAACTTAAACCTCGTACAAAATGTGATTATCAAAAAAATTGAAAAAATTGTCTTTCGACTCCCAATTTGAGAGTTTTATGTCACTGACAATTACAAATATCATTAATTTATATCAAAAATTTAAAACAACAGTAAATAAGAAAGGATTGAATCATAATACAATTTAAACATTAATTATTTTTTCCTGGATCTTGACTTGGCAATATGCGTCTTACTTTCTTAGACTATGAATCACTGATCTAAATATAGATGCGAGCTCGTCTCAATCTTTTGATGTATGTGTATGCTACGTATTCATATACTATCTGGAATCTCTCATAAATTTCATATGTGAATTTTTCATTTTACCTTAATGTACCAAATAGAATAAACAATTCAGTGATCAGACATATGTTATACCACATCTTTGCAGTGGCAAAGCCAGCAAAGGTGGGGAAGGGGGGGCTGGGGAAAGAGTACCTCCACAACAAAGGTTTGGGGACGTGATGTCCCACGGTGAAAAAAAAAAGGGAGCAAAAAAAAAAAGGAACTAATTGCATCAGTTTGCATATAAGCCCTTTTTGAGAAAAAAAATTTTCAAGCGCCCCTCCCCTCATAAACCTTCGCTGACAACGGTGATCCACCATTATGTGCCTTAAAGTGGAGACAGAAATTTGAGCCCCCCCCCACCCTCAAAGCTTCAACAAACCAACATGCTTCGACTATGGTGCCCTGCAATTAGTCAATGGGATAGACATCCAACAAAATGATTTTATCTTGAGGACAGAACAAGATGTTGTCTTGTTCACAACCCATAACAATAGCGCCCTCATTCTATTAAAGTTTACTATTTGTTTGTGCCATTGTAGCCCCATATTACCCGGCACCTACTTTTGTCAAGCCATGTCCTGTTCTAGCCTCTAGCAATGATTCAATTTGTGTTTTGCAAGTTGAAATTGTGTAAGTTCAAGTACATAATGTACACCAGTTATGATCCAATAAACACGGAATAGTCGAAAATTTACCGGTTTCAACTTGACAGGTACCTGTTGTTCACTACATGTTAACAGGTACCTGCTTAGAGCAACTGGTAGATATATTTGTTAAAAGCAACTGGTTTAACAGATGCCTGTTATAACCAACTGGTACCTGTTGAATGCAACTGGTGTAACAGGTACGTGTTAAACCATTTGTTTTCAACAGGTACCTGTTAAACCAGTTGTTTTCAACAGGTACCTGTTAAGCCAGTTGTTTTCAACAGGTATTTTACCTGTTGATAGCAACTGGTTTAGCAGGTACAGTACCTGTTAAAACCAACTGGTACCTGTTACAGCTTACAGGTAATTTACCTGTTGCAACAGGTAATTAACTGGTATAAACTGGTTTTGGTCACAATACCTGTTAAAACCAGTTGTCGTTAACAGGTACCTGTTAGTCCCTGTTGGTTCCGGTTAAAACCAGTTGAAATGGTAACAGGTATTAACAGGAATTTTCTCCTGGGGTACATACAGAGAATAATACAAAGTAAGAGAATAGAAACATATAAACGACAATATATGAGATATTAAACGCATTCAGCCTATTTACTGCATCATACGATGTAAATATAGGTAGAAATATTAACACAATCTGGCAATATAATCAGATGCCATTTTTCTTGAACTATTGAACTGTAAAATTTACCTTGTATCGTCCAGGTTCCTCAAACTCTCTTCAATAAGCTTTCTGGTCATCATCACTTGCATATGGATCATCGTCAGGAGCAATGATATCAGTATAATCGGTCATAAATCTGGAATTAAATGAATGAAGAACAATTAACTGGACAATTTCTAGTTATTTTTTAGTAACTATTCAATTGTAGACAAAAGGTTTTTGCTTTCACAACAGTTAACTGGGATTCCAAAATTACTAATGAAATGTGATTTAAAATAAGTTTTTAACAGTCGTGTCTTGGTAAATTGGTGAAATGGCATACATTTCTCTTTCCTTAGTCATATCACTATATGTTAGTTCATTTGTAACTGATGATCCAATCAACCGACTTTGGAATACAATAACATAGGGCTGTAGAACATGTTATTAGTATTCAAAGTCGCAGCAGATTTCTAAAAATCTGTGAAGAGGTGATGACCGTTGATCAGTAATAAAAGAAGTGTGTTATAACACCATAACACATGTTAGACCAGTGGTGGTACTATGGAGAAACTAATATTTTAGGAATTCATTACTCAAAGACAGGGGAGATCTTGGGATTTTCATTGCTAGATATTGCTGGATATCCATACAGTACAGTGACCTTGGGATCACTGCGATTTTTCGGGGCCTGGTCTAGGGAAAAAAGTCGGGAGTGGTCACACTACATGTAGGTCAGTGCCCGACCTCTAGACGTCACTAATACACAACCCTATTAATTGTTATCGATGAAGTGGTGTGTTGCCAGATTTTTTCAAGGTATTGGTACTACGGGCAAAGGTCATTAATTAAGTTTCGTAACTCATCAAGAAGAGATTAGAGGGGTGGGGCGTAGGGTTGTGGGCGAGCGTTTTCATGCAAATAGGAACAATCTCACGAAGTGAGGGCTGCGTCCTTTTCTACTTTTTCTCTCTTTCTTCTTTTTCTTTTCCCTTCCTTCCTCTCCTTCCTCCTCTTCCCCCCCCCCCCCCCCGCCCTCTTTCTAGTTTCCCTTTTTGCTTCGCTTTTTTCTCTCTTCTTTTTCTTAACCAGGGGGCGCCCGCAACCCCAACCACCACTAGATATGCCCCTGTGCTATCAACACAAATCCCCTGGTGTCTAGAATGTGTGATCATCGTCAGGTGTGTATCACGATTCCCATCAAATCGGAACAGATACTCCACATGATCTTGGACAAAAGGCCGAGTTCTTAGTACGTACAGGTTTAAAAAGTTAGGGTCTAGGCCTAACTGTAATTAATAACACATTGAGTAAAGTGTAATTAAAGGCCTAAGGTTAACTTACGCCTATATATGTTGTGCAGCGTGCTAGGCAACAATTTTCAATTTCAGCTATTGTTTTCCGGAAGAAACGTAAATTACATTTTTCGTTCTGGTTTAATGAGCGGAATTCTCTGATGACAACGTTGGCAACACTCACCTAGCTCGTTTCCGAGATTAGAACGCTGGTTCAAACCCATCAACAATTGCATGTAGAATGAAAGAAAGTATAGTAACGAGCCGTATAATTAGAGACAATTTCCAATGAGGGACCGAATCTGATTGGTCGACAGGTGATACGCTCTCACACGGCCCCATATGAAAGTTATAAATCAAAAACTTTTTGCAATGTGCAGACGACATGTGCAGACGACACATTTAAGGTGGCATACTCCTATTAGCGTTTATATCAATCCGCGGCAAGTGTTCTCCTATCTCAGGAAAAGTGCCAAAAAGCAGCAGGAGAACATCTTTTGTGACCTGTTATCAATCATAATCTAGTTTTTTGTGGCTTGCATGTTGAAGAGCATCAATAGAAGTAAATGTGGTGAGAAAATTGGGTCAATTGAGGCAATTTTAGACCCCTTTAGGCCTCCCAGGAGCAGCGTAGGAAATTTGTTTACCACTGAGTGAAGAGGTTTGTTTACAAGTGACGAAAACTTCCGGCTCGGATAGCAAAAAATGTTCACGGTCATGGTACGGAAAATTGATGGTGCCATGAAAGGCCAACTTGTCAGCTATCCGGTGATGGGTAGCGTTAAGCTAGTGAAAACTTCTATCTAGACTTAGAGACCACATTACTTTGGTGATTTATTGTGTAAGTCAATGGGGCTTTCTAATGGGCGTATGCTACCGTAAGTACTTACATACAATGCTTACATACAACGAGTTAAATGAATTCATTTAACTCGAGCTTACATACAACGAGTTAATTTAACTCGATGCTTACATATTTGTCAATAAAATGAGTGAGACCTATGAAGTCTGTTATAATTACTGAAAGAGCAACTGCGCCACCAATTTTATCACCAGCGCCACACTGTGGGTCGGGTCTTCGAACTTTTCAATACTCTACAGTAGCAAAGAAATACCAGTTCCACAATCGCGAAGAATCTTCTTGGAATACAACGTGAAAACAGTTTGCAGGAAAGATAAGTTTGGCCGTGTATCTTAATATAACACACTTCTCCCACCATATCAAATATATTTTCAGGTGATTTATACCAGAAGATATAGTTTTGGGGTGTTTTAAGGCTTAGGTGTCCGAACTTCGAAGAGTCCATGCTACTAGTACTACTGAGACCGCAGGTCATATCAACTTTGTACCGAAAATCCTCTTCTGGTGTCACCGGGATGCGAAATTATTTTTCCCACTTCGACGCGGCCACATGGGCGTGGCTTATGAATACGTCAGAGGCCGGCAAGTTTGTGACTTCGACTTCGAGCTCTTACGTATATAGCTCTTTAATTATATACTCAGCTAATATACTCAGGCCCAATATACTCAGGCCTAAGACATGACTTCATGAGATCCATGATGATGTGCGACTGCTTCTCCCAGTCAATCGGGTCTTATTGGAGCTCTTGAGGTAAATTCCATCACAAAATCAAACTGTGTTTGTTTATTAGATGTGTTATGAACCTCCCGTGTCAGGAAAAGTTTGGAAAAGAACCTCCCGTGACAGCAGGGTCTGGAAAAGTTATAAATGAACCTCCCGTGGTATTGATTATTACACTTCATATTACACCAGGTAGGCCCACTGACCTTTCAATGCTAAAAACCTACAAAGATACATGTATTGTATTGTGCCCCATATTGTTTTATCCATCATTCTAAATTATTTGTTCATTTATAAATGAACCCCCTTTTAAACTGCAGTAAGGAGCCTACGTGCTTTCATCATTAGTTTACGTACGCTACTGGGTATTGTTACGGACTTGAAATATTCTACCCATTTTATGAAACAGTTGTCACTTGCGTCTGTATTAACTATAACCAGGGAGCTGTTACTGTTAGAGTAGCAGCTCCCTGCTATAACTATGCCTAAATAGCAATGTCCCTCTGTACTATGCTATTTATTACACTGGTACGTGTACTAGAATCCCTGACATGTAACTTAATTGAGAACTTTCAGCACCCAAACAAACACCCGAGAGATGTCACTGCATAGTCTGTGACGTAGACCAATAAGCCGTAACAACGACCGATAGTCCACGCCCATTATGCTAATATGGCCGCGTCGAAGTGGGAAAAATAATTTCGCCACCGGGATACCAAGTATTGCATAGCCTTAGCATCTTACTGAAAGTCAATGATCTGCACATTTATCATTCAAATTTGGGTCGTTTATAGGACAAATAGTAAGTAGTATTAATGCAGTTGCTATTTGATTAATATTAGCTAGTGAACTTGTAACGATAGGCTAGGAAGACAACGCACACTGCGTACGCTATAACTAAAAGAATCAATGTCAGTCAGAATATTAATGAACAGACTCGCATGAATGTGGTGTAGCCTAACATAACAATGTATGCTTGCATTGTTAAGGTTGTAATTGGCAGGACGTTACTAGTGGGGTTCCACAAGGGTCTGTTTTTGGTCCCTTGTGTTTTGTTGCCATTGAAGAAGATATTTTGTGTACAGCTAAGAAGTTTGCTGATGACACCAAACTATTCTTTGGAGGTCTCTTTTAAAAGCGTTTCAAATATTGAGAAATTTCAAATGGAGACTTCATTCAGGTTTTCAAGATTGTGTATCGTTTTGACATTTTATCCTTCACTGACTTTTTCAGGTTTGCTAATACTAGTAGTTGTACCAGATGTCATTATCTTAAACTCCAAAAGTCACAAAGTTGCATTTAGATTCGGCATTACTTTTTTCTTCTAGGGTTGTGAATGAGTGGAATGGTTGGCCTGAGAAAGTTGTACTTGCAAGTACTGTAGTGTGAATGGGTTTAAAAATCCTTTAGACAAGCACTTTCAGCATTGTAATCGGGTAAGAGTGCTTGTATCTTCAGTTTTTTTTTCTCCTATAGGGTCTTTGATGGGGACTTGAGTGTCCCTCATGATCATGTTTCTTTACTAAACTAAACTAAATAGTTCCAGCATTTATCGTGTGCTTAGGCCTATGCAATTGCAGAAGCCAACCTTCTTAAACTTTTTGAATTAGAAATTTAGAAGGTTAACTTAACCTTTTAGACGGTAGCTTAACTTTTTCTAAAGTTGCAAATGTAACATGAACACGGCTGAGCAAGAGTTGTGCCAGCAATGCCACTGCATGAGGGAAATTCACAGTGACAGAGTAAATAATTGCTCTCACACCCATGGATGAACACATGTTAGGTATATTACTATCACTAATCTGGGAAAATTGCATTTAAGAATATAAGTTTGTTTATCACCTGGTCCACAGTTATTTAATTGTTTTTATTTACTCCATTAGTGATCTTCCCTTTTCCAACATCTTTACTGGAAAGACTCTTGCTCAGCCGCGCATTACACAAACACTTTACGAACAGAATACCGCAGATAGCTGATTGTGAACTATATATGTTAGGAAATCACATGCAGTTCTGGTTATGAAAATAGTAAGAGACAAGATTTGTTTTTCAATCTATGTTTATGGTTAACTACAATTAAGAAGAATGAATTGTAATTTAATAATAAATGAGCCCTTCAGTACTGATAACCAGGATATTAGTTATGTATTTTTTCTTTCTTTACAGTACAGAAATGCAGGGTTTCACGACGCCATTTTCCACAAAGGTAGTATGGCAGAAAACAGGTGGAATTTTACATATAAATGCCCAAAAAATGTGCTGGACAGAAAGGTTCAATAATCTTTTGGAACATTGACACCACATACACTTACATGAGGAAACCTTTTCTCATAGATGTTGAATAAACAGTTGTAAGAAGATTAACATGTACAATTGGTTCATTTAGAAACATTTAAAAAAAGGTTCATAACAACTGTCATATGGGTGAGACTCTGGCTATGAGGAATGATGTGGTCATACAAATTCCCATCAGTAGTGAAGATAATGGTTCTGATATTTCCAAATATGAAGCTGACATAAGTAATCCAGGTTCCCACTTGCCAAATCAACACAGAAGTTAATACAGCCATGTGAAATACATATTATGAAATTGGAGAAATCACAAATTACCCAGAACAAGTTTAGATGAAGTTTCTAATGAATATAAGAAACTTTTTGACTCAAATCTTCTAGATATTGAAAGAGATCGAACCGTTAAAACTGATTTAGCTGAATCGGGTTGATGTGAAAGATTGTCCAAACATTCATGTGGTTAATGGTCAATTGTGTAGGAATCCAGATATTGTGATGGACTATTGTGATGGGGCCAACTATAAATCTAATGCTTTATTTCAAACTATGTTTTTTTTCACCTTTTCAAGTGCTATTTCATTGTGCAAGAAATGGACACTGATTGCTTTGATAGGGAATGCCATGTATATGATGTTGTAGAGTCATACAATACATTAATTATAAGAAAGCCAGAGTTCTACTTATCACTGTACTTTGCCATTATTCAAAGCAGATGTTAACAGCAATGTGGTGATCAAGTGTAAGGATCATGAAGAGTATTTTTAGCTGTAGATGTTCATAGATATTTATAAAATCAACTTTGCTGTTCCAACTACACCATTACTAGCTTCACAACAGTATTTCAATGTGCTGTAATCTCATTCATTTTCTTTTTCATCAGAGAGTACAGTGTCTAAATCAGCCAGCATTGTCACACAATAATAATTAAGCCAGACCCTGCAACTTTATTCAACGATGGCTCATATTTTGTATTGCACTTGGGAAGTGAGTGAAGATAAACTAGACGTAATGGACCGCTTTCGGAAAGGTAAAAGTGCAACAACATTTTATGGAATATACTCTATATGAATGAATCCAAATGATTAACTGCAGTTTAGAACAAAGTGTGAGATAGAAGTTATTGTCCTGAAACTAAAGCAGTATTTATGAACTCCTCACACCTTTGACCTCACCTTAAAAGAACAGAAACAAGTTGTTCAGGTTGAAGAGTTAGCAACTTAAAATTAGGAAATTGTTTCATATTCAAGAAGAAATCAAATTTCAACTTTATGATAAAGAATGGAATGATTGCATGGGTAGGTGTGGAAACCTCAGCTACCTCAAAGGAGGAAAGTGAAAGTGATACCCATCACCTCAGAGCTTATACCATCACAGACTTACACTCACTAAGTAGTACATGTAGCTTATTTGATAGTGAAGTTGTAGATCTCGTGAGTAGACGACTGTGCAGTGTACCTAGCAGAGCAAAAGCGACAGTCAGAAGTTTCAAAGCATACATTACTACTCAATGTGGTTTAACTATCAGCTGAACTGAGCCCAAGCTGCATTCAGAATAAGCATAGGCCTATATACATTTAGACATATGGAACTGGAAAGCTCACACCTTTACAATGTCAGACCAAGATTGGATGGCATGGGCTGATGACATAAACGAAAAGTTGGCAAACCATACATCAGCCCCACCAAGTGGCACAAGGGATGCAGAATGTGGACAGGTGCCTACACCATCAGTAAGCCAGGGGCACCAGCATATGGCATTATTTTCACAATGCTACCCCTGGCAGCTATGTAAGAGAAGAGCCAGCAGGCAGCAGAGTCCACATTCTGACATATATGCTCTTCAAAGTATTGTGCAAAGTAAAGAAATATTAAGGAACAAACCATTTGCTAGCTCCTACATATGCCACAACAGCCTACATGTGGAGAGAGGTGTCATGTCTCTCAGCAGTATCTTGCAGTGCAAACAACAGCAGAAGGCCTTGCAAGTTTTATGGCACTTGCCAAGGTCATGGTCATCAGCTTGATTGCTTACTTCCCTGAGTGAGTGATACTGTTTTAACTCATCACAGTGAGTCTGGATAGACTCAGTTTACAAATTACTGGCATCACTGATAAATATTGTCATCTTTATCTTCAGTGTAGTTTTTCATCCTAGAGTAACTGGTCATGAATCAGTTGATGTCTTTTATAGATGCTGGATTGGTTTATGTTTTTAGTTCTACCATGTACCTTGTACTCTCTCTCTCTGAGTTGTGCTCTCCTCCTTCTGTATGCTCTGCCTCTCTTACATAATCTATCATACTGTTGTTTTCTTTGCATCTGTTTCAGAGTCTGGAAACATGGACGATTTGAGCTCACCTTTAATACTGCAGCTTCCATCTTCCGAGCTATGGACTCTCCAGGCACATTATATGTTATGTCTATGGAACTGTAGTCCCTGTACTGACCATTGCATGAAAATGTGGTACTATGTTTTGGATTGGTCAGTGAAAGTCTTATTGATGACATCTGCTTTTGAGTGGAAGTCTCAAAACGAGTGGACCATAATGTTTGCTGTAGGTGGGTGTCTCAAGTATTTTGTTTAGCTTCCTGCTGTCAGTGTGGGATGTTAGCAGAGAACCCTTTTTAGCATTTGGCATACATGGAAATGTGTACTTCTTGCCACTCTTGCATAGAAATGAATGCTTTGGGCAATATGAATGATTTCCACTGCAGCACTTTGCAAGGCAGTCTAAACATGTTGATAAAGCTCTCACAACTTTGTAGTGGTCAAGAATCTTAATTGACCATAAAGGAATTGGCATTCACTCCACCTCAGTAAAGCAGACAGTAAAACAATCATAAATACATCGAAAATACATAAAATCTGATTCCTAAAACGAAAAATTAAGACTACTACGTCCATGTTCTGGCACATAAAATTTGCCTATTTCCTACATAATTCATTGCCAAGATTGAGAATAGCCCTTTGCAAGAAAGAACGCCTGTATCTCTCGGTTCGGCATCTCATGACAATTAGTCTGCCTGTTTGATTGCTGTAATCTACCCGATGCCCCAGAGGATGTTGGGATGACATGATTGACTTCATATTACTCTGTGATACTCTGACAAGCAACTCATCTACTGAACTGAGGTCATGTGACCGACAAACTCTCCTTGCTTTAGAAACTAGTCTATTTAACTTGGTCATGTCTCTAGCAGTAGTATTTTCACCCCACGCGGCTAAACAGAATGTAATGGTGGTCTTGATTGCCGATTTTAATATAGAACAGAGATATGAGAGTAGGTCGAGTCTGAATGAATTAAGCTACTGTAATAGGAACATA
Organism: Apostichopus japonicus; assembly: GCF_037975245.1. Classification (NCBI taxonomy): domain Eukaryota; kingdom Metazoa; phylum Echinodermata; class Holothuroidea; order Aspidochirotida; family Stichopodidae; genus Apostichopus; species Apostichopus japonicus. The sequence continues at coordinate 55,937 of NC_092562.1, forward strand.
CGCTGATTAGTTTTGCTAGAACAGTTTTTACATGTTCATCCCACTCCAATTTATCAGTGATAGTTTCTCCCAGGTATTTCTACCTGTGCTTCTAAGTCACAGTTTTTGCAGGAACATATCAGAGGAGAATACTGCTTTAATAGTCAGTGCTCTGCGGAGTGACTTGAGTAGGTGAACTTGATCTAACAGGTTCACTGTTTCAGAATGAGTAGTTACAGCCATTTTTCTACTGAACCCTGTATATGCCTTGCCATCAGCATCAGTTGTGAGACACTTTACCATTAGGGGATTCTTACCAGTAAGTAATTTGGTTTCACAAATCTTTCCACCAATTTGTTCATCTCGGAAATAGGGCGTCTTTGCTGAACAGCTCTCATTGCCTGGACATTGTACCTTGTAACCCCTTCTTCTTTTCATTTCACCAAGTAAGTAAAACTTCTTACTGTGATGGTAATCAATAACATATGTATCCATGGTGACATTCTCAACAATTACATCTCTGCATTGGCTTGCAGGAACAAATGGAGTCTTACTTCTTGCATTACTCAGAGGGTTGTGATATTGATGATCATATTCTGCCGGAATTGGAGAGGCTTTGGAGAGGACACGCAGTTGCAGTGTCTTCTTAATTATACCCCTCTTTTGTGCCATATTATTTTTCATTAATTTCTTTCATTACATGTAGGTACAAACTGGTTGTAGTGTACTGACAGCAGGACTGGGAAGAGACATGCTGTTGCGCAATCTACGAGCTGCACTTGAACTGCCCACTACTCAGAGGCAGCGGGGTGTACCCGTTCCTGGAAAAGGCAGCCATACCTGGAGCTCATCCTGTAGTAAGTAATGTTGATATGCACATGCTATTGTGTCTGGGCTGGGTAAAATATAATTCCTTATCCTAGGTTGCCAAGGTCAGGTCTGTGCATCGTTGTCTTTGTAGAGAGTTTCAGAGTATGTTTGGTAGACAAAACCAACTGTGAATAGGAAATAACTGCTTTCGAACAGCATGTGTTTGTTTTTGATTAGATGTGTGTGTGCTTGAAGCTATGGGGTTGGAATGGGATTTATTTTGATTGGTGATTACCTAGTATGTGAACATAGAGCCTTCGATATTATTTATATTTCCTTTTGAAACAGGATTACTGGAGCATGAAGTTGATGGACAAATTTAGGAATGAGAGGAACACATGCAAGCAGAAAAGAGGAGAAGAAACAGTTAAGTGACACCTGTTCCACTGAAAAATAACCAAGTAGATGACCCAACTAGCAAACAAAGGCATAAAATGTAAGTACAGGTATAACTTTTGAGAATGAAGCTCATCTTGAGGAAAATAGACATCATTAAATAATTAACATACTAGACTAAAATTGCATTATGCAGTCCTATTCACAGATGACAGAATAGTCAGGAGTTATATGCAATGTGCTAACACACCATCACATATGTAACAGAGAGCTCATATTTTGACACAAAGTTAGTGGATGTTTATTGCTTTAATGCCCTTAATGAATTGAAGTCAGTTTGGGGCATGGTAAAATGTGTTATATTTACCACCAAACCAGACAAATATCCCTGCAATGGTATTTGTACCTACTCTTCTACCAAATTAGATGTCTATATAGAAAGGTCCCCACAAGTATTCCTTCCAGTACATTAGAGCCAGACCCTGGAAAAGTTTTCCTCACAAAATCCAAAAATTGTATTCTCTTTCATTGCTTTCTCTTCCATTTTGTTTCATTCATTGCTTTAAATATTTTATTGTATCTGTGCAATCTTAACATTTACAATGTGATATATATTTTCATTACATTCTTTTGAATTTGTTTTTTGGCTTCCCGCATTTTTTTCTGCTTCTTTATTCTGTACTCCTGTTTGTACAGGTTATTTTTTCGTTCTTTATTTTCAAGTTCTTTGTTTGTAAAATTTGACGTTATTAGCTCCAATGAAAAACAATCCTTTGAAACATTTTAAAAAAATAACCCTTTCCTGGACTCCCTTATACCGAATCTCCATCATAAGTACATAATGAATAAACCTACTCAAAAAAATAACTTAAAATCTAGATAAGCTAGACTTTTTAAACTGGGAGGAGGCTCTGGCAGAGGGAGAGGCGCCCATGTTTAGGAAATCGGTGGCTATAGGGCTTGCGACTCAAACTCCCAAAGAATAGGTCTCTGGGAACAGTGCAGCCACTGGGAAGGGTTTTTCCTTTTCTCTGTTTTCTTTCAAATGTAATATCCAGTGGATCTGGATCTAATTACATAGTTCCTTGCTGTGTCAACGTAAAAATAAGACTTCATGAAGTCAGACCAACTTAAAATTTATCTCAAGGATTGGGCTTTTTGATAGCTCTATTTATATGTAGGGATATGCACTAGTTAATTGCAATTTCAGCCCTCGAAACTAGCTGTAGGGATATGCAATAGTTTATTTGCAATTTCAGCCCTCCGAACTAGTGTCGGGATATGCACTAGTTTATTTGCAATTTCAGCCCTCCAAACTAGCTGTAGGGATATGCACTAGTTAATTGCAATTTCAGCCATCCAAAGTAGTGTAGGGATATGCAATAGTTTATTTGCAATTTCAGCCATCCAAACTAGTGGAGGGATATGCACTAGTTTATTTGCAATTTCAGCCCTCCAAACTAGCTGTAGGGATATGCACTAGTTAATTGCAATTTCAGCACTCCAAAGTAGTGTAGGGATATGCACTAGTTTATTTGCAATTTCAGCCCTCCAAACTATTGTAGAGATATGCACTAGTTAATTGTAATTTCAGCCCTCCAAACTAGCTGTAGGGATATGCACTAGTTAATTGCAATTTCAGCCATCCAAACTAGTGTAGGGATATGCAATAGTTTATTTGCAATTTCAGCCCTCCAAACTAGCTGTAGGGATATGCACTAGTTAATTGCAATTTCAGCCCTCCAAACTAGTGTAGGGATATGCAATAGTTTATTTGCAATTTCAGCCCTCCAAACTAGTGTAGGGATATGCACTAGTTTATTTGCAATTTCAGCCCTCCAAAGTAGTGTAGGGATATGCACTAGTTTATCTGCAATTTCAGCCATCCAAACTAGTGTAGGGATATGCATTAATTTATTTGCAATGCGGCCCTTCAAACTGGTGTAGGGATATGCAATAGTTTATTTGCAATTTCAGCCTTCAAAACTCCAGGAAGTTGCGGGTAAGGAACCTGAAAAAGTTTGTGGTCAGGACCATTGACAACGTGGTTTATACACGAAATCTAAGATTAATGTATATATCCAAAAATATCCGTTATTTTTAATTAACTTTCCCTGTGTCAGTTTATCATCAAGCTCTATGAGGTAACAACATGTTTCATTTGTAACTTTTCTAAGATTTTGACTGATATGATGCTTTTTTTGTAGTTTGATGTGAAGTTAGGTGTTGCAGAAAATGTACGTTTGCAGTTTATGCTGAGGGCAGCTATGGAGACCAGGTACAATCAGTTAAGTTCGTTCCTTACTTTTTAAACATCTTAGGTCCAAGCATGTGTTATATTATGTGATATGCCTGCTACTACTGTACTAGATCCAATAATTGTTTCAGTATGTGAACGAAGACGTTACAAGTATTCATGGACCTTACCTTTTACGTGGAGGAGATTAGGTAAAGCCATGTCCTATTGTAATATGTCATCGGCACCACAATTTGCAAGCTTCGTAACAAACTGATCACCGTTTTTTTCTTTTTGCTTCAATTCTCCCATAGAGGTAGAATACCCATAAACCAGTGGGAGAAGGTCATGGGACCGATGTGGTTGTCTTACACCACCGGCGCCCCGATTTTGTCAAAGAGGGTCACGAAATGCATAAGTTCGTGTTGGTTGAACACTGGCCTTAAAAGCCACATTTCAACCACACTCCTGAGAAACACGATAGTCTCCAAGGTAGGAAAAAATGATCTATTGAAACAGATAACTTTTTTGTATTATATTTCTTTCTTAGCGTTAACATTCTAAACCGGTGTTAATGGCTTTATGTGACTTATTTTTCAGTGCTTCGAAGAACAACCAGAGTCACTAAAAACATTGTCGTCCCACATGACCCACACAGAAAAAGTACAAAAAAAATATCTGGTGAGCCAGAAGAGGCAGAACGCCGTCGCGACTGCCAAGGTCATGAGATGCGTGACTGAGAAGGTACGAGTTATAACCTAAAATTTCGTTTTCAACCACACAGAAGGTACCATAATCAAACGTGTTAAACGTGTTTTTTCTTTCTTATTGCACAGAGCAAGACGCCGACATACGGGCCAGGACCCAGTGGCGTTAAGTTTCCACGCGCGGGAACTATGACAAACACTGACCAGGTAAATAACCCTTCATAAGAAACGCCAACGAGGAAGAGGAATCAGAGATCTTATGGTTATCTGTTTTTTTTTTGCTTTCTTGCAGGACACCGACAAGCAATCGACGACTACGACGACAGGAGGGACGGAAAGCAGTAGGATGTGGACTGGCATTAGGCATAGGACAGAAAAGACCCCTGAGGACGAGACAGTTTGGACAGACAATGTCGAGACTGTACTGCGACTGGTTTTTTGCAATGTTTTTGCCTCGAAGACGACCCCGACGACCAGACAGGTAAACGAGACTTTGGACGGGCACGCGACCACCAAGTTCGTGTTCCTCAAAAAATCGACAGTGGAGGGAATCCGCCAAAACCTTGTGTATCGTATTAATAAGCTTAAGTAAACAACATGAAACATTTTATGAGACAGCATTGGGGGGCGGGGGAGTGGGGATGGGTGGGCGAGGACATTCAAGTATTTACAGGGGGGGTGTAGGGAGTCAAGTTTTTACAGGTGGTATGTGGAGTAAAGTTTTTACATGGGGGTGTTGGGAGTACAGTTTTTACATGGGGGGTGTGGGGCGTAAAGCTTTTACATGGGGGTGTGGGGAGTAAAGTTTTAACATGGGGGGTGTGGGGAGAAAAGTTTTTACAAGGGGGTGTGGGGAGTAAAGTTTTTACAGGGGGTGTGTGTGGAGTAAGTTTTTACATGGGGGTGTGGGGAGTACAGTTTTTACATGGGGGGTTTGGGGGAGTAAAGTTTTTACAGGGGGGTGTGGGGTGTAAAGTTTTTACAGGGGGGTGTAGGGAGTAAAGTTTTTACATGGGGGGTGTGGGGAGTAAAGTTTTTACATGGGGGGTGTGGGGAGTACAGTTTTTACAGGGGGTGTGGGGAGTTAACGAGTTACATTTCATTTAAGTCTTTCGTAGTTGAATAGAAGAAGTAACTTCAACATTTCTGTTTCTGTCTTCTTTCAAAAGTTGATGTCGGCGCTGGCGTCCTTGTTTAGGGTTATCATAGCTACTACAGGTGAAAAACACCTATTTTTGGGGGGACCTCAAAGACGTATAGACTATACCCCCTTCCCGAAGATTAATGCTACCGTATGAGTTGTCTACACGTAGCTACGACTCTCGTCTCCCACATAACAAAAATTCAGCCCTGTCACATGCCCTCGGTGGAAAGGAAGGGGTACCGAAAAGAGGTACTCTTTTAACTTTTCAAGACAAAAACACCTATTTTTGGCGCAAATAGAAATCATATAGACAAAGAGCCTTTTCCGGTCAGATAGTTACACGAAATTGATGTATGATAAAGACGAGGGTGTCTTCTACTACACGTCAAAATTTCATGTCGATGGGTTCTTCAGACAGGGCAGGAGGGGGGGTTGACAAGAGGGGGTTTTCCAACTTTTGCACTTATTAAGAACATGTATTTCTATCGGGTCCTCTGGGACCACGTATCTCCCGAACGGAAGCAGATATGGACCTGGGAGTTGCAGATTTGGGCTCCTGGGCATGGATTACCCCTTGTGACGTCCTTATGGTTTTTTTGGGGTGAAAATAATTTTTATCGCAAAGACTGGCAGTGTGTATCTTTTCTGCTTGTTCTCGACACGCTGATCACGATTCTGAAGTTTATTTTGGAATTGGGTGTTGTGTGGGGGCATGGGGGGCCAAAAACCATTGGGAGGGGGGCACGAGCCCAAGTTGGTGTCTCCAAAAACGAACGAAATACACCTGTTCTGGTGCTTCTTGGGGCGCTGATGATGAATCTGAGATTATTTTGGCGGTTCGGAGGCGTGGGGAGTGGTGGGGGAATTTAATGCGTTCCATGGCGCACGCTACGGAGAGTTTTTGCTGACTGTTTGTACTTTTTCTCACAATTACCCCCTACCACCCGGAGAAGTGACACACCTAGGAGTTTCATTCTATTTTGGAAAGGGGACACCCTAGCGGTGGTACCCTGAAAAGATGGCCGTAATCGGACCACCCCAGAAACCATGGTAACGCTCCACAGTAGAATGGTCGGGATTTTCCCGTACATAGTAACACTAATTATTATGACCTTTTCGGATTTTTCCCAAAATGACCCCCCACCACCCCGGAGAAGAGACGCACCTACAAGTTTCATCCTATTTCGGAAAGGGGACACCCTCGCGGTGGTACCCCGAAAAGATGGCCGTAGTCGGACCACCCCAGTAACCATGGTAACGCTCCAAAGTAGAAGGGTCGGGATTTTCAAAAACGTATATAGCAAATTATTATGCCTTTTCAGATTTTGTTTCAAAATGACCCCCCCTTTCACCCAGGAATGAGAAGCACCTAAAAGTTTCATCCTAATTTGGAAAGGGGACACCCTGTCGGTAGTACCCTGAAAGGATTGCTGTAATCGGACCACCCCAGTAACCATGGTAACGCTCCAAAGTAGAAGGGTCGGGATTTTCCCGAACGTAGTAACACTAATTATTATGACCGTTTTAGATTTTTTTTCAAAATGACCCCCACCACCCCGGGGAAGTAACGCACCTATAAGTTTCATCCTATTTCGGACAGGTGACACCCTAGCGGTGGTACCCTGAAAAGATGGGGGAAATCGGACTGACCCAGTAACCATGGTAACGTTCCAAAGTATAAAAGTCGGTATTTTCCAGTATATAGAGTAATTTAGTGTTAGGCAGATAGGTTAATGAATTTTAATTAATTAACCGAATATGCAAATGAGCTGAAATTTTTATGACGTCATCAATAGGATGTAATGGATGGGTAAAAAAAGTTTGAAGATGCCCCCCAAGTTTTGCATTTGGGAAGGGGCCCCCACCCCAAAATTTTCCCCCTCCAATTTTTACCAAAATGGTGCCAATTTGTCGAGGGGGTGCAGGGGTATCTAAAAATATTAATTTCGACACCCCACCCCCGGGGAAGCATTTTTTTAATAATATTTTGTCAAGTCCCGACCGTCCATTTTAATTAGGTCCCGACCGTCCATTTTCAGGTCCCGACCGTCCATTTTCAGGTCCCGACCGTCCATTTTCAGGTCCCGACCGTCCATTTTCGTTCTCTAACATTTTTCGAAAAAGTGCCAAGTCCCGACCGTCCATTTTCAAGTCCCGACCGTCCATTTTCAAGTCCTGATTGTCCATTTCTAGGTCCCGAGTGTCCAAGTGTCTGAACCCTAACCTCAACCCTAACCCCCTAACCCACTAACCCCCTAACCCTAACCCCTAACCCTAACCCCCTGTTGTGTGTGGCGCCCTTTTGATTCCTTTCCAAGTGATAAGAGTAGTATAAACACTTATATTTTGGTGAAAAATGAAATTTAATAACCATATCTCGACGTCATTTCATATCGAATTTAAATGACAAAACTTCGTCGAATGCCACTTTTGTCTCGAGAAAAGCGTCTACTGGGTGCTGGGAATCCCTTCTACGTATTCTGAGACAGATTTCAGAACTTTCATTTTTGGCCCGAAATGGCCAATTTCATAAGGCTATACCTTTATGATTTTGTCCAATTTTGGCCAAAATCGAAGCTTTTTTAATTATTACCAAAATTGTACATGCGGTGTGTGGCGCCCTTTGGATTCTTTTCCAGGTGACAAAAGTAGTATAAACACTTATATTTTGGTGGAAAAATGAAATTTAATAACCATATCTCGACGTCATTTCATATCGAATTTAAATGACAAAAACTTCGTCGAATGCCACTTTTGTCTCAAGAAAAACGTCTTCTGGGTGTTGGAAGTCCCTTCTAGGTATATTGAGAGAGATTTGAGAACTTTCATTTTAAGCCCAAAATGGCCAATTTCATGATTTTGTCCGATTTTGGCCAAAATCGAGACTTTTTTAATTATTACCAAAATTGTACCTACGGTGTGTGGCGCCCTTTGGATTCTTTTCCAGGTGACAAGAGTAGTATAAACACTTATATTTTGGTGGAAAAATGAAATTTAATAACCATATCTCGACGTCATTTCATATCGAATTTAAATGACAAAAACTTCGTCAAATGCCACTTTTGTCTCGAGAAAAGCGTCTACTGGGTGCTGGAAGTCCCTTCTACGTATTCTGAGAAAGATTTGAGAACTTTCATTTTTGGCGCAAAATGGCCAATTTCATAAGGCCCTTATGATTTTATCCGATTTTGGCCAAAATCGCGACTTTTTTAATTCATCTTAAAATTGTGTTTGGCGACCTTTTGATTCCTTTCCAGGTAATAAGAGTAGTAAACACACTCATATTTTCGTGGAAAAATGAAATTTAATAACCATATCTTGACGTCATTTCATATCGGATTTAAATGACTAAAACTTCATCGTATGCCACTTTTGTTCTCGGGAGAAGCGTGTACTGGGTGCTGGGGGTCTGTTATACGTATCCTGACAGGAATTTGAGAACTTTCATTTTTGGCCCAAATTCGACAATTTTGTAAGCATATACCCTTATGATTTTGTTCGATTTTGGCCAAAATCGCGACTTTTTTAATTCTTCCCAAAATTGTACCTGCGGTGTTTGGCGCCCTTTTGATTCCTTTCCAGGTGATAAGAGTAGTAAAAACATTCATATTTTGGTGGAAAAATGAAATTTAATAACCATATCTTGACGTCATTTCATATCGGATTTAAATGACTAAAACTTCGCCTTTATGATTTTGTTCGATTTTGGTAATGATGTGGGTACGTGGTAGGGTGGACTGGGTAGTGATGTGGGTACGTGGTAAGGTGGACGAGGTAGTTATGTGTGGACGCGAGAGGGTGGACGGGGTAGTGATGTTGGGACGTGGTAGGGTGGACGGGGTAGTGATGTGGGTACGTGGTTACGATTTTCATTTATATATATATATATATATATATATATATACTCTCAACCTCAGTAGGGTTCTTACATTAAGAGTGTAACCACGTGATCATGACGGATCACGGTTCTCCACCAAAGAATGTGTAAAAGTAATGAGGCCTGACGTTTTGATCCTATAGCAGACTGAATGACAAAGTCATTCAGCCTCTGAAGAAGATTCTGCTTAATTTAACACATTCTCTTACACAGGCGCTTTAGTGGATAAGTAGTTCGCTTACAGTTTTGGTTTAGTTTGATCTCCACAAAAGCAACAGATACCATACAATAAACAAGCTATCGGACAGACAATTACTATTACGACATCACGAATGCAGACAATGCGTACAGTGAAGCTTCGAGGACATTACAACGGTGACATCCCTATGTTCCGACGTCTCTATGTTCCGACATCCCTATGTTCCGACGTCTCTATGTTCCGACGTCCCTATGTTCCGACGTCTCTATGTTCCGACGTCTCTATGTTCCGACGTCTCTATGTTCCGACGTCTCTATGTTCCGACGTCTCTATGTTCCGACGTCTCTATGTTCCGACGTCTCTATGTTCCGACAATTTTTTGGACTCTAATTTTTTGTTACCACATTTTTTCGGACCCATTTTTTGTGACCCAATTTTTTTCGGACCCCATTCTTTTGTGACCCAATTTTTTTCGGACCCCATTTTTTTTGGACCAAAATTTTTTCGGACCCAATTTTGCTCACCCATAATTTTTTGGGCAAAATTTTTTACCAACATGTTTTCGGACCAATTTTTTTCTGACCAATGTTATTTGGGACCCCAATTTTTTTGGACCAAAATTTTTTCGACCCAAATTTTAGACCAACATGATTTCTGACCAATTTTTTCCTGACCCCTAATTAGGACCAAAGGATGGTCGGGACCTAAGAGTGAACCACCGGGACCTGCGACCCCTAACACCAACTTTTTTTTTTCGTCAGTCCCCACCCCACGGCCCGAAAAATGGGGTCCAAAAAGAATGAGTCTCCAAACAAACATGAGGTACAAACAAATTGGGTCCGAAAAAAAATGAGGTCCAAAAAAATTGGGTCCGCCAAAAAATTTGGGTAAACAAAAATTGGGGCCGAAAAAAATTGGGTCCGAAGAAAATGGGTCCGAAAAAATTTTGGTGAAAAAAATTAGAGTCCAAAAAAATTGTCGGAACATAGAGACGTCGGAACATAGAGACGTCGGAACATAGAGACGTCGGAACATAGAGACGTCGGAACATAGAGATGTAACCATTACAACATGGACCAAATAATAATTAAACGGAAGAGGAAAGCATTCCCAAAAACAGTCTAGAGTTTTAACTTGTTTCATATTAGACCATGAATTTATCTTCAACAATAGTAAGTACACCGGTGATAACTGTCCCTTCATTCGCCCACGTTCCCCCCCCCCCCAACCAAGTACTGATTAACACCTTCTGGGACTCTAAGACAACATACTCTCCAGACCCCCCCCCCCCCCGCCCATCACTCCGCTTTAACTTTTAAAGGCACACTTGCCTCATCTGGATATTGGATAATGTGGCTTGCACAGCGACAATAGTATATATCGTTATATAGTTGTGTATATAACAACTACGAGGAACCAACCTAACACATAGATGATTATTGACTAGTCTGTATTAGAATGGCTAGTAGAGAATCTATGATTCCTAGAAATAAGCATGCGATGAACCTTTACCTCAAACAGCTAATACATTTGGATTCAATTTGGAAGTTGTGGGATCTGTGGTTACTTTTATATAACAAAATGTGAGACTTGGTCAAGTCTAATAATAACATTACATAGAGCTCGACCGATACAATGAAGTTTTCGTTTTTTATTTTATTGAAGAATGATAAAATAACAGCAGATATCACTTTCACCAGGAATCTCTGAAAAGAACAGTAAAGAAATAGTAAAAGCTTCCACTTCCTGGCTTCACAGTGACATCGTCATAATAAATTCTTACAATGCTGTGTGAAACCTCAATAAAGCAGACAAAAATCTTTATCTTTATATACTTTCTAATTTCCCTTTGTTTTGTTTGGAGTAGGTGGAGTCTGACGAGTTTGGAGATAGGACGGCGCTGTTTAGTTGGATTTTCTTCTTCTTTAAGACATCACTTTGAACTTCTAGAAGAAATGATATACACTGCATCTACTGCGATTGTGGCCAAGTCAATACTCAGAGAAGGCAATATAGTCCCGAGTTGTTGGCAATGAAGTATCTAATATGCATTTAATTTGCATAGACTGACCACCAGAGCTAGTATATATTAGGTTATGTAAAACGACAAAACCACACCGTACCGTTTGAAAATGACGAAGATATCATAAACATGCTTTATACCATTTATGCTATACTAACGAATATTTTCGATCTTCTTGTACTTATTATACAAATTAAACAAAAATATTCGAAACATTAATCAAAAGGTTGACACTTTACGCACGCGGCGTCAAATCTCCCGTTTTAGAAGTCTGCAATGTATGCAACTAATTTTACAAAATCGATCGACTGTTGCGTTATGTGCACCGTGCGTGATGCGCATATATTGTGCATTTTTGCATGCTATGTGTAAAACAAAGCCATTCGAGTTTGATTACGAAAGAAATCGATAGTGCATTAAGTGTCCTGGGCAGAACTGTTATGCTGAAGATGAACCGTCCAAACTCCTAAGCCACGGTTAATCTTTAGGCCACCCACACCCAAACCCCCTCCCATTGTTACTCGTCCTCTCCTCCATTATGTGAAATTTCAGGTACGGAAAACGAAAATACATATAGGTGATTTCCCGGTTCTTTAGGTCTGACTTCGAAAACAATGAGGAACCTTTTAAAACAGTGGCCATTTGCAAATTGTATAGGGTGCACTCTTCCAAAAAGGAAAAGAAGAAAACATCTTAGTAGCTAAACTAAAGCTAATCCGGTCTTCAAAATATGCTAAATCTACGGTATGCTACTTTAAAGCTAATATTTTTTTTCATGACGTCGGCTCCTCAGAGCCGGGTAAATTATTAGTAAATCCACTGGTTTAGTAAATTAGAAAGAACTCGACATGTTCAAAAACATGTTCTTTAAGCAGCAGTGGATGATATTATATACATATTATTTGCTCATCAAGTTTGTAATACACTGTGAACAATTGTTTTTGAGGTCATCAAAATGTTATGTTTATGTACAGAGGTTTGCCAGACATCTGTTGAACTAACCTAATGGCCTGTGTGTAAGAGCGAAGTGGTCTAACTAATTTCATTGAAGAGCCTCATATGTTTCAAAGGTTCATTTTTCCAAAACAAGAAAATGTAAATAAATGAATAAATAATAGTGACTTGGAAGTAGAATTAGGACTGAGAGTGATGTTTTGTGGTTTAATGTTCTATAACAGATCACAATTAATTATGTGCCTACATACAATTCACGTTTTACAGTACTGGGAGGTTTAACAGTGAGATCGAATACCCCTTCACAACTTTATATTTATTTGACATAAAAGTCTGCCGGCAGATTATTTTCTGTCGGTGTATTTAAACTAGTAATTGATGTGCTGCATCCCATTGTACAAATCAACATTTTCAACATTTTGGAGATGTTATGATACATCTGAATATTAATTGACTGAATCCATTGTTACAAGAGATAACTTATATTTGATGAGCACATGAAACCTACTTTCCAAAGTATTGCTTCCGATGCGAATATTTCATGGAAAGCGTTATCCTATGAGCCGAAACAGATATCATATTACTTCAGAATACATTATAGTTCAATGGTTCGAGTATATACCGCAGTGTCAAAATTGTGCTACACGTCGCTACGTCCTTCCGTAGATTGGTCCGGAAATGCTTCGATCACGTCTGCTGGGGCTTGGCTTGTCGATAGTCCATTTCTGTGTACTTCTGCTTTCACAACATTATTCGGTATTTGCAGAGAATTGAACATTTCCGCACTGGAATGGTCGCTCTTGATTAATGAACTGTTATGATCAAACGGATTATGACTCGCTACCCCATCGGATCCCTGCTCGTGAATTGATTTTATCATTAATAAAACAATAGCGATGACGTAGAAGGATATAACTGCCAATATGTAAATTAGGGGATCTCCTGCACCAAAGTCCTTCTTGTACGTTTCGTCTGTTGTAACTAACATTTCAGACGTAGTGTTCAAATTACTTAAAGTCTTCTTAAGAGTGAAGCCTGCAATGTTGGTCGACATAGTTCAAAGCGCGTACACCACACTCATCCACGGTAGGCTTGAAGAGCCTAACCTATGATAACATTATTGACGTTCGGTTGTGTTTATTCTGTAGTGCATAATGTACGCATAGATCGGATATCAAATATCCAGACCGGATGGGAAGCTTCGATTATCTCAAACCTGAAATCAGTAGAAAAGGAAGGAAAGCTGGAATTATATTAGATTAATAGTAATATACGTGGAAAAAGAACACGTGACGTTAGCAGAAATATATGAATGTATTGCATCATAGAATGGCATAATTCTGTGCAATGAAAGTGATAACTGTTTGTAATATCTCTTTCCCGCCCAAAATCATCACTTGGATAAGTTATGACTGGTAACATATATGTTACTTAGTAAAAGGCGAAAAAAGATAAATAAACACTGTATACTAAACGCGAGAGAGTTGGATACTATATCACTTCTGATTTTCACAATTTTGACGGTCAATTTACCTGCGACCTCTCAGGCTGTTTCGTTCATATTTTATTGATTTTACTACGGTTGCATGGGCGCATTTATTTGTAAAATGTCAAATTAGTTTGAATCACCATAACGTGGACGTCTATAGTGCGACCGAATAGTAAAATATTACACATTGTGGATGGAGATGTATTAAGTGCTTTTTGGTAAAGCTTATAGTGTGTTATCAAAGGAAGCGATAACAGAAATTAAGTAAAACAGGGCAGACATTTTAAGGCCACAAATAATGATGTCATCAATTTATAATATAGCAAAGAATACCTGATGTGATATTCCATAGTTCATGGTATGAATATTATTCTTTATAGTAATATACCATTAAATGGTAGCCTATATAACATTTAGGCGCAAAAGTAATTGATATGTAATAAACATTTGAAAACCACTACAATCGGTCTATGTTGTATTTCTAGAACACTCTAAATTTGGTGATATGACCATTTAAATATCTAAAAGTCAAGTACTATTTATATAGCATTAACAATAGTTTTCTTGGACTATTCCACTTCACGACTAATTTCATGCACTTATAAAGTTACCTTCTTAAAATGAGGCAACTAGTCAAAGTAATGGTTATATAGTTTCATCAATCACTTAATACTATACTGTACAATAAAAACTATAAATTAGTTGATATTAATTTCCATATTTTTAGTCGCTTACTAAACAACTAACGAAACTTTGTTGCAGTCGAACGAAACTTTACCAACTTGTTTTCAATTTTTTTTAAATAATAGCATGCATATAGCTTTAAATTATAACATATCAATCATTACGTTGTACTGGATCATTAATGTAAAGTCAATGGACGAATGATAAATACATCCCTGAATCTGAGTCATCTCCCCACCCCCACCTCTCCGCCCGAACCACCCCCACTCCACCCCACGTAAATATACCATCAACATAAATGTTGCAATGTGCTGGACTTTCTCTGGCGTCTGAGAATTCTCAGGCAATAATCAAAGATAGAAATGACCATCAGATGAATATCAATTAAGCAGAATTGCAAAAATGAAAGAAACTAAAGTACAACATTAGAAATATCACCTAAAATTTTACATTCATTAGGTTTCAACACGTCTGTGGCATTTGCATGTGATAAGCCTGTCGTGGATTTCTTCCGTGTATTTTTCAGATCTAGTTTCCTTGTTTGGTCTTTCCTTTGTTATTCTTCTATTTTGTTTTTGGTTATTCACAACTATATTGTTAAAAGATCAATCGACCTTTGTTAAAAAAGCTCGGTATTGATTTTACAGCATAAACAGGAAGGACAAAACGAGAGGGGAAGTTGGCCTATGGGTATAGTATCATCCTGTGCAAATTTTACATTTTACAATCTGTTTAAACTTTACAGTATAGTTCACTCGTATCTTTGATTAATCTGCGGTCTCAGCTCGAGAGCTAGACGGAGTTGTTCGTAAACTGAATACATGAATATTTATCTATCCCCTTGAACTTAACAAAATTCCATCGATTCGGCTGACTTTTTATCTAGTTTGTGTAGTTTTATGCGGGGTTTCAGTAGAGTGAAGATGGCAGTTAATATTCATGTATTCCATGTTAACGATTGTAATTCATACATTATGATTCAAACCGTGTTTCGGAAAACAACTGACGCATGCAAATATAAATAAGTTCTTACATGGCAGACGAAACAAGGCCTAAACTGAGGCAACACGAAGTATGGACAAATATAACAAAATATACATACATATTTATGTATATACATATATATATATATATATATATATATATATATATATATATATATATATATATATATATATATATGTTGGTACTAGATGAGACTAGTGGAACACTAGTAGTTGTTACTCGGAGTTTCACGCGTTATAGCGATCTTCAGGCAATATATATATATATATATATTTGATATTTGTTGATATCAACAATTATTTATTGATATCAGCAATTATTTGATGATATCAACAAATGAATTGCTGATATCAGCAAATGAATTGCTGATATCAACAATTATTTGGTGATATCAGCAAATCATTTGATGATATCAGCAATTAATTGTTGATATCATTAATTATTTGCTGATATCACCAAATATTTGATGATATCATCAAATATCGAATAAAAAGTAAAACAACTTGCCATACTGTCGCACCGTTATCCGCACACAGCTTGTGGTTTCAATCTCAAGTTTCGCTGGTCGCGACACACAGACAAAGTTGCAGGTCATACCGATGTGAAAAATCTCTGTTACTTTTCATAGAACTGAACTTCTAATATTCGATGATATGAATCCTGAGATGTGTAAGCCCGAACCAAATAGAGCCACGACAATAAAATGTGGGGGGGGGGGACATTTGATAGTGTGTCCCCCACCCATCGAAATGTGGGGGACGTGTCCCCCCGCTCCCCCCCGCTCCCCCCCCCCCCCCCCAGGATTGACGCCCATGATTGTAAGCTGCTCTAAAGTTTTATCAACATCCTTTATTTTGAAATCCCATGTCTTGATATGGTCATCAAATAAGTTTAGTGAAATAGAAAAAAAACCAGTCTGGTAAGTTACTTTGAAATATCATGACATATCTTTTGTGAGTTTGACACCGGCATTGACATTTTCGACAAATCTGCAAATTGCGCTCGGAAAATAAGGAAAGATTGACTGGGCTTTCAGCCAAAGTATGTTAGGTCAAACTGACATCAAAGATTGCGTCTGAAACATTATTAGGGTGATAGACTGATTCTCAGCGATATTGTCTCATTTCTTGAAAATCTGTTTTTTTAGCGGTTTTAAGAGCAGCAGGGTACGCCTCAGAAGTGAAAACCAGGCCTATGCGCTATGTCACGTCCGGTTTACTATAGCCTACTGACATGCGTTTTCAGTACAGTATATATATATATATATATATATATATATATATATCCAACTCTACCTAACGGACTCAACACTCGTCTGATCAGTGGTTGTATACGTTTATGTTTAGTTTGGCATTTTGCCAATCATACCCGACGATCCCTTTCGAAACCTCCACTAAACCCTTCATTGTGTCAGAAATATCGACCTACCAGCACACTCTATAGTCAATATCATGTCAGAGGAATATTTCCGTTTGAGCAGGTTTCTGAGTAGTCTTACTTTATTATCCAGATTTAACGTTCAATCAATATATCACAAGTCAGGTGTACATGATATTGAGTTTAATAAGAATGTCATTCCATAGTATAAGCTCTCAATGAGAATGATATGTTAAACTCGCCCTGTAGTTTCTTGTATCGAGCAATTCAGAAAGTTTGCTCCAATTCTTATACATAACTCTTATTAGATAATAGCAGATGGGAATGGGTAGAGAAGGGGAAGAGGAAGGTATGGGAAGGGTAAAGGTAAGGGTAGGGGTAGGGGAGGTTAAGGAAAATGGGAACGGGATGCTACTGAAGTTAGGTTAGGGTGGATAGAAAATATCAATGGCTTTGAACAATAAACCATTAACAAAAGATAGTAATACATATGAACAATAAACCATTAACAAAAGATAGTAATACATATTGAATTATTATATAGGTACACTGGTGAAATCATTTTTTTAACTCTATTAATATAATTGCAAGCTTTCGCTCTGCCCAACAAAAAAATCTTTTATCGTGTCTATCAGGGAATGGGATGACGTAAACGTTAATAGGAAAATATCAATCATAGCTACAATTCCGTTCTTAAACATCCTCATTTTACTACAACACTTGCTGTATGAAGTAGTCCCTTGCAGATTGTAATACGATCCAGCCGTTCTTACTAACAGATTAATCCGCTATCTCAAGTGGGAAAGAAATACATGACAGTTCTACAGATATTGATTACAAAAAAAAAATTAAAAGTTTGATTTAATATTTCTTGACTCTGTATTTTTGAGTCTGTATTTTGTAAGTGAGTTTGTTAGAATCTTGTACTGTTATAATGTGAAACGTTAAAGCAATATTATAAAGTAAGACCTACATCAACATTATCTGATAATTAATCAAATTCACTAAGGTTGGAAAACCTCGCAACCGTTTAGAATCACGCAGATGTTTACAATGCGGCAATGACGGGGTCAATCTATACTGAAGACAGAACGAACACTGCAATTGCAAATAATTCTTAAATGAGCTATTGCCCATATTACATTATGTATTGTAGAACGAACAACACATGTAATAAAAGACTGTGGTGTCGATATTAAAATGATATTTACATTCAATAAACGTCATTAGCCTGACCGCTTCAAGTATAGCAGGCTTATGATTCTACTAGAAAGCCATTTTGAAAGTGATATCGTGAATATACAGAGAGCGTTGAATATCAGTAAGTGCTTCTATAATGTTCCGAGCTCATCGTAGTTATGTGGTATTATTCGTTTGGTGATTGTCAAAAAAGCCACCTGGGAGTCGTTAATGTCGTCTATATGCCATACATGTGTGAAGCTAAAATGCTGTGTAATTTACCATATGGCATTTCTATTATACATAAGTATAGAATGCTGCGGTGCTATATATCTTGTGTACTATTAACCTTTGCTGTCACTATAATTAGGCTTGTACAAAATGTTCTAGGATTTTTGCCATTGTTGGATTTCTTGCCGAATGTTTAATTCCTCGAGAACGAATCAATGCAAGAAAGAGATGATCAAACGCATGAACGAACCATCGACCCACAGAACGAACGAAGGAGCGGATGAAGAAAACCAACGAACGACCGATCCAACGATTCAATGAACTAACGAAGCTACGAACTAACGAACGAAGGAACAAATGAACGAACGCACGAACGAACGAACGAACGAGCGAGCAAAATGAACGAACGAACGAAAGAAGGAAGGGATGAAGTGACCCAACCGATCCGACGATATAATGAACTAACGATCCTACAAACTAACGATCCTACGAACAAACAAACGAATGAACGAACGAATGAACGAACGAACGAACGAACAAACGAGCGAACGAATGAACAGACGAACGATCGAAAGATGGAAGGAAGGTATGAAGAAACTAACGAATGACCGATCCAACGATACTACGAACGAACGAACGAACGAACAAACGAACTAACAGATACATTTATAATTTTGACTAGGGACGTCGATAACTATTTGGGGTTATTATACTGTTTAAGTTGGGCCATACATATTTCAAACGTGGTTTTATTTATTCATTTTTCTCATGTACAAACCGAAACAAACTTGCTGTTTTCCCCTCCTTTGATCTTATCAACGATGCATCGAAGACTGCCTGCCATTTATTGGAAATCGAGAGTCAAAGTAACAACATAGGCATGTCATTGGCGAAATTTTCTCCAATCGTAAGTGTTCTGAAGTGTAAAGTATCATTAAACTCAAAATGAATATAGGACACAGAACCAAAAAAAATAAAAAGCAACAAAGTTAAAAGCATCGTATATATATACACATCAGTGCGTGAGCAGAATTTACTGTACGCATAAATAATTCAGAAATATCATACTCTATATACATGAGTCGAGAGAGAAGCACATAGTACACAGACCGTATATCGTTGACTACTCACGCATGGAGAGTATAGCTGTATCCTTAGGTTTAAATACTTAAATATACCCATGAGAGGAATTGTAAATATGACAGAGACCTTAAAGGACGTGCATAACATACTAATGTATGTAATGTCTCTGGGAAGCTGTGATGTACAGGGAGACAAACATTGCGACATAGTATGAGAAAATTCATTAAATTAAGTAAATTTAGGAATATTCCGTATAAACATATTTTAAGAAATTGAATAAATTTACATAACGGAATCATTGTGGAATTTTTTCTTCTTTTTGGACATCGATTTAGACTTGTCCTCAAAGACGTAAGACATATCTTGGGACGTGCCTTCATCTTGGGACATGAAATTTCATTTGAGGCTTGACCCGAGGGACTTGAGACTTCACGAACAATTTCCCCAAAACAGCTAAGAAAAACCGTGCTCCGTTTCGGAGATATCATACTTTAAAGCAAATTAATAGTCTTTCATTTTTATTCAAAGATAAGACTAGGTGGGACACGATTTCTTCAGTAACCATGCAAATTAGTAAATTGCAATCTTTCATGTATTCACACTAGGCGCGCATTTTTAAACCACACCTCGGCGATCACAGTTAGACTATAGAAAGAACTTTAATTTGATTCAAAGCTGACATAAACTTTTATGAGTTTTGCTAAAGAAAATCTGATAAATTTTAGACCTTTTTTAAGACCACCTACAAAACAGAAGGATATTATGTATGTTACATCATTTCAAAGTAAATGTTTTTTTAAAGGAATACTACAGCATCCCAAGATGTAACGCTTATAGCCCTTTAAATTGACAAAAGATTATGTCACCTATACAACGGTGGGAGAATCCATCATATTATGTGTTTTTAGAGCCAGATAGTGGATAGTAGAAGTTTATATTTTTCATGGTTTATTAGTTTAATTAATTACTAGTTAACTTCTCTCGAACAAAGCAATAATAATGTTATTTTTCATTCCGTTAAATCATGATACTTGGTTTGTTTCTTTCGAAAGCTATGCACTGTACTTTTTTTTTTGGGGGGGGGGGATTTATCACTGAAGTGTAGTATAGTTTTAGAATGTCTTCCTATTAATGCAGTCTGTATTTATAAAGCTTTATCTTTTTTATATTATCAGAATTTAATCTTCCTTCCGCCGAGAAATCATTTTTTATTTTTCATTATGAAGGAAAAACTGAAGGATATTTCCATCTCAAGACTTGTCACCTTATAAGATGTTACCCTTCTCAACTAGTCTGTAGTTAGTAAAATGTCGACTGGCTAGCGGATTATCCCTTTAAGCGATGAAGTAGATGGTTTTTAAACCTACGATATTAGATATAGTGATGAATTTATCATGATGAATAATGGAATCTAATACTCCCAAACAATCTCCGCCTATGCGCGTCAAATGTGTTTGTTTGTTGCTAGGTGAACATTCAAAATATAGGTCAATAATGTCTGTAAAGGTAAGTTCATGCAGGGTGATACTGACATGCTGGATTATTTTTCTATTCTTTTCTTTTCATCTATCCACCACCTTGAAGTAGTAGTATTTACTTGAATTGTTAGATTGTAGACATTTTGCCAACCAGTTCGTGTGACCAGACACGAAATTCAAAGTTGGAGGGGGCACCAACATTTTAAGGAGTGTCACTTACTATTTAAAGATTGGCACAATACTCGTGTCATGTAACTAGTGTGATGTATACAAATGATGGTGGCACATGTGTGTGTTGGGGGAGGGGGGCAGTAGTCTACATGGTGGGGGGGGGGCAGGCCAGTCGGTACTGGCCCTCCGCGTTTCTTGTTCAATACGTATCTGCAATCAATCAAACTATTTCTTCTCATTTAAAGTTTAATTAAGGATATTAAATTTAACAATTCCGTCGACGTTCTAGACAGTCTTATGTAACAGGTGTACACGGAACGCATGCGTGAATGCATGTCCGAAATGAAATTCACTCAAGCCAACACCTAATATGAAATATTGTCTAATATTGGAAACATTATTCATTGCAGCTCGATTTATATACACATTCGTAATATAGTTAAGATTGAATGCATTAACATGCCGTATCAATAAATATACATATTCATATACATACCCATACATATTCATAATAATACCAGTACAGAAAAGCTGGTTGTTAACTTTGTATAGTTTAGTTTAGTTTAGAGACCCGATGATCAGGAAGCCTTACCGTATAGCTTATTAGAGACCCTATCAGTGTTAGATCATTTGTATGATCATGTAAATTATATTGTTTTATTGTTGAATGTCCTGACCTTTGATTTATTTTCATATTTTGATTTATTTTCATATTGTTTGACATGAATGATATTAAACAACATTTCCTACTCGGAAGTGTGTTTACTGAGCAGTATATAGTGTAACAGGGATCATATACAGTATATAGTTTCGTATAGTACTTGTCAGGAACTAAGCAACTTACAAGTGTCTTACTCCACACGTCAGCATTTTCTATGTCATACTTAAAGGGGCATTCCGATGTCAGAACGTGGTTTTAAACTGGTTTGCGTCAAAACCGAAAAAACATTGCAAATCAAACAAAAAATTGGAAGAAGTCTTATGATTCTTTCTGGCAAAAGAGTAAGACAGAGGTTGTAGCTCCATGGAGTAACTGAAAGAGTGACGTCATCATGGCACATCAGTATTTAGAACATGTTTTTAATTTTGCTTTTAATAATTTGCATATCAATTTTAGAGACGATATTCAAATAATGTCTCTTTCGATGTCGCCTTGGCAACCGGGATACATCGATATTACAGTATAAACAATCAAGATGTGTCACGTAACAACGTAACATTAACAAGGGCTCGTTATTGAAAGAGAGTAAAGCCGTAAACAAACATTATATATACATATATATGTGTGTGTGTGTGTATACTTGTTCCTGCTGCCACTGTCGTTCTGTTAAGGATTTAATCTCTTCAATCCTTCAAGCAAGATGAAAATAAAAACTTTCATCACGGCGAAGACGGAAAAAATCCCATTGATCTGCGGTATTAAATCAAATCACTTTGAGAGCCATTATTACGCTTAGGTAACTGTTTTACAAAAAAAATAATGAGCGTTTTACATTAAACAGTTAACACGACATACATTTATGGCCTTATGACATTTATCATCATCAAATGTTTTTGATTTAAGCAATGTATAACACCGAGTCTCCGTTGATAACATTTAGCTTTTTTTTCTAGAATAAAGTAATATCCTCCCCAGGGGAAATGCAATATGAGTCAGAGATTAAAGGATAGATAGAACATTATCAATTTGGAATACATTATACATGCTATATATATGCGCAACAAAATTTAAAAAATAAAACCCAAGGAATTGGTTATTCACTTTGCCAAAAACACAGTCTACTTGTAAAATAATTAATTTGTTGCATAACAACATATCGCTTCTTCTAAACTCCAGTATCACATGAAATACGGAGAAAGGTAAGGAATGATCTTGGATGAAAGCGTCGCAGCGGTATATTGTTTAATATATTAATACGTTAGCATGTAACATGTTTTAGCATCGTTCAATGACCACGGTAGCTATATAAACGTGTTAGATTATAAAAGTATTTATCAAACAAACATTGACGAACACGAATGCGCAACAACAACAAAAACAACTACAAAACGTTTCAAAGTTATGTAATTGCTGAACGTCGGTAGAAATATTTTGTGTAACCAACAAGTTTCAAAGTCAATAGCTGCATTGTTGGCACATATTTAGCAAAACGCAAAAGATTAAGTTATTTAGTTACTGCATGATATGCTATGACCAAACTGTGGAGGAGAAGAGCAAAGAAGTCATATTGTTAGTCTCATTATGCTCATGTTACTATATGTCTTATCGCAACCGGTATATATTTTATGTCTTTATTGTGTGATATTATTATTTTAAACACCGGACTCCGGTGTGCTCATGATATAACATACGAACATTCACTTTTCTATATATATGGTACCGTAATTATGTAAGTATTATATATATAGGACCTTCATAAATATTTAAATATATATATATATATATATATATACGCCTATATATATACGCCTATATATATACGCCTATATATATATACGCCTGTATATATACTCATAAACTGAAAGAAAAGTTATCCCAAAAACGATTTTTTTTTTCTTCTTAATCTTTTAAGAATACTTACCAGTGACGAGTTGAAAATACTGAAAGATTGTTAGTCCCAATCACATGTCAAACCAGTTCAATGTTTAACTGAGCACTCGATCACAAATTTCGAGAAATGCTCCACAGCCAGACGAGCATTATGTAGCTTCCGCCTCCCACAAATCTTTAAATCATAGATTGTTATCCGTTTTCTCGTACCGAAAGATATTGCCTTTGGCCTTTAAACATGTTATCTTCGTTTTACAATAATCCCGAAAAACTCCACACCGTGAGTCAAGAGTATGGAAACCCAGAGGAGCCGTCATCTTCTACATTATGTTCTAGTTTGCAATTGAAATATATATATATATATATATATATATATATATATATATGTAAGTGTGTGTGTGTGTGTGCGTTGAGACTAGTGGAACACTAGTAGTTGTAACTCAGAGTTTCACGCGTTGAGCGATCATCAGACAACTCTGGCAATAACACGCAAATTCTCAATTGAATGATTTTAGAGATTGAAGTGATTTGCAACAGGTTGGTTGATCTTTTTTGTTTTGATCGCCGATCTATGTTGTGTCATTCTCATTCTAAGAGTGTTTTTTGACGCTCCAATGTATTGTAAGTTACAAATATTGCAGTAGATGAGGTAAATGACATTTTCGGATAGGCAGTTAATTTTGTGCCGAATTTGAAACGTGCGTTTGATACAATATGTAGATACTGTTACAATATCATTGAACATTTACAAAAATGTTACAATTTTTGTTCCAAGACTGAAGACTAAGACGTCACGGGAAGTAGATCTAGTGTCGTCGAAGTGATCACGGTGTGCTTCATGCTAATGATGGTCTAGTGTCGTCGAAGTGATCACGGTGTGCTTCATGCTAATGATGGTCTGGTGTCGTCGAAGTGATCAAGGTGTGCTTCATGCTAATGATGGTCTGGTGTCGTCGAAGTGATCACGGTGTGCTTCATGCTAATGATGGTCTGGTGTCGTCGAAGTGATCACGGTGTGCTTCATGCTAATGATGGTCTGGTGTCGTCGAAGTGATCACGGTGTGCTTCATGCTAATGATGGTCTGGTGTCGTCGAAGTGATCACGGTGTGCTTCATGCTAATGATGGTCTGGTGTCGTCTAAGTGATCACGGTCTGCTTCATGCTAATGATGGTCTAGTGTCGTCGAAGTGATCACGGTGTGCTTCATGCTAATGATGGTCTAGTGTCGTCGAAGTAATCACGATGTGCTTCATGCTAATGATGCATGTCTGGAACGCACTCAGCTTATTACGACTTTAATTATCAGTCACTGCACGTGCAAGGTGGTTAATATCTTCCAGTTTACACCATGCAGAGTTTAAGTGAGGCTGTAAGTTTTAAGATATAACTCCTATACTAGCCCTTGTGCATGTACACTCATACGCGGGAAATTTTGGTCATATAGATTATATATACTATATTGCAAGCAAGCTTACGTGTACTGGCAGGTCCGTAGCCAGACCGAGGCAAAGAGGAGGGTGGGCAGAGGGGGGGGGGGCGTCTTCTCCGGTACAGACTACTGTGCTCACCCACCCCCTCCCCATATCAATCACCATCATGTGTACAAAAACCAATTAACTGTAACAACAAATGAAGAAATACCCGAGATGTCGACATATTTCACAAGGGTGGCATTTCAATTGCGACAAGACCTCGGTATCGTACGGCACAGTATGTATAGAGGCCTATAATATCAGTGAATCTTACGAAATATGACCAGACGTTTAGGCAGTTTTTTAACCATGAATTTACTTTTAATTGATAAATGCTACCCATAGCCAATGTTTGAACAATTCTAACAACTTTTTTGTACTCATGCTGTGGTGCTCTTACTAAAATTCTGGTTTACACTTTGGTCAGTTTTGAGCTGTAATTCACAGATACACATGAAGTCACTCCTGAATAAACGAACCGAGCTTGTCTCGAACTTAGTGCAGGCATATTATTAATTAATTTATTTGTTTAATCGCCAATTGTGTACAATGGGAAAGGAAGTCTCCTGAACATATGAACAATTACTATTCAAAACACTTTCACCCGTATCAAAGCCAAGTAGTGTTACCTGTTGATCACTCCAGTAAACACACCTCAAACTGCCAGGTGTGTAACCTCACGGTACTATACTTCACAATCGTATAAAAACATATATACATGTTTTCATATACCACCTGTTATGGCACGTAACAGATTCCTTACAGACACTTAGCTAAAAAAAAAGGCATGTACTCCATCATTGTATACTAACAAATTGCTAGAAACTGTTACGCATCGGGCAAGTAGAAGCAATAAGAATTGTAATTACGAAAAGTGATATTTGATCACTCTCAACATACACATCGCATAAATCGTAAACGATGTAATATATATTGAAACCGTAGAGGCTCGAAAGAAAAATGCAATCAATCATGTACTTTTTAATATTACAAACAAAAAAACACAAGTACCAATTTTTGTTTTATCTCTGCAGGCCTCAAGTAAACATGCGATCATATATCGTTTCTCCGTGTTTAAATCTCTACATACAAAAGGAGGAAAAAAATTCCCCATCTTATGCAGGATGTAGGTCGGACTGACACGGGTCTAAAGTATTTCCTTAAGAAAAGTGTAAAAAAGGGAGAGGATTTTGTTTTTTGTTTTTTGGTAGGGGCCATTTTAAGATCAAACTACAAACTTGAGAGTTAATTTGCAATCGTGCCAGAAATCTGAAGCATTCTATTTTGGGCTATACGAAACGCGAGACAAACATAGCTATTTTTGTATAGTAAATGTTTAGGTTCAATTGGTTTGATTAGATTCTTGTTAGACTCGCAGAAGCATCTTCATCTATGACAGAATTTAAATATAATTTGAGTAAAACCCCCAAGCGGTACATTGACGAGAATCGATCATATACATACATATATATACGCGTACATACATACATGTATAAGTTGCAGCATCAATCATCAAAAACACTAAAATTGCTCATTTTCCAGTTTCACCAGGGAGCTGTGAGAGCATATGGTTATAGAACCGGAATTTATTGTGTTTTTGCGGCGCGGCTGGCATTTATAGACTAAACGATGCTAACAAATGCAGCCGCATTCCTCGTTGAATCTTTCAAAATCATAATGTTGAACTAAATGGTCGACCCTTATCCAGGAAACAAAAATTATATCTGAGAAACATGATAATTTGTCATTTCAATGCAATAAAATGTAAATAGACAGAACTTCAAAGTTAGTGAAGGAATATCTATAAGTAATCAATCAATAAATAAAAGTTTAAATAAACAAATAAATTTAAATGCTAACTACTTTTCAAGTGAAAGCCACACTAATCACTGCTACAGGTATATATTGGCGATATATGTGCTATGTGGCCATGCATATGGTAAAGAAACGCTCAATTTATTCTTTGATCACGTTAATTAATTTCACCAAATATCGTTTTTTTATGTACCTATAAAATTGGGCAGTAATATATATACCTTGCCCGCGTCGCTTTATTATAGGCCCTACGCCTATACGTAATATCCATATGTAGTTACATTGTAATAACTTCACCCACGCAACCTTAAAACTTATATTATATGTGGTCAATGACTTAACCTTTAAAACGCAATTTGCTTCCACCCACGAAGTAATTATGAATATCATCGACTGGATATTTCTTGACCGCCGGTTACAACCTTCACATTATCAGACAGCCGGGGTATTATCATTGGTCCAACAAAGTCCATAAAGTCCTACCGTTAGTTACAACCCACTCAGCGAATCACTTATGAACCTGCAGGATTCGCTTCATTGAAAGACTATCAATCTTTGGGAGAAACGTTCAAGGTAGGCCTAACCCATATGCTAGCTTTTTGTCAACCCATGACCTTAGATTTTTACTCCCCTTCTCCCAGATTTCCCACTATAGGGAAACCACGTACAGATCCCCTCAATATAAAGGATTGTACAAAAGTATTGCCGAAATATTGGACCCAAATTTTACGACCCATTTGGATGGAATGACAGTGGCGGTGAGGCTGGACTATATTTGTATTGTTTCCATTGTTTACCGGGTGCTTATTGTTTCTAACAAGTTTTGTGTTACTGTATATAGTCCCATTAATTCACGACCTGCAAATGGTAATGGGATGTAGTATTTGAATGGTCTCTGAATAGAGCAATGCGGAATGTAACATTATCGATACATTTATTATTCCTTTTTGCCGTGATTACCTGCTGGCCAAAAACTCAACAACAAACAAACAAGAGTTACGTCATCCCAGCCCAAACACTACAATGAACAAAGTCTTTACGTAAACACAGATCTTTACGATATATGGGATCTAACTAGAGCATATATATATATATATATATATATATATATATATATATATATATATATATATATATATATATATATATATATATATATATATATATATATATATATATATATATATATATATATATATATATATATATATATATATATATATTGTGGCGTCTAAATATATATACGCTACGATGCCAAATTTTAACAGCTCGGGGCAGGAGAAGTTGTTTTGTCTATAATTTAAACAAAGTACACATTTAGCTGAATCTTGAGGTATGGTGTGCGTTTTTAAGACCGAAATACACCCAACGATCATTATGTCTATGTGATAGATATACCTGAACAACTTTACCCAAACAGCAAAGAGAAATATAATTCCATTTGGGAGATATCAGAGATATAAAGCTTCTTCACACACAAAGGGAAGAAGACTTGTTCAAGTCTAAGTATGACATTATCGAGCCACATGTGTTTCATTTTCTTAGTTTACTTTTTTACTTTTTTTACTTTTTTTTTAAATTTATTACAATGTTTATATTTTCTGTGATGGAAATGGGTTTTGCAAGTACTAAATCTACAATATTTGAGTCTCTGTTCATGAACTAATGATGGCATTGGTTCCAATGTCAACATTGTTAACATGTTACCTTGGAAACATGAAAAGGAAAATAATAAGAAAGTAAAAGGTTTCAGATCCTAGTCTGCTATAGTGGCAGCTATGACGTCACAGATTTACAAAATGACAGCTCCCAGACACGACTTCTAAAGTATAAAATATCTCCCAACGGAGCAAGATATTTCTTAGCTTTTTGGGGAAGTTGTAGATTTAACATGTGGAACTTTGTTGTCCTGATGTAGCACTGGCAAGCAGTATATATGGCAATGTATAGTCCATCTTACTTACATCAACTTACTGACGAGAAAACCTACACAGCCACAACACGTTTTTAACGCGCTGCACGCTATACTTGCGTTAGACGAAGCAGTGTGTTGAAGGTGGGGAGAAGAGTGTGACTGTGTTGGGGGGGGGGGGGGGGAGGTTGGGACACAGATATCAATCTAATAATTGTCTCTGAGGGTTCTGTGGAGTTCATAGTATTTTGATGTCACCTTGCTCACATTTTCATATTCCGAGCGGGGCTGCTTGATAAATCGCCATTTCTGCAGACCGTTATAATAAGAAATCACAAAACGTGTCAAATGAATTATTTTGGATTGCATTTCGGAAGGTATATGCATGACCTCAACTGACTTTTATTTTGCAAACAGCGCCTTCGATAGTCTCAATATAATACCATACAACGGTAACCAACACTGTAATAATTTAAAACCCAAATAAACAGCATATTCTGCTAGGCAGCAGAGTAAACGAAGTCATCACAAAACTTAAATTGAATGTTTGGTTTTCTTTATAATTGTAACTCACTTTATCACAGAGATAAATATTCTTTGTGCAAAACAGTTGTAGTTTGATGAAATTCTAAATACAATGAACATTGACAACTAAAAAACATTCTACAATGCTTCAAATTTTAAGGACATTTCAATAATATGATAAAAAAGGTTAAAAGAAAGTTTATTGAAGAACATCTTCCGTGATGAGATCACCAGACCGTCGGGTCGGGGGAGGTTGAACTGTGTAACAACTGCTGCATGGGAGCAACAAGTATATGCCTAAACTAACACTTAATTTCGATCGCCATTTTCCCCGTACACGTCCCACCCCTGTCTTTTTCCCATGACGTGGTGTCCCTCTTTCAGTCAACCAAACAAATATGGTAACCCTAGGTCTATACCCCCTTCGTGTATTGTATTACCAGGTATCAGCCCGGGTATAACCTCGTATAGGCCTATTGTAGTTGCCTACTACACACAACTAAGCATGTAAATAACCAATACTTACTTTCTTGAATAATAATGACCACCGACAAAGACGAAGAAAAGGATCTTCTTCACAACACACAAGTCTACGCAAATGTCAGATTAAAAGTGGTAATTGATGTTTTAAACGTTAATCAAATCTAACATCGTTAAACGGTATTTCGAAAGTAAAGTAATTTTGTACTAGTTGCCATCCTTATCATTGATTCGTTCCTTCAACCAACGCTTGTTGGCTTGCTCCTTAATTTTTTTTTTTTTTTTTTGTCACCCCTCTTTTTGTAGGTCGCCTCTCCATGCAGCTAGCTATAATGTCCAGCGACCCGGTTATATATTCTTATTCCTTATTTCGTTGCTTACATAACCTCACTGAAGTACCACTTACCCTCTTTTAAATATTGCAAAATGGTAATCCTGTCTCGGGGCCTTTGCTTAAACTTAGTAAGGTTTTATTGCCACTTTGACAGTTCTTCTTTGCCTTCTGTACGATTCGTATACAGATCTGGTGATGTAACAAACAACATTGATAGTTTTCAATGTATACTGGATTGTTTTTCCTTCTTCTGAGAAACAATCGAGTAAAGACACCCATTATTGAACGGTTGGCATGACAACAGTATGGCAGTATATCCTTTAACATCTTGACTGAACTTATATAACGTTTCCTAATTGACTTGAATTAGTAAATTATTTCTCTATAGAATTCACAATGATCCTGTCATCACTCGGTAAGCTAGAATCCTGCTTCGATCGGTGCTTACTTCCTTCCTTAACGCTATATCCCCCCACCCCTTCTTTCCTGAGTTCACAGGAAGCCCTAAACACGGTTGGCATGAGGTGGGCGGCGGAGGGAGAGGCAGGGTGTAACAAATGTACAGTTGTGCAGAATTTGCCCCCACATGTGGTGGGACCCAGGCCGCTTGACAAATCATTGCTGTTAAATTGATCTGGAAAGTATGTAGGCCTACCTTCTTATGAACAATGTTCAATTAATTTTAATGCAAAGAGAGGGGAGGGTGAGGGCGTGCTCCTGGGCAGTTTCCCAAGATATACCTTAATATTGGCCTACCTGTTTTTTTTTTCCAGCAGTTCAGAGATATAAAACATAAGACGCGTCATAATTCTAACTGCGAGGGTCTGACGTACTTAAATCTGGAGGAGGCTAACTGCAGGCTTAGGTGGCACTTAGCACACAAACACACACAAAAAAGAAGCTCTCTTTGAGCTTGAATTGTACATTTTCTAAAGTAACTTGTCGTGTTCTGGAGAATAGGCCTATCGATATTGCTTTTAACAGTACTTTAGTATGATAGCGCACAGATTTGAGCAATTCAACAAACACTGCAGTTCCAGACTTTCATGTTGATGTTAACATGTTCTTTTGTTTTCTGCCCTGAAGTTGCCGTTTACATCAATTCTGTCTTTTAAACCTTAGGAATAAATCTTATGACTGAAAAATCGAGCCTCCACATTAACTTTAGGACATGTAATGAATTTGTTGGAAATTGAAAGAGAAAGAACTAAACAAAATTAAACCAGTTACGTTTATTTCCAGTTTAATTTCTCTCGGCATTTGTGATACTTAAAATAGTTAACACCCCCACCCCTCCCTTCTATTTAAAATAGATGTAATTACAACATACTGCTATAAATCTTGAGAAAGTGACTTCCTCTTCCAAAATAATTAACACTTTCATAGTAGAGGCGCTAAGTCCTTTTTGTATACAAGGATCAAGTTATTGTCATTAATTGTTGAGGCGAACTTCCAAAGAAAAGGGCGGACAAAATTCAAAGACATCCTAGAGATACCTGTTTAAGAAAAATCACCCAAGATAGAACCTTGGCAAGAAACCCAAACAAACTTGATCCACTCTTAATCCCGCTCCCGCCCCCTTCCTCCCCTTTTATCGAGACTGTAACCATGAGATATGATCATGAAGATACTACATCAAGTTAGGTTCTATAATAACACGAGGCCTTTCGAAAGGTAAGAGATACTATACACAAGATCTTGGTTAATTGCTGGTGAGCAATCATACGGAAGCTGGTCACTTCGCCCAACAACCATTTCGCCCAACTGCCATTTCGTCCAACCTTACCATTTCGCCCAACCAGCCTGGTCATTTCGCCCAACCTTGATTAAATATTATACTTCAATAAGGTAACGTTCGGTAATTATTATATTAAGGAAACTTGAGGATGGATCAGTGTTTTAGGGGTTAGGTTTGATAGGAAACGTTCAGGAATTGTTAACGTTACGGGATACGAACCGAATATTAAGGAAACTTGAAGTCGTGGTTACAGTCGGTAGGATGGATCAGTGTTTTAGGGGTTAGGTTTTTATGGAGACCGATTCCCCTTTGTTGGTATAACATTAGATTAACACTACGTAGAACTAGATAAACACCTAACTGCTGTGAACAATACCCTTAATTAATACCTGGCGGACTTCATAAACGCTTGACCGAAGTCATCAAGCCGAACAATTATTCCACACCGATTACCCTTTGTTTGTATAATAACTTCCATTGTATGCGTAACCGCCTAAAGTAGTGTAATCCTCCCATTATACCCGAAATAACTGCTCAGACTCCGATTGATATCGAGCGGACATCACTTTATTTACCTACCACGAAGTAATATAACCCAAAATAAATTAAATTGAACGAGTGAAATAGAAAAAGTAATATTATTCTAACTGAATATGAGTAAACAAATTGGTTGGGCGAAATGACCAGGCTGGATGGGGGAAATGACCATGCTGGTTGGGCGAAATGACCAGGCTGGTTGGGCGAAATGACCAGGCTGGTTGGGCGAAATGGCAGTTGGGCGAAATGGATGTTGGGCGAAGTGACCAGAAAGCAATCATACTCTGTACCTGGAGAGAACAGCATTGCTCAAGATTTCATTTTCACTGACCATAATGAGAATTTGATGACCGATTACTCTCGATCTGATTATTCGAGGGAAACTAAACCAAATAGACATTGAAGATGGACCAGGTAACTAATATATGAGGACACACTGGCAAATGGGGGGAGAAGAATGAATAGTGTTTTGGAGAGTTTGTGTCGTGATTACCGAGTGATTACGTCATAAATACAATGAGTGACATTGACATGCAACAGGGTGTGTATAGTTTTGCGTAAATAACGGCAACTTAAGAATTTGAAATGACATCGTAAAATGACTAAGCTTCATAGTCAAGTTAAAGTGAATCTATTTAACCTCTAATACTCATATACCTTTAAACGCCGGATCCTATGTTTAATTTGACCAAATTACATTAATTTTGTCTGTTGCTAATCAAACACAAATTTCTCTCCAAGACAAAAACCAACCAAACAAACAACAACAGCTGGTTATAAAATTTACAGAGGAGCTTGAATTGAGACCAGAAAACATAGAGAACGAATTAATCTCATTTTCAGATTTATTTGCAAATTCTGGAATTTTCTTTAACTTTCGTATTACCACTAGTCCTACATACATGGTACTCCGTAGTTTTTGCGATTCCAGTTGTATTATTTTCAAAATAATTCAACTTAGTTGCGAAGTTTTCATCCTTTAATCTAAAAGATGAAAAATGAATAAAGACCTAATAAACTAAGTGACACACTGTGCTGTTGTTTTATTTATTAATAAATCTATGAAAATTCTGCAACTTTCATATTAATATTAGCCCTACATACATGTGTTACTCCATACTTATTGTCATACAAGTTAAATTTCAACAAAATTCAAATTAAATGTAAGTTCTTATTCGTTCTTCTAAATGTTGAAAACAGGAAAACGACCAAGTATGCAAAGTGTAACACTGTGCTTTTTTTGGTTACTAGGTTATTAGATCCATTAACAGATAACTATAGTACAAAAGAAACCAAAAGCATTTTTTTTCTGATAAAGTAAAAATATTCAGTACCTAAAAGATTTAGAGAAACTGAATTTCAAATTCCTGTTTCTATCTTGAAATTTTATCCACCCTAAGAATGATGGCTGAATGCATTCCTTCATAGATTTTTCAGCAAAAGAAGAACATAAAAAATGTGTGTGTAGTAAAACCTGGATTATCTGGTCCTCTTTTATCCAGATTCTGGATTATCCAGACCCTGGATCATCTATACACCACTATTTATATCCAGATCCTGGAATATGCGGACCTATTATCCAACGTGCAGTTGGAGGAATTTGTTTCAAAAAGTCGAAAGCATTTATTAGCACCTAATTATGGACCTAATTTATGGTCTATTTATGCCTCAGACAATTCACCATTTGACCTCTAAACTAAAGTTTTTCCTGGGGGAGCACCCCCACATCCCCCTACATACAAGTTAACATCCCCTCCCCCCCCCCCCCCACAGCAACAACCACTCTTTCCTAAAATTTCTGATCCACCTACCAACCTGCCTGTCCAAATCCTTAATGGTTCATTGCCCCCACCAAAATCAGTCAGCAGAAAACTTTGAAATTGGCCCCCCTCACCCCTTTGAAATCCTGTACACCTCACCTTAGCAGAATAAAGAAGGTACAAAGTCTGACCTCAAAGCGCTTTACAGTACTGTCAATAAAACACATTTTGCAGTTCTTTACGGTAGTTCAACTACGATGTAGTGTAGAGAAACTCAATTTTCCAGATGTTTCCTTATCTCTTCATCTGATCCTGCGGTGTCCACATTAACCAGGGTTTGACTGCACTCTGTGCAGCTCAGAATGTTCGGTTTTGAAGCTAGCAGTTACACTGAGCTCTGTTAACTTGAAGAAGTCGTCGTCACTCGTGAACAGATATGATCAGACGGTTCTCTCCTCAGGGGTTCCGTAACATCCTCTCCAATCTGTACTGAAGTTCGGCAAATTTCTCTAGTAGCCTCCGTTTGACCTGAGGACGGCCCGTGGTAGCCTCCAATTCAACTTTGTAGCCGGCGATGGCATCCAAGCACAGTGTCACGAACTGCCGTCTGCAAGAGAGATCGACATCAGAGGACGGAATAACATTAACAGGCAAGACTACAAAACTGTAAACCCGGAAAACCAGCGGGCTTAGCGATTTCTTGCCACATCTCATGTTTTCACATTTTCATGTTTTTCATCTCTTGTTCTTACCCAGGGAGTTACCTAATAAAGCCCACAAGTGTTTTCAGATCAATTTCTTTCACATCTGTTATTCTTATTTTTTTTTTTACTTATTCATTGTAATGTGTCGTGAAGAAACAAATAAATCAAATGACATTATGTGAGAACATCGGATGCGATGATACATGCAAGTTTCTCTTGTTTTGACTGCAAGCAATCTTTGATCCCCCACAGACATTTAACACTGAGTTGTGAGACTAACTGAGAAATATACAGACAACGTGACCTCTGGTAAACTCTAATGACCTCTAACCTCCATCAAAAAACTAACTTTATCTCCTTGTACATGGAAAGATGGATCTATAGAATACTTCATATGAAATTCTAGATACCTAAGTAAGACATATTCTTCTTTT
The DNA here is from genome assembly GCF_037975245.1 of Apostichopus japonicus. Classification (NCBI taxonomy): domain Eukaryota; kingdom Metazoa; phylum Echinodermata; class Holothuroidea; order Aspidochirotida; family Stichopodidae; genus Apostichopus; species Apostichopus japonicus. Next base: position 91,222 of record NC_092562.1, read on the forward strand.
AAATTTTATACTTTGTACAAAACAATAGGTATGTTTAATAGCATCGATTGGAGTCTTCATAACACGTACACGTTTAGCAGAGCTGCATTTAAGGGAGATAATGTGTTGATAAGTTTTATGGATTTTGACGACTACTGTTGACAATAACTCACAATGAGCGATGATATATCCATACTGAGGCGTGCAAAGTTACAATATCTGGGTACCTAAAGGTATTATCATTCTACCCTTAGCAGCACAGGCATACACACAGACATAACTATTACACACACTCACACACGCATGTCACCAAGATAGATAGATAGACTCCTTTAGCAAGAAGTGGAAATGAAAGAGTGATAGAGCTAAACATTCACAAATCCGAGAACACACATCATTTGTAAAAAATCATCTGAGAACTGTTGTGAACTTGTACTTAAACAACTCATTAAATTCATACACTGTTCATGCCATGGTCTAGTAAATTGCACAGAATTCTCGAATCCTACAAAACCCAACATTATCGGAAAAGAAGGTAGGACATCGATAAAAGAGAGTCAATAAAACTCCATAACAGCAGCAGCGACACCACTCAGAGCGGAATGCAAGGAAAAAATTTACTTTTAATTACAGAAAACCACCTGTTTTACTAAATCAATGGAAGGAGCAGATGAGGCAGACGCTGGCATCGTCTGTCCTTTCATCTTTCTTTTGATGACGAGCAAGTGAGTCATGCAGATTTCGTGCATGATTAATTTTCACCAGATGCAGCTAATGGGCCGAATGCACCAGCACATGTGTAGGAGGAGAGGGTCACACTGCACTCTGTTTTCTCTTTTTTTCTTCATTTTTAATTTTTTTTTCTTAGCCAGTGTTTTTCACTAGAAAATATCGTCGAAAAATTTTAACGGTAGGACATCTTGGAGAATACTAGAAGATCTATCGTAGCTCACCTCTCCAGTCCACTGACGTGAGCTGGTCTCTGGCAGAATTTCTCTAAGAGCTCCGAAATCGCTCCCAGCAAGTGGAATGGATTTCGAGATGTCTGCCAGGAAGGATTCTTATAACAGACAGAGAGAGAGAGAGAAGCATAAATTTAATCTTGCAAAGAATAGGACATTATTTTTAGCAGCTGAGTGGGCAGACCTCAAATTATGTAAATTTGCTAACACGTCCAATTATATGTGAATATTACATGGGTTTGATTGGAAAGGTGCAAAGGTAATCGATCTATCATAGATATAACTTTATTGCAACAGCACTCCCCGAATGGTACAAACGAATCTGTAATATCCATTGGGCAGTGTCTTTATCCATCTCTTAACCTACTAGCATTTCGCCATCACCAAAAAGTAATTTATGCAATATTAAGATTATGTTTCCTGCAATAAATAGTGTCAAACGACAGAAGCAATTTGCATCATTTCAACATGTGGTACGGTGAATAGCCTCCTACTGCATCTAACAGTCCTACCCCTCAGTGACATATGAAAACATTTTAGGTTTAATATATAGTCTCCTTTCACTGTGTCTCTTGCAGATTTAACTTTCTTAAATAATAAAATTGAATTAATATCCACATTACCAAAAATCTCGCTTCATACTGTCAAACAAAGGCGGGTTTGACGATGGCTTGTGTTATTTTCGTATTATGTTTGCAAATTGAGCATTGAAAATTTTGAAGTATTTTAATTTAACAACAATAAAAAAAATATATAAAAAAATATAAAAATTTATAACTAGAACTGTGCCCTTTTTAAAACCAGAAGTGTTTGTATAAAATCGGAGAATCCTCAACCAAAATTTCAAATGTCAATATAGATTAAAGTACTAGTACTAGTTAAAAGTACTGGTGTGTGGTGCCGCAATTTACAAACTGTATCATTCCTGTGAGTTGGATGTGAAGCAAGTTCACTATATCTCTCACATCTCTCTTGCAAGTCTGTTTTGGGGTTGAGAGGCACAGAAGAGGGATGAGTGTGGGGTAGGGGGGGAGGTTAGGGTTAATAAAAATGTTGTCTAAATGTATGCATTTATGAAGTTATAAATTTAGAGGTTGGTTTAAGTAATGACACAGCAAGCATTTACCTTAGCCTTGAAGAGCCTATCGTAGACCAGGTGAAGTTTTTGCAGGGATATTCCAATGTCTAGAAAGCTCTGGAATACCCACTGAGGATTAAGCTCAAACTGACAATTCTTCTTCTCGAGATAGGACACCAAAAATTCTGTGAAAGAATCAGTTTAAGGAATGCTTAATTTACGCAAATTAAAATCTCTCAATGGGGTTATCTGCTTCTGACTTAGCAGCAAACGGTTTGTTACGTACTGAGCACCAGTGACTGATAGTATATTTTCTAGCATATTCTGTCACAAACTGAGGCTCTTTCGGCTCACAGAGTAAAAAGTGAAACACACTTTGGAAGGTTTTGTAATTATCAATTTCCAATGTTTCTCAAAGTCCTGTGAGGTGTTGCTAATAGAACACATGCAATCGTTTCATAGTATTCAATGTAAAATGTTGTGACATTGTCCACACTGAAGCCGATGCCATAATCCGGTCAACATCATACAAGAGACCCATCTCCATTTACAGGAAAATAAACATTGTAATTCAACAAAGAAATATATAAAATATCCAAGCACTTGTGACTTGATGATGTCATATTTAGACTTGATCAAGTCTTTCCCTCTGTGTGTGTGAAGAAACATTGATACCAAATGGAATGAGTTTTTGTCTTTGCAGTTTGGGGCAATGTTTGTGTTGTGATAGTCTTCTATCACACTAGACCAATGATGATTCTCGTCCATTCGAGAAGTCCATAACGATGTTGTGCATGATGCGGACAATGCAGTGATTTGACTGCAATAGGTCGTAACTGAATGAAGGTTATAATAAATCTTTTCATTTCAATGCAATACAGATACTCAATTATATTTCTTCTCCCCTACCTTGAAACATTCTCAGTAGTCTATAAACAGTATTGTACCTTTCCTATTGCTTCAATTAAATGTCTTCCAAATACAGACTTGTATCCAACTTTATCACCATGTTACTAAAAGTGATCACTTCTAGAAATTGTTTACTCTTGCCAAAATGATCACAATCTCTCATGAAATGTTTCACTGGTCTACTTCCACCATTGTTTCATGTTTCACCGGTCTCCTTCCACCATTGTTTCATGTTTCACCGGTCTCCTTCCACCATTGTTTCATGTTTCATCGGTCTCCTTCCACCATTGTTCCATGTTTCACCGGTCTACTTCCACCATTGTTCCATGTTTCACCGGTCTCCTTCCACCATTGTTTCATGTTTCACCGGTCTCCTTCCACCATTGTTTCATGTTTCACCGGTCTCCTTCCACCATTGTTCCATGTTTCACCGGTCTCCTTCCACCATTGTTCCATGTTTCACCGGTCTACTTCCACCATTGTTTCATGTTTCACCGGTCTCCTTCCACCATTGTTTCATGTTTCACCGGTCTACTTCCACCATTGTTCCATGTTTCACCGGTCTACTTCCACCATTGTTTCATGTTTCACCGGTCTACTTCCACCATTGTTTCATGTTTCACCGGTCTCCTTCCACCATTGTTTCATGTTTCACCGGTCTACTTCCACCATTGTTTCATGTTTCACCGGTCTACTTCCACCATTGTTTCATGTTTCACCGGTCTCCTTCCACCATTGTTTCATGTTTCACCGGTCTCCTTCCACCATTGTTTCATGTTTCACCGGTCTCCTTCCACCATTGTTTCATGTTTCACCGGTCTACTTCCACCATTGTTTCATGTTTCACCGGTCTACTTCCACCATTGTTTCATGTTTCACCGGTCTCCTTCCACCATTGTTTCATGTTTCACCGGTCTCCTTCCACCATTGTTTCATGTTTCACCGGTCTACTTCCACCATTGTTTCATGTTTCACCGGTCTACTTCCACCATTGTTTCATGTTTCACCTGTCTACTTCCACCATTGTTTCATGTTTCACCGGTCTCCTTCCACCATTGTTTCATGTTTCACCGGTCTCCTTCCACCATTGTTTCATGGTTCACCGGTCTACTTCCACCATTGTTTCATGTTTCACCGGTCTCCTTCCACCATTGTTTCGTGTTTCACCGGTCTCCTTCCACCATCGTTTCGTGTTTCACCGGTCTACTTCCACCATTGTTTCATGTTTCACCGGTCTCCTTCCACCATTGTTTCATGTTTCACCGGTCTCCTTCCACCATTGTTCCATGTTTCACCGGTCTACTTCCACCATTGTTTCATGTTTCACCGGTCTCCTTCCACCATTGTTTCATGTTTCACCGGTCTACTTCCACCATTGTTTCAAGTTTCACCGGTCTACTTCCACCATTGTTTCATGTTTCACCGGTCTACTTCCACCACTGTTTCATAAAGTGCTTGATGGCGTGTTATTGTAAACAAAGGCTTCTACGATGAAAGGCGATACGCTCTATTCTAGAAACAGAGTTGACTTTAATTCTCAGATGGTAGATTATCGATATCTCCAAAATGTCAAAACACCCATGATGGTTATTAATGTAGCTCTCCAAAATATTAAATTACTGCTAGCTAAGTTGCTGCTACAGCATGTAAAATGATTGACATATCAGATAACATATATCTTGCCTCAAAATAAAAGATCAAACTTTATTTATTGTAGAATTCTGATAATTAATTTAAAGAGCGCACTCAACTTAAAATCACACACATGCACACATAAGAAATGGAGATGATGAAGTATCTAAATCCTACTCCATCAATATTGTCCGATACCAGTCTCGGGAAGGTGATAAGAAATTTTAGCACAGTTTTTGACTTAGTTATGTAAAACAATAGGTTAAGCTTTGAGTTTTAGGTAATAGAATTTGCAGTTTTGAGATTTTTTAGGTAATAGAGTTTGCAAATTTTTAGGTGAGGAATTTTGTACATTTATTTTGCAATTTATACTGATAGCCAAAATTATGCCATATTCCCCTCGCCATCCCCCACCCTCCCTAGTTTTGACGAATTACTGATTGTCTATAAATAATTGCTCAAACAACTTGACTGATGACGATTGCAAAGCTGTTCTTATCAGTGATATCGTAACTTTGGTGTAAAACTCCAAGATACATCTTTAGCTGACTCGTGTTGCATTTAATTTGTCAGGTCACATGATACTTACCAAGAGGAAAATATCGCTCGGAAGTAATGTAGATCTTTCCTTGAGAAATTAACTTATTGGAGATGATGGTGGATCGACTAGCTGGTGGTTTCCCCGCCGTGCCTTCAAATTCTGGCGAGGCAAAAAATTAAAGGTGAAGCGATTCTTAACCATGTTTGACGACATGAATAACTTGCTGGTAGTTTTACTGCAGATGATATCAAGGGCTCAATCTTGAATAAACCCAACGAAAGATGACTAGAAAATAACAAACACTTCAAAGAAATAACGTTAATGCAACTCCTTTATACTTTATGGGAACCTTGTTTTCCAACAACTGAAAAAGACTTTGCAAATAATGCTAGCATGCAGTCTAACCATGTAGTACAATTACAATTATGCTGTATAAATGTATTTCCAAAATCAGTATTAAACTGAACACCCTATCAATCCAAACATACTTGAATACTAGTTTTAGCAGATGTCTACCTCTTAATCCAACGTAACATCTACGACCTTTTGGCTGTCGTTACCTCTACTGACTGGATTCTTAAACTTGTCAAGGATCGATTTCCAGTACTTCAAGTTTACACCAGATGTAAACTTTATAATCTAACACAACATTGACGTTGTTTTTATCTTCATATGACCGCATTTCTTACCTTTGTCGAGGATCTCTTTCCATAGAGACTGCACTAATTCTAAATCAGAGTGACCAGCAGAGAAGACTATCGCCAGTTTACACTCTGAGAGATCAAAGCGATCGGCAAAGTCTCCGTAGAGCTGTCAGAAGAGATGAAAGATAAAAGATATCTTCATCTAATGAATATTCATAAGGACAATGAACAACAACAACAGTAAAAGTTGCCCATTTTTGCATTGTACTATCTCCTGGTGCAAATTTCTAACATTGCTCCATTTGTCATTCCTGCATCAAGACACCAAAACACTGTTCACCAAAAGAAATCTTAAAAGATGACTTTAGGCAGAATTTTAGTCCTGATATGTCATAGTTCAACTAGAAAAAAAGAAGAAATAAATACAGGTGGTAGAATTGTTTCTATAGATACTACTGTTTGCAAGATTCTCACATTTAAAAGTCTCTGGAAAGTCTCCTTAAGGCTACATTGATGATGGTGTTGGCTCCTCACTACAGACCTTAATGTTATTGTTAATCCATAGTTGCATCAATTCTAACAATTTAACCCAAAACAAGTGCTTTCTGTTAGCTTCATATGAAGAACAGAGCAGTGTTGAATGACATTCAACACCATTACTCCTTGAGAAATTTTGTAAAATGTTGTAAACATATCATTTTAGGGAATGAAAGTCTTATGACTTCCTCTTGAGTTTTGTATTGCGTCTGAGGAAGTTGCCTAATGGCATGTGTGTTAGACTAAGTAGTCCAGCCACTTTAATTAATGAGCCTGAGATATTTGAAGGATCATTTCTCAAAAAATTGCAAAAAGTGGAAGACAAATTCAACCTAGACTGATGGTAGTGTATTCTATGGTCTGCAACATATCAGGTTTAATTTTGTGCCTAAAATCAAGCCTCTAGCAAATTTATGTGAAACGACATAACATTCCTGATTAACAATGCTCTATGTGTCCTATTGGCTTAAGAAGATCAATATTTTAGCAATGGGAATATCAAATACTACCTAAATGCAAAGAAGAACATGAGACCTAGTAAACAAAAGTGATCAAAGGCCTCAAAGCAAGAAATTTGATACACTAGCAGGTAGCTCTGTGCTACCATTTAGTCTTGCTTGAAGTTATCTGCCATGCAGGCTGCAACAGGCAGGAGTTCAACATAAACATGTCCATTACATAAAGATAATATATAGGTGGGCGCATGCTTCTCCTTTGAATGGATTTCAACTCATGCACCCATTTTGTAGCTTGAACACTTCAATGACTATTATAAAACAAAGGAGTTGACGTGACCATCGGTCTACTGCAGGGAGCATGGTGCCGTTGCGACGTACGATACTGGAGATCTACTAAGATATGACATTATAGCTCCTGATATCGTTTAAAGATATTACAAAATATCATCAAGTTATATATAACCAAGTCGTAATATCGAGTTATACATCAATAACAAAGTTATTCTGCAATGAATCGTGCCACGAATCATATAAGGTTTGGCCGACAACACAACATGAAGAGTAGTGTTTACAGGTTGTTTTGTTTTATTAACTGAAGTGCCGTTTCTTCTATTGCCTAAGAATTGATTCTAGAAAGGTTAAAGGTCAAAGCTGATAACATAAACGGAGTTGAACTATAGTCAGAAAATTAGACCAGCTCTTCTGGTTGAGAATTCAAACTTCCTTGCAAACATTTTTTACATTTTCCAAAAAGCTATGTATCTCACCCTCGTAATATCCATCAATTCGGCATTAAGTTGCGTTACTGCGTCTCGGACTTGTGGGTCCGAAATGTCATGATTTCTAGTGATGGCCTCAAAAACTTGAAGCTGCAGACGTGCGACCTAAGCGTGGGGGGGGGAAGAGAAAAAACAAGGATGGTGATATTTCAATAAAATTTGACTGCAATATTAATCACCTTCCAGGTCTTTTGCTAGCCAAGAAACAAGAAATAATTACAATAATGATCACCTTCCAAGAATGAACCTTTTATTTAGCCTATAGAACCAAACTGAGATGTATGAAGCAATAGTAGCATCACTGGATGTGAGACATTAAGAGAACTTCCATGCCAAGTTAAATTACCTCCAGTTTCTCCTCCAGGTCGTATAAGAATTCTCCTTCGCTGGCCGAGCTGGTCCTCAGACTGCTGCTCTTGGCACACATCACTGCTCGTGAGAGATATTCAATTCGTTGTTGTAGGGTTAGATCAATTCTAGGAAACATGATAACATTCCACACAGTTGAATTATTTCTCACGGTTATAATAAATCATTTAAACTTCGACGAAAAACCCAAAATGCTTTTGTTGGTGTAGTCGGTCCATCTATTATAATTGACTATCGCTGCACAAAATAATGAGAATAAACAAGGGACGAAATAACTGGGTTCGCATAGCAATTTGCTCCCCAAGAATTGCCAGTTGCTAAACAATATTACTTTTGATTAGCAAAAGATGCAGTACCTGCTAATGCTAATTGCTATTTCCAAGAATTGTCGAGCAATTATTGCTAATCAATTCTCTAAAACTATTTCGTCCCTTGATAAATTGCAATATTTGATATCTCGACAAACGGAACAAGCAATGAAGCTGAGAGTTGGATCAATGTGCTATCATATCAATGGCTCTATATTGCAACCCACCCCTACCTTTTTGTTAAATCGCAGACTTTTTAATCCCTAGAAAGTCATATGTACAGAATTGAAAATCATTTCAAATAATCAGTATTGAAGAGGATGGTGGTCAATTACATAAAGGGAATGTATGTGCGATCTAAAGGATTGCAGATTGGAGTCCTGGCCCAGATCCTTACTTTGTGTCCTTGAGCAACAACTTAATCTCCACAGACACTCTTCAATACGGGAATCTGCAAAATGACTTTTAAATATAGTTGTTTGTGTCTGTAGCCTATGGGAATCCCCCCACCCCCTCCCCAAGGGACGCATAGATGTAGCACACAGGAGTTCCCCTTGGAAATACTGCTTTAATTGTGTTCATTTGGGTGCCTGTGTGGATGCATCAACCAGGGGTTAACTGGTTTTTAAGTTTATGTGAGATGACCTTGTCTAATACAAGACTGCACACATACAACATTAACTTTTCAGCTTTCTGGAAGTTGTTTTCAAACATCTACATAAAGCATGCGAGCAAAGTCCAATTACTTGCAGCCAACATTTCACATTTGGCATTTCTGCTTTGTATAGACTGTTGGATTGTATCTGCATTCTATAATTATGCTCTCTCTTTCTCAATCTCAGAAGTGGCATTATTAAACAAGTTTTGCAATAAAGTTACCACAATTGGTTATTCACTCAAAATGATTAAAAATTAAATTACACAATTTTAAGGATCCCACGTTTCCACGTGACGAGGTTTAATTAATTGGCCAATAAAACATCTCCATTTATCAACATCTTCGCTGCAGTTATAATATTAAACCATTCACATCTCTGAATCGACAGCCATACACACGTGTAACCTTGACAACTTATAGAGTGGCTGCTCCCTCGGAGCGGTCTTTGGCAGAAAACAAAACTGGATTTCTTTGGCTGTTTCCGGGCAGTTGAAGACAATGCAATACATCCATTCGCCCCTCGCATAATTGGTAAAGTTCTATAACTGTGTAGTCTTATTGAAACATTTTCTACTGAACGTGTAGCTATCATGAAAGGAGGGGTTGTACCTATCGTGAATTTGGTACAGTGTTAGTGTATTCAGGCAGAGAGAAGATGTAACAGTACATTGGAAAGAGTAACACATATGTAAAAAATAATAAACCTAAAAAGGTATATGCTAGTGTTTGTACAAAGAGCTACCTATGTTTGTATGTCAGTAACAAACCAAAACAAGGCTTGTACAGGGAATGATTTATCTGGTGACCCATGCGATGCCAAAGTGGCCTAAAGACCACACAGATATATAGTAATGTTTGTACAAAGAGCTAACTATGTTTGTAGTTTACCATTACAAAAACCACAATGATTCAGGAGGGACATCAAAATAAATTAAAAGATTCCCTATTGTTTCTAGCTATAGACAGGAGCGATTATTCCTTACGTTCTTCTTTCTGCTAATTTGCTCAGGATTCTCGACGCCGATGGGAAATTGCGGCTCTTATCGTAGAACATCCACAAGAGATCCATCATCTGTAGATCGTCGGGTTCGTACTGGGTCGCCCTTTGGAGGTAGGGTTCCACAAAGGGGGAAGAGATCTAGCCAAAAAAAAAAATTAGATAAATAATAAAATTGAGGCAGTGGATAATACATACTATATTTTTTATAATTAGTCAGTGATGAAGTGAGTCAGTTATTAACCAATAAAACCCTCATTTAGAGTAAAAAAAACAAATATGCTGACAAGGATACCAATGGGTCTTCTGTGTAACAGCAAAGTGTGATTTCCACTTTATATCTCTGACCTAACATGCCGAAAATTTAGCTTTATTTGTAGCCATGGTGATCTACAGCAAAAAGAAAACAAAAAAAGTAAATAAATGAAATAAATAAAAATAAATAAATAAATGAAATAACAAATAAATAAATAAAAAGAATAAAAATTGATTAATTAATTAAATGACTTGACTTGAGGCGCATAAGCAAATTTCACCTGTGAGTCCCATAATCTTCAAGTACAGTTACTTTACGTATAAACAAACTACTAATCACCAATCAGATCATGTGATGGTCAGTGGTTGATGATACTAGTCCCTCTATGGATAGCTCAAGAAACTCAGGGAAGTGAAGTGCTATTCAAAGAGGACATCAAAGCTAGACAAAGATTGTCAATATTTATGATGTTTGAATCAATGAAGAAGGGGTCTTTGACTACAGATATATCATATTTTATATTTGATACTTTGAAAGTCACCTCAAGTAGCCTCTCCTTCAGACCTGTGTCGATCAGCCAATCGTACAGAGCAACGTGAAAGAGTTCGTCGTCTGACGACAAACATTTCCTCATCATATCTTCCAGCTGTGAATGAACAAAAAAAACAGAAAAAGTAAATTCAAAAACACTGGTTACATGACAATAATAAGAACAAGGTGAGTTTCATATCTTCTTTTTAACTCTAGAGAAAGTGCAATTTTGTTACATTGGTACTGACTACACCAGGGATTCTCAGTGGGCGGTCCTCGAGCTAAATCTGGCCCTTGAAAGATTTCAATCTGGCCCAGAAGAAAACAAATTGGCCAGAACTCTTACACTTAAGGTTATGACTTGCCTTCACGGCTTAACATTGCAAATTGCTCAATCCAGGCATAGTGAGAATTTGATTCTCTCCGTCCCTTTTGCTCAAACCAATATTTTTCTCTGGCTCTTAGAATCTAGAATCCTTTGGTCAATACTGTCACATTCCCTATTTTATGGGAATGAAGCTAATATGTTTTCTTTGGTCAATACTGTCACATTCCCTATTTTATGGGAATGAAGCTAATATGTTTTCTTTGGTCAATACTGTCACATTCCCTATTTTATGGGAATGAAGCTAATATGTTTTCTTTGGTCAATAATGTCACATTCCCTATTTTATGGGAATGAAGCTAATATGTTTTCTTTGGTCAATACTGTCATATTCCCTATTTTATGGGAATGAAGCTAATATGTTTTCTTTGGTCAATACTGTCATATTCCCTATGTTATGGGAATGAAGCTAATATGTTTTCTTTGGTCAATACTGTCACATTCCCTATTTTATGGGAATGAAGCTAATATGTTTTCTTTGGTCAATACTGTCACATTCCCTATTTTATGGGAATGAAGCTAATATGTTTTCTTTAAACAATACTGTCATATTCCCTATTTTATGGGAATGAAGCTAATATGTTTTCTTTGGTCAATACTGTCACATTCCCTATTTTATGGGAATGAAGCTAATATGTTTTCTTTGGTCAATACTGTCACATTCCCTATTTTATGGGAATGAAGCTAATATGTTTTCTTTAAACAATACTGTCACATTCCCTATTTTATGGGAATGAAGCTAATATGTTTTCTTTAAACAATACTGTCACATTCCCTATTTTATGGGAATGAAGCTAATATGTTTTCTTTAAACAATACTGTCACATTCCCTATTTTATGGGAATGAAGCTAATATGTTTTCTTTAAACAATACTGTCATATTCCCTATTTTATGGGAATGAAGCTAATATGTTTTCTTTAAACAATACTGTCATATTCCCTATTTTATGGGAATGAAGCTAATATGTTTTCTTTAAACAATACTGTCATATTCCCTATTTTATGGGAATGAAGCTAATATGTTTTCTTTGGTCAATACTGTCACATTCCCTATTTTATGGGAATGAAGCTAATATGTTTTCTTTGGTCAATACTGTCACATTCCCTATTTTATGGGAATGAAGCTAATATGTTTTCTTTGGTCAATACTGTCACATTCCCTATGTTATGGGAATGAAGCTAATATGTTTTCTTTGGTCAATACTGTCATATTCCCTATTTTATGGGAATGAAGCTAATATGTTTTCTTTGGTCAATACTGTCATATTCCCTATTTTATGGGAATGAAGCTAATATGTTTTCTTTGGTCAATAATGTCACATTCCCTATTTTATGGGAATGAAGCTAATATGTTTTCTTTAAACAATACTGTCATTATTCCCTATGTTATGGGAATGAAGCTAATATGTTTTCTTTGGTCAATACTGTCACATTCCCTATTTTATGGGAATGAAGCTAATATGTTTTCTTTAAACAATACTGTCATATTCCCTATTTCATGGGAATGAAGCTAATATGTTTTCTTTAAACAATACTGTCATATTCCCTATTTTATGGGAATGAAGCTAATATGTTTTCTTTGGTCAATACTGTCACATTCCCTATTTTATGGGAATGAAGCTAATATGTTTTCTTTGGTCAATACTGTCATATTCCCTATTTTATGGGAATGAAGCTAATATGTTTTCTTTAAACAATACTGTCACATTCCCTATTTTATGGGAATGAAGCTAATATGTTTTCTTTGGTCAATACTGTCATATTCCATATTTTATGGGAATGAAGCTAATATGTTTTCTTTAAACAATACTGTCACATTCCCTATTTTATGGGAATGAAGCTAATATGTTTTCTTTGGTCAATACTGTCATATTCCCTATTTTATGGGAATGAAGCTAATATGTTTTCTTTGGTCAATACTGTCACATTCCCTATTTTATGGGAATGAAGCTAATATGTTTTCTTTAAACAATACTGTTATATTCCCTATGTTATGGGAATGAAGCTAATATGTTTTCTTTGGTCAATACTGTCACATTCCCTATGTTATGGGAATGAAGCTAATATGTTTTCTTTGGTCAATACTGTCATATTCCCTATTTTATGGGAATGAAGCTAATATGTTTTCTTTAAACAATACTGTCATATTCCCTATTTTATGGGAATGAAGCTAATATGTTTTCTTTAAACAATACTGTCATATTCCCTATGTTATGGGAATGAAGCTAATATGTTTTCTTTAAACAATACTGTCATATTCCCTATTTTATGGGAATGAAGCTAATATGTTTTCTTTAAACAATACTGTCACATTCCCTATTTTATGGGAATGAAGCTAATATGTTTTCTTTAAACAATACTGTCATATTCCCTATTTTATGGGAATGAAGCTAATATGTTTTCTTTAAACAATACTGTCACATTCCCTATTTTATGGGAATGAAGCTAATATGTTTTCTTTAAACAATACTGTCATATTCCCTATGTTATGGGAATGAAGCTAATATGTTTTCTTTAAACAATACTGTCATATTCCCTATTTTATGGGAATGAAGCTAATATGTTTTCTTTAAACAATACTGTCACATTCCCTATTTTATGGGAATGAAGCTAATATGTTTTCTTTAAACAATACTGTCATATTCCCTATTTTATGGGAATGAAGCTAATATGTTTTCTTTAAACAATACTGTCACATTCCCTATTTTATGGGAATGAAGCTAATATGTTTTCTTTAAACAATACTGTCATATTCCCTATTTTATGGGAATGAAGCTAATATGTTTTCTTTAAACAATACTGTCATATTCCCTATTTTATGGGAATGAAGCTAATATGTTTTCTTTAAACAATACTGTCATATTCCCTATGTTATGGGAATGAAGCTAATATGTTTTCTTTAAACAATACTGTCATATTCCCTATGTTATGGGAATGAAGCTAATATGTTTTCTTTGGTCAATACTGTCACATTCCCTATTTTATGGGAATGAAGCTAATATGTTTTCTTTGGTCAATACTGTCATATTCCCTATTTTATGGGAATGAAGCTAATATGTTTTCTTTAAACAATACTGTCATATTCCCTATTTTATGGGAATGAAGCTAATATGTTTTCTTTGGTCAATACTGTCATATTCCCTATTTTATGGGAATGAAGCTAATATGTTTTCTTTAAACAATACTGTCACATTCCCTATTTTATGGGAATGAAGCTAATATGTTTTCTTTGGTCAATACTGTCATATTCCCTATTTTATGGGAATGAAGCTAATATGTTTTCTTTAAACAATACTGTCACATTCCCTATTTTATGGGAATGAAGCTAATATGTTTTCTTTGGTCAATACTGTCATATTCCCTATTTTATGGGAATGAAGCTAATATGTTTTCTTTGGTCAATACTGTCACATTCCCTATTTTATGGGAATGAAGCTAATATGTTTTCTTTGGTCAATACTGTCATATTCCCTATGTTATGGGAATGAAGCTAATATGTTTTCTTTGGTCAATACTGTCACATTCCCTATTTTATGGGAATGAAGCTAATATGTTTTCTTTAAACAATACTGTCATATTCCCTATGTTATGGGAATGAAGCTAATATGTTTTCTTTGGTCAATACTGTCACATTCCCTATTTTATGGGAATGAAGCTAATATGTTTTCTTTAAACAATACTGTCACATTCCCTATTTTATGGGAATGAAGCTAATATGTTTTCTTTGGTCAATACTGTCATATTCCCTATTTTATGGGAATGAAGCTAATATGTTTTCTTTGGTCAATACTGTCACATTCCCTATTTTATGGGAATGAAGCTAATATGTTTTCTTTAAACAATACTGTCATATTCCCTATTTTATGGGAATGAAGCTAATATGTTTTCTTTAAACAATACTGTCATATTCCCTATTTTATGGGAATGAAGCTAATATGTTTTCTTTAAACAATACTGTCACATTCACTATTTTATGGGAATGAAGCTAATATGTTTTCTTTGGTCAATACTGTCATATTCCCTATTTAATGGGAATGAAGCTAATATGTTTTCTTTAAACAATACTGTCACATTCCCTATTTTATGGGAATGAAGCTAATATGTTTTCTTTGGTCAATACTGTCATATTCCCTATTTTATGGGAATGAAGCTAATATGTTTTCTTTGGTCAATACTGTCACATTCCCTATTTTATGGGAATGAAGCTAATATGTTTTCTTTAAACAATACTGTCATATTCCCTATTTTATGGGAATGAAGCTAATATGTTTTCTTTAAACAATACTGTCATATTCCCTATTTTATGGGAATGAAGCTAATATGTTTTCTTTGGTCAATACTGTCACATTCCCTATTTTATGGGAATGAAGCTAATATGTTTTCTTTGGTCAATACTGTCATATTCCCTATTTTATGGGAATGAAGCTAATATGTTTTCTTTAAACAATACTGTCACATTCCCTATTTTATGGGAATGAAGCTAATATGTTTTCTTTGGTCAATACTGTCATATTCCATATTTTATGGGAATGAAGCTAATATGTTTTCTTTAAACAATACTGTCATATTCCCTATTTTATGGGAATGAAGCTAATATGTTTTCTTTGGTCAATACTGTCACATTCCCTATTTTATGGGAATGAAGCTAATATGTTTTCTTTGGTCAATACTGTCACATTCCCTATTTTATGGGAATGAAGCTAATATGTTTTCTTTAAACAATACTGTCATATTCCCTATTTTATGGGAATGAAGCTAATATGTTTTCTTTAAACAATACTGTCATATTCCCTATTTTATGGGAATGAAGCTAATATGTTTTCTTTAAACAATACTGTCACATTCCCTATTTTATGGAAATGAAGCTAATATGTTTTCTTTGGTCAATACTGTCATATTCCCTATTTTATGGGAATGAAGCTAATATGTTTTCTTTAAACAATACTGTCACATTCCCTATTTTATGGAAATGAAGCTAATATGTTTTCTTTGGTCAATACTGTCATATTCCCTATTTTATGGGAATGAAGCTAATATGTTTTCTTTGGTCAATACTGTCACATTCCCTATTTTATGGGAATGAAGCTAATATGTTTTCTTTAAACAATACTGTTATATTCCCTATGTTATGGGAATGAAGCTAATATGTTTTCTTTGGTCAATACTGTCACATTCCCTATTTTATGGGAATGAAGCTAATATGTTTTCTTTAAACAATACTGTCACATTCCCTATTTTATGGGAATGAAGCTAATATGTTTTCTTTAAACAATACTGTCATATTCCCTATTTTATGGGAATGAAGCTAATATGTTTTCTTTGGTCAATACTGTCACATTCCCTATTTTATGGGAATGAAGCTAATATGTTTTCTTTAAACAATACTGTCATATTCCCTATGTTATGGGAATGAAGCTAATATGTTTTCTTTAAACAATACTGTCATATTCCCTATTTTATGGGAATGAAGCTAATATGTTTTCTTTAAACAATACTGTCACATTCCCTATTTTATGGGAATGAAGCTAATATGTTTTCTTTAAACAATACTGTCATATTCCCTATGTTATGGGAATGAAGCTAATATGTTTTCTTTGGTCAATACTGTCATATTCCCTATGTTATGGGAATGAAGCTAATATGTTTTCTTTGGTCAATACTGTCACATTCCCTATTTTATGGGAATGAAGCTAATATGTTTTCTTTGGTCAATACTGTCATATTCCCTATTTTATGGGAATGAAGCTAATATGTTTTCTTTAAACAATACTGTCATATTCCCTATTTTATGGGAATGAAGCTAATATGTTTTCTTTGGTCAATACTGTCATATTCCCTATTTTATGGGAATGAAGCTAATATGTTTTCTTTAAACAATACTGTCACATTCCCTATTTTATGGGAATGAAGCTAATATGTTTTCTTTGGTCAATACTGTCATATTCCCTATTTTATGGGAATGAAGCTAATATGTTTTCTTTAAACAATACTGTCATATTCCCTATTTTATGGGAATGAAGCTAATATGTTTTCTTTGGTCAATACTGTCATATTCCCTATTTTATGGGAATGAAGCTAATATGTTTTCTTTAAACAATACTGTCACATTCCCTATTTTATGGGAATGAAGCTAATATGTTTTCTTTGGTCAATACTGTCATATTCCCTATTTTATGGGAATGAAGCTAATATGTTTTCTTTAAACAATACTGTCACATTCCCTATTTTATGGGAATGAAGCTAATATGTTTTCTTTGGTCAATACTGTCATATTCCCTATTTTATGGGAATGAAGCTAATATGTTTTCTTTAAACAATACTGTCACATTCCCTATTTTATGGGAATGAAGCTAATATGTTTTCTTTGGTCAATACTGTCATATTCCCTATGTTATGGGAATGAAGCTAATATGTTTTCTTTGGTCAATACTGTCAC
Organism: Apostichopus japonicus; assembly: GCF_037975245.1. Taxonomy (NCBI): domain Eukaryota; kingdom Metazoa; phylum Echinodermata; class Holothuroidea; order Aspidochirotida; family Stichopodidae; genus Apostichopus; species Apostichopus japonicus. The sequence goes on from NC_092562.1 coordinate 108,681, forward strand.
ATTCCCTATTTTATGGGAATGAAGCTAATATGTTTTCTTTAAACAATACTGTCATATTCCCTATGTTATGGGAATGAAGCTAATATGTTTTCTTTAAACAATACTGTCACATTCCCTATTTTATGGGAATGAAGCTAATATGTTTTCTTTAAACAATACTGTCACATTCCCTATTTTATGGGAATGAAGCTAATATGTTTTCTTTGGTCAATACTGTCATATTCCCTATTTTATGGGAATGAAGCTAATATGTTTTCTTTGGTCAATACTGTCACATTCCCTATTTTATGGGAAAGAAGCTAATATGTTTTCTTTAAACAATACTGTCATATTCCCTATTTTATGGGAATGAAGCTAATATGTTTTCTTTAAACAATACTGTCACATTCCCTATTTTATGGGAATGAAGCTAATATGTTTTCTTTAAACAATACTGTCACATTCCCTATTTTATGGGAATGAAGCTAATATGTTTTCTTTAAACAATACTGTCATATTCCCTATTTAATGGGAATGAAGCTAATATGTTTTCTTTAAACAATACTGTCACATTCCCTATTTTATGGGAATGAAGCTAATATGTTTTCTTTAAACAATACTGTCATATTCCCTATTTTATGGGAATGAAGCTAATATGTTTTCTTTAAACAATACTGTCACATTCCCTATTTTATGGGAATGAAGCTAATATGTTTTCTTTAAACAATACTGTCATATTCCCTATTTTATGGGAATGAAGCTAATATGTTTTCTTTGGTCAATACTGTCACATTCCCTATTTTATGGGAATGAAGCTAATATGTTTTCTTTGGTCAATACTGTCATTATTCCCTATGTTATGGGAATGAAGCTAATATGTTTTCTTTGGTCAATACTGTCACATTCCCTATTTTATGGGAATGAAGCTAATATGTTTTCTTTAAACAATACTGTCATATTCCCTATTTTATGGGAATGAAGCTAATATGTTTTCTTTAAACAATACTGTCATATTCCCTATTTTATGGGAATGAAGCTAATATGTTTTCTTTGGTCAATACTGTCACATTCCCTATTTTATGGGAATGAAGCTAATATGTTTTCTTTGGTCAATACTGTCATATTCCCTATTTTATGGGAATGAAGCTAATATGTTTTCTTTAAACAATACTGTCACATTCCCTATTTTATGGGAATGAAGCTAATATGTTTTCTTTGGTCAATACTGTCATATTCCATATTTTATGGGAATGAAGCTAATATGTTTTCTTTAAACAATACTGTCATATTCCCTATTTTATGGGAATGAAGCTAATATGTTTTCTTTGGTCAATACTGTCACATTCCCTATTTTATGGGAATGAAGCTAATATGTTTTCTTTGGTCAATACTGTCACATTCCCTATTTTATGGGAATGAAGCTAATATGTTTTCTTTAAACAATACTGTCATATTCCCTATTTTATGGGAATGAAGCTAATATGTTTTCTTTAAACAATACTGTCATATTCCCTATTTTATGGGAATGAAGCTAATATGTTTTCTTTAAACAATACTGTCACATTCCCTATTTTATGGAAATGAAGCTAATATGTTTTCTTTGGTCAATACTGTCATATTCCCTATTTTATGGGAATGAAGCTAATATGTTTTCTTTAAACAATACTGTCACATTCCCTATTTTATGGAAATGAAGCTAATATGTTTTCTTTGGTCAATACTGTCATATTCCCTATTTTATGGGAATGAAGCTAATATGTTTTCTTTAAACAATACTGTCACATTCCCTATTTTATGGGAATGAAGCTAATATGTTTTCTTTAAACAATACTGTTATATTCCCTATGTTATGGGAATGAAGGTAATATGTTTTCTTTGGTCAATACTGTCACATTCCCTATTTTATGGGAATGAAGCTAATATGTTTTCTTTAAACAATACTGTCATATTCCCTATTTTATGGGAATGAAGCTAATATGTTTTCTTTGGTCAATACTGTCATATTCCCTATTTCATGGGAATGAAGCTAATATGTTTTCTTTGGTCAATACTGTCATATTCCCTATTTTATGGGAATGAAGCTAATATGTTTTCTTTAAACAATACTGTCATATTCCCTATTTTATGGGAATGAAGCTAATATGTTTTCTTTAAACAATACTGTCACATTCCCTATTTTATGGGAATGAAGCTAATATGTTTTCTTTGGTCAATACTGTCATATTCCCTATTTTATGGGAATGAAGCTAATATGTTTTCTTTGGTCAATACTGTCACATTCCCTATTTTATGGGAATGAAGCTAATATGTTTTCTTTAAACAATACTGTCATATTCCCTATGTTATGGGAATGAAGCTAATATGTTTTCTTTGGTCAATACTGTCACATTCCCTATTTTATGGGAATGAAGCTAATATGTTTTCTTTAAACAATACTGTCATATTCCCTATGTTATGGGAATGAAGCTAATATGTTTTCTTTAAACAATACTGTCATATTCCCTATGTTATGGCAATGATGGTTATATGATGTCCTTTGTTTTGTTGTGTGCATTCTCCATTTAATATGGGATACAGTTATGAGTTGCTCCATTTTCTAGTCTAGAATCTTCATTCTAGACGTTTCTTAGAAAGATCCTTAGCTCATGATGAGCCAACGCCTTTGAAGGGAATGTATCCAGTGTACACAGTTATTCCAATACAAGCACATATACACTGTAATTTACCTTCACTCATTGCTTTAAATTGAAACAGTTGAAATGATATTCTGCAGCATATTTCATGAAACATTTGACATGAAACGTTATGAGTAGGTTATAATGTCCAATATAAGGTTGACCATTCTATAACTGCAAATAATACTAGCTTCTAAGAGATTTCTGGGAACATTTTCCACACAAGAAACAAGTTAAGATTTAATAGACATCTTTTTTGGCTTTTTAGGTATGTTTGTTATAGAATTTTATGAAAAGATTTGTAGCGTCAACTTCTGCAAGGCAGGATTTACTTCTGGTAAAATTTCACAAAGTTTTTACTGCCCAAAAATAAAAAAGGTTCCTTTACCTTACATTCAACAGGACGAAGACGCTATTGTTTGAGTAAACTTACATATCTCTCTGCCTCCTCTCTTGTGAGTCGATGAGGGTCAGGTGAGAGTGGGGGACCCGGTCTAGCTGGTACTGGGGAGGCTGTGGCTGCTGTACTCGTGGTCAGGAGCTCATCTAGGATGTCCGTTATGCTTTTATAACATTCGTACCTTGAAAAGAGAGCGATGTGAGTAGTCTTCACCCTAACTGGGATAACAGCTTTTTAAATTGTCTTGTAATTTTGAACTTTTAGTATAGTGCAGTAAATATTAATATCATGTTGATATGCTACAATGTAAGGTTCTACTCCAATCTGCAGTAAGCACAAAAAGTGAAAAATGGTGTCCTTTGACTGACTTGCACACTTTTAGTGCAGTAATGTCATTGCATTTTATAAGTCACTAGCCTGTAGCTGTTTGATGTACAGGGTACTCTGATGTACTCAATATATGTTAATGGTACCCGGGCTACTCATCTGTACTCAATAGATTAGACTGACAGAATTTGTGGATTATGATCTTAACTCCATTGATAAAGGGTAGATATGTGTGGTAATGAAGTATACTCAATAGATAAGGTTACCAGCTGAATCAAAATGAGATAATAGAGATTGTCCCCACAGACCAGAAGTACCAGCTGTGCGAATCTGCAGAACACAAAAGATTACATCCTTAGCAGCCTGGCTGCGATATATGCTGCAGCCCCCTCAGCATTCTATGTTTGACACGGTTCCTACCACTGACAGCGACTACTGTGATTAATAGAGATTATATCTGCAGACCAGTAGTTAGAACTGTACAACTGCATATATCACAAAAGATGACATCCTAAGCAGCCTGGCGGAGATATACGCTGCAGCCCCCTCAGCATTCTACGTTTGACACGGTTTCCTACCACTGGCAGCGACTACTGTGATTAACAGAGATTATATCTGCAGACCAGCAGTCAGAACTGTACAACTGCATATATCACAAAAGATGACATCCTAAGCAGCCTGGCGGAGATATACGCTGCAGCCCCCTCAGCATTCTATGTTTGACACGGTTTCCTACCACTGGCAGCGACTACTGTGATTAATAGAGATTATCTCTACAGACCAGCAGTTAGAACTGTACAACTGCATATCACAAGAGATTACATCCGTAGCAGCCTGACTGGGATATATGCTGCAGCCCCCTCAGATACTACGTTTGACACGGTTTCCTACCACTGGCAGCGACTACTGTGATTAATAGAGATTACATCTGCAGACCAGCACTCAGAACTGTACAACTGCATATATCAAAAAAAAATTACATCCTTAGCAGCCTGGCGGAGATATACGCTGCAGCCCCCTCAGCATTCTATGTTTGACACGGTTTCCTACCACTGGCAGCGACTACTGTGATTAATAGAGATTATCTCTACAGACCAGCAGTTAGAACTGTACAACTGCATATCACAAGAGATTACATCCTTAGCAGCCTGACTGGGATATATGCTGCAGCCCCCTCAGATACTACGTTTGACACGGTTTCCTACCACTGGCAGCGACTACTGTGATTAATAGAGATTATATCTGCAGACCAGCACTCAGAACTGTACAACTGCATATATCAAAAAAAAATTACATCCTTAGCAGCCTGGCTGAGATACACGCTGCAGCCCCCTCAGGATACTACGTTTGACACGGTTTCCTACCACTGACAGCAACTACTGTACTTAGCAGATAATACTATTACCGTGTGGGGGCAGTAGACCTTGCAGTGAATGGCAAACTCTACTGTGCTAACAGTGTGTATGGTAAAACATATGGCTGAGCAGAGAATATCTCATAGACATGTACCTAGCAGAGAATGCCTGCATCCCTTGGTGGTCGGACGGGGGTTTCCCATTCTTGTAATAATGGAGGGCAAGGTTTGATGGATCCTGCTTGACAGCTGCGGCCAGACACAGATCGACGACGCCGTCGTAGAACCGAGCTGTTCGAAACAAATCAGACAGATAGGGAAGAGAGTCAAGCTTACGAACGAATGTTTAAATAGGTTTTCAGGCAAGAACAATGGAAGGATTTCAGTACGAGGAAAAATAATGATGTACACCAGCCTTTGTCTGCATACTCTTGAGTCCGACTTGTTAATATCATATTAAATACTATAAATGAAACATCCATTTACTGTCCTGATTAACCTAATCTAATTACTTCTTGATATAACCAGACACGCTGAGAGTCCTACGTTATCTACGTTACAAAGATTGCTAAAATAACTTCAACCCAGCCAGTATGAATAGCTATATCAGCTATGAAAATGGACTGGGAGGTGGTTTGGGGGGAGGACATGAGGGGGAGGGGGAGGAGATGAGGGTGAGGCCTGACGCGGCTTGCTTGTAAGCACTTTGCTTCTTGGCACTCCTGTACTCCCAATGTTATTATAAATTGTTCTACCAACTTGTGGATGCTTCCTTATGTGGGCTATAACCTGTTTGTGATAACCTTTTTGGAAACTCTACAACATTCATTTGAAATAAACAGTTTTACATGGTGTTACCATCATTCCGACTAACCTACCTTGGTGAAACTCCTGACATATTGCTGGTAGATTCAATTGTTGGTTTACTTGCTTGAAAAGCTGTTGAAAGAAATAAGAAGTGACCGATTCTGTGTACTACTGATGTTTATGATTGCAAATTTCATTGTCAAATATGTACTTAATATTCATACTTAATATAACATACTTTTGTTTATGCTTTGTAATTGTGAAATCACAGAGGGCATTTCTAAATTGATTCACAGGAACCAAACAACAATCATAATATCACACATCTTCAAAAGTCAAAGAGATTATAACGAATTCGGAACAAAAGAGGTTGAAACAAACATGTACGAGTCCCTACCTCTTGTGCTTCCTGTAACATCTCTTCTTTGTTAGATCTTGTCTCCGCACTCATGGCAGCTTGTAATAACTCAGTAGCCTTTAGCAAAACAAGGAAACACAAAGAAAGAATAAAAGGGGGGTAAAGAGTTTGACACAAATGAGGGAGATAACAAACCCAACAGCAAAACATATCCTTCAATTAAAACCAGATTTATTATCACACATATCTCATTGCATCTCATACATAACGAACATAAAGGAACTAAATAATACGATACAAAAAAAACAAATATAGTACAAAACAAAAACAACTACAAAGAAAGAAATTTATACAAAATAAACAAGCAAGTTCTTGAGAGAACTACAATCCCCTGCACAGGACACATTTACAATATGTTACAAGCAAACATTACTTAGTCCTTTAATGCAATATGAAGAGTTCCGTAACCCTTGATAGCGGTTGCTATGGGAACATCCATTATTTCCTCTTACCTTTGTTGCTATGGCATCATCCCTACTGTATAGAGAAGGACAGAGATCCCTCAGCTTTGAGCTTATAGCATCAGTGGTACTGTTATCGCCGATGTATCGATTGATCAGGGCATTGATCATAATGTTGCAAGTCTATTATCGAAAGGAAGCACATGATTAATGAAACAAGCACTCACGTTTTCTGCAAAGAGCTAAGTTCTTCTTCACCTATACATTCGTTACAAACCGTACTCCAGTAAGTGAGCTAAGAAAGCCGAGAAATATAATTACATTTCCTCTTTTTTTCAAATAAAACAAACACTGCTTGTTTTGCTGGACCAGACTTCACATTCACGCATTCATAGTAGAAATGCTACTACATGCAAATAAAGCTAACGACTGCGAGTGGAAAGATAAATACCAAACATGGGACAGACAGCTTACCGTCTGGACTATAAATCATCTACGATTAAACAAAAAAGTCAAATGGAAACTCACGTCTGCTCCATGCAGGACCAGGTCTCTCAGAGTCATTGCTCTAAGCTGATCTTGCAGCTCCTGAGAAGAAACAACAGGAGACATCTTTGTGAGTTTTTTATCGGTGATGCATTAAATGGGTCGTGATTCAAGTGAACCAACATGGCCAAAGAGAAACAACTTGAATACACTTTGTGAAGGTTTCCCGACAGAGAATGTGCTGACTATAATGTCTTGACAGTGACTGTGACTCCAACTCCAAGCAAATTTATGGGTACAGATCAAGAAAAATTATAGATAGAAAGCTTTAACATAAAATAATGTAAGATGATGATTAATTAAAGAAGAGCTACCCTGGGTAAGTTTGATGTCACCACATGAAACTGATGATAACAGAGTAACTGCAGCAGTGCTAGGCATTCACTTGTCCTAGAAATGAGATGGAATATTGCAACCAGGGCTTCTCTTTCCAATATTTCTGCTTCTTCTGAAGAGGGAAAGAAAAGGGACAAATGCAATTTGGAAGAGAAAAAAAAAATTTAAAAAATATGGACAAATGAGGAAGCTGCAATGTAAGATTTAAATGTAGCAAACAGACGTGCACAAGGGAATTCCAGTTGTGTTATTTGTGATGAGCACATTCTTTCCCATTGCTTTTATGAAAATAAGGATATTTCAGTGGAGAGAACAGTTTTCATAGTTCTCTTTTTATAAAGAGGTGGAAAGTACAACCCTTTATTGTGACAGCGATGGTAACATTTCTTAGTGACACCAAATGGCAACCTGTCATAGTGACACCCAAATGACAACCTTTCTCTACCAGCCAGAACCACAAAGGTAACACAGAGAGATGATACATTGGAGGCCACATCGATAAAATAATGCATTTTTATAAAGCTTTGAAAAGTTCACCTTTCAATCTTTGATCTTGTTCCCTTTGCAGCTGAGAAGATGGCCGTCCTCCAAGAACAGAATCAGGTCTGGCGTAAGATGCCTGCACTATACCTGGTGTGGCCAGTTGGAAACTATCAACAACAACAAAATCAAACATAAAATACAATATATATAGCTGAAGATTAAGACTGGATGTGGTAAGAAGTTTTTGTTGTTTTAAATTCAATAAAAAAAAAATTATTTGAATTATGAGTATGAGTATGAAAGATGAAGTATTGAGTATGAAGAGTGATAAAACACTGCAATCTGACATAGATTATTATCCACACTGCATAGCTGACCTTTCAACGACTGCCGATAATTGAGAATGTTTCTCCATAAATGCCTTTAGTGCTTTAACTTCTTCCAAGACCCAACTGAGTTCACTTCTTTCAAAAGCCAGGTCAAGCTGTGGCCAAAAAAAAAAGAAGTTTAAAATAGTCGAGTAAAAATAGATGGGTTGTATATAAACAAGGCAAAAATATGTCATGGACTCTAGCATTAACCAGGAAAGGCCATGCTCCATTATTTAAAGGGAAAACAATTGAATTGCATTCAGATTCCTTGCACATGATGTGAAGGCTCCTACCCCTATTTTGTACGGAGCAGTTAAGTTCAACAATGGATGAAATAATATTTCAGAGGATTTGGGCAAGACATTCTAACCAGATGATTTACAAAGTGGTGCTTGATGCATTTCTATCAAGTTTGATTTTGCAGAAGTGTTCTGTCAATAATGCAGACTCTCTTGCAGTGGACAGAACAAAATAACCCAATATGTTGCTAGTGTCAAAACCTGGAGGGCAAAGACCAGACACGTGGAATTTATCTCAAGAACTAAAATATATGCAACCATCCACAGAGACATAAACTGTATCCGAGGCCCAGAGTGACTGAATTTGTGAAAGGTAAACGTAGATCTATGAAGGGCTTTGAGTGGACAACAGAAGAATGACTTATTAAGTACAGAATATTAAAGGGTAGTGTTTGCACAGGTTATCCGGGTACCCGGGTACCCGACCGACGCGATACTACCCGGTTTCTAATTTATTACCCGAATCCACGCAAAGTGTGATTGAAAAAATAAATTGGCAAATCGACGGTTAGGCAGATTCCCCATTGACTTAGTGTGGTGTTAGGCTACCATGTGGTCGAAGGCAACAGCAATAACGAAGGTACCCGCCCGACGCGATACTACCCGGAATCCTACGCAAAGTGTGATTTTTTTTTGCAAATCGATGGTTAGGCAGATTTCCCAATGACTTAGTGTGATGTTAGGCTACCATGATTGTGGTCGAAGGTAACAGCATTAACGAAAGTATTCCATGGATATCTTGTAACTGCGTCACAATTTCAGCGGTATTGGCTAGATTCCCCCATTGACTTAGTGTGGTGTTAGGCAACCATGTGGTCGAACGTAACAGCAACAATGAAAATTTCAATGGATATCTTATAACTGCGTCACAATTTCAGCGAATAAACAGATGGTTAGGCCTAGCTAGATTTCCCATTGACTTAGTGTGGTGTTAGGCTACCATGTGGAAGAAATTATTATTTATTCATTCGTTTATTTCACGGAAGGAAAGGCTGACAAGGAATTTTACGAGATGTTTGCGGATTATAGACGGGATAACTAAAAAAAAATAATCGCAAGTGGCTCTTTACTTATCGTTTATTCCAAATGCGATCAAATTGCGCGAATCGCGCAATCTCGCGGCTAATGCGAACCCTGGGCCTGCATAATAGATAGTAGTAGTAACAACTGTTTAAGAGCTAAATTGGAATAGTAATGTTAATTATATGCAGTTATTAACAAGTATAATGAAAGAAACAATAGCAAATAGAAATTATTGAGGAAGGTTTTATGCCTTATCTTACACCTACGTTTTTGAACATGAAAACATTGTCAGTAGAGAATATGATTCATTTATAATAGCATCCAATATGTCATTTCTTGAAAATCGTTATACACGAGGGTAAACAAATTTTTCCGGGTACCCGGATACCCGACGGGTAACGGCTCTCGGGTACCCAGGTCCCGATTTTTGGACCCGTGTAAACACTATTAATGGGACATACTATCTAAATTAAACTTGAAAATAATAAACATATAAGCAAACAGATACTCAATATACATTGAAAACTAAATGAAAACGTAAGCTTTAACACTTACGGATGACTGCCGTGGCAGTTTAAATGCAGGAGTTTAGGCCTGTTCAGACTTGAGCATTGCAAGCATAATGTAACCAGGGAGTTTTTATGGAACAACTCCCTGATGTAACAACAACAGTCTGTGATTGTGTGTGGGAGGGAGCCTATGGCCAAAGGTGCAGGAAAGTAAATGCCATTTTGAATGTTCTCTCACCTCTACCTATCATGTATGTTGGAATGTTACTAATGTTTACTAACAGGGAAGTCAATTTAATGTTGAAAGGCCAAGTTCGGTAATGGCAGCACTTACAGCTGTTAGTTTTAAACTGTATGTTCAAGAAAGTCTTAAAATAATGGGTGTGTTGCTGTGTGAGTGTAGAAGTGTGTATTATTCTCAGTATGATGTGAATACCAACTTCAGACGGGAACATAAGTGTTTGGTACATGGATATATCATGGACAGCCAAAGGAATCGGTACAAATTTTGGCAATGATTACAGTACAGTTTATATCACATGATAATTTAATGTTTTGACGTGTCCCAGCGTGTTGTCAGTGAGAAATAATGATGACTTTACATATCCCTGTCGTTTGTGTCTTTCAGCTACATTGATACTTCCTCACATCCCAACTATTCTCAGTCTGCTACCAGGACGAAACACTGATGAATTAACTTCTGTCTTTGCTGTTCACGAGAAACCTTTAGATATCTCTGTTTGTTGCCCGATTGATAATTTTAGCAAAACACCAAACCCAGGAGAGGAATGAGTTTAAGCACAGCATCTACTTGCCACTTTATGCTGTTGGGGTCCATAGCCTTGCATTACTACATCTAACGTCAGCTTGTTTTCCCACATAAATCTAAAAGAGAAAAAAAATTGGCAATGGTTGAATATAGCAACCATTTCAGCTTCTTCCTCTGTCACATATAATGACATTCAAACAGAGAAAATGGTGCAAAAATCAAATCCTTAACACAAGGCCAAGGAAATAAAGTTTTGCAAATCCAATCATTTCAAAACAAAAACACCCAAATTACTAATAGCAGTGGTGACATAATTGCAAACAAAACAAAGGCTGTTTCATTGAAGTTTGGGAGAGACAGATTTTCTCTCCAATGTTGTTGAAACAGACATATTGTTTAATGATGGATATTACTCAGTTTGACATGTTTTGGAAACTGTATAAAACCTGATAATAGTGATTAGGGAAATTATAGACCAATTTACAAAGAGCAAAGATAGTTTCGGATCTAACAGAATTTGTAATCAATGACCTTCATAATAACCAGGTATCAGATTCAAAATGCTTTTAAGTTCCAGGTTACTGCAGCTAGTGCTGCTATCCTACCCAGTTAATTTTTCTTAAAAAACCTAAAGGGATGACTTAAAGGTACAAAATTAATTTGGAGATATTATAGCATGTTATAAACAACTGTTATCTGTCAGATTGTCGGTTTTTACCACTTTGAACCTATAAACATCTGAGGTTCATCAATGAAAGTGACTGAACTACTAAATCTAGCATTAGGTCAGTTCCTCAGGTGTAACACAAAACTCAATTGGAACACCAGGACTTTTATGGCCTCTAATGACATGTTTACATTGTATTACAAAATATTTAATGGACAAATGACATTGAACGTTATCCAAGAGTGCTCCGTTGTTTACCAGACATTAATAGAACAACGTTCTGGTTGAGTTATTAGCAATTTATTAAACAATGGATTATCGTTAACAATTATGCCTGCACTGAGGTGCAAATGTCATTATCCATTTTAAACTTTAAAGAAGCTTTTAAGAAGCATTTAAAAAAGCAAACAGAAAATTTAGCAGTCTTAAAGTTGGATATCTTGAAAACTGGATGAGCTATATAAACATCAGTAGAACTCATTTTTTTCTTCTTTTTTACCTGGACTACGTAATAGGGCAGGTCCAAGCTATTTGCACCGTGACGTACGGGACATTTCAGAGACTTAAATGTGTCTAAAAGTTATAAGAAAATCTATTTTCCAGAAACTTTTCCAGGTTTTCATATTTGTTATTGCTGCTACTTTATTACAAACTCATGAAGATTTCCTACACTTGCTTTAATTAGGTCCCATCTCAATTAATATACAGTGTGACGTACGGGACCAGAGAATTTTGTGTTTTTTTTTTTACTAAAGAGCCCCTCTGAAATTAGGAGGGCAGTGATCAAGCTGTATAACTAGTGAATAGCCTAACCTTCCAAGGGCTAAGCTGTAACATAGAAAAAAATATGAAGCCATTCCAGTACAGTGATTACACAAATGAAAATTGTCCTGTGACGTATGGGACATGTGATGTACGGGACAATTTGTCCATATACAAATTGACTTAGAAAACTCATATGTTTATTCCTGAATATACCATAACAAGCTGATTTCTACATAAAAACATTAATTTGGATATGCCAGAACAATGTCATTGGTAATTTCATGCCATATTTTCTTCTTTCGGGGATACCGAAAAGAGCAGTGACTGTACTTCTGAGATCATTCCACTACATAAAACATGGAATGCGTAAAGTATTAACCTACTCTACACATACATCAAATACTCATAACATCAATTCTTGCTTTGTTAGACCACAAATGATTCAAGATGCAAAGTTTTGGTGCAAAACTGTTTTGGTATATATTGTACAACACTGTACTGTATCATACTCCCCACTATTGACCCTGAAGATGAAATATGATCCATCCCATTCAAAACATATCAAAATGTCCACAGTAACATCCACGTAATGTCCATCTATGAAACTAGTACCAAAGAAAACTCTATAGACCTACAGTAATACTGGTTATTGAACAAACTCATGAGTGATTGTCCTCTGCAAAAATTGGGCGGGCGAAACTCTACACTTGTAACTAAAAATCTCAATGTCTACCATCTAAGTTCAGGACACAAGAACACTGTTGCACAGTCATGATAGTCACACTTCACAATAGGCCTATGAAATGTTGAAATGCAAACTCCACATTCTTAAAGTCGTCCTCATTCAATGTCAATGTTGAATAGCATTGTAGATGATTCTGTATCCCACACACACACAATTGACTTCCTGATAGTTTATTTAAATAAGACCTGGGCTGTTGATGGTCATCAGTCAATAGTTTATTTGGGGCCATGATGTGCTCTTCAGGCAAGCAGGGATTATAAGTTGCAACTACTGCCTTTTAACAAAATAAATTTGTAAGCATTGGAAGGTTTCCAGTAGAGGCCCCCATGGGAGCCCATGTATGTTTATTATGTATAAAATACAGGGTTTCCCCACACTATGTCCCGTACGTCATATTTTGTCCTGTACGTCACATTTTTAAATTTGATAATTAGATATGCTGTGAATATTATTTAAATTTTTTTGGGATGGATTTTGTTGAGCAATGTTCTTAATGAGAACTTTATAAAATATCACAAAAAAAAAGATTGTTCCTCCATATCAAAACTTGAAAAAAGTGCTGAAAATTGTGACATACGGGACATCGGTGCAGTATTTAGACACTAGCTAATTAGCATATTTAATTGATGAACCCCCAAACATAATATGTCAAAATTATTGGAACGAAGGGTGTATCATGTCCCACATAACTTATATTCAATAAGTCCATGTTGTTGGCAGGGAAATAGGATTCCAAATGTCCCGTACGTCACACTGCAATTTGAATTCATGCAAATTAGCCGGCTGTAATTGTTGGAATAGGCAAAAAAATTCCCAAAAATTATGAAAATCTGAAACTTCAATAATTCAGATTTAACATGACACCAAATTTAGGGTGCTTCAGTAAAGTTTGAAATTTGGCTTTTAGGGATACAATAGCTTGGACCTGCCCCATATCAAGATGAATGTCACCCTTTAAAGAATGCCACAAAGCCTGCCAAGTTACTTTCACTGTCACTTTAATATCAATAATCATTTACAGGTGATGGTGATGAGGTCAAAGGTTACAAGCATAGCATACCTCACAATTCTGGCAAAGTACAAGGATAATCCCCTAAATCTACCAGAGTAGAGAACTGCGTCACTATCCTCTGGGAAGAACTGACCGTCGGGTCTCTGGCCGCCTGAGAAAGGGGTGGACGCCACTGTGGGTCTCATGCTATGAGAGAACGGGCCTGGGGAACCAACCATGGACGTGTGGCCTGGCCCAACAACAGGTGTTGTGCTGCCTGGAAGCCCCAAAGTGGAAAAATAAAGCAACTTAAAGATACTGTATACATGATATGGTAAGTTAAGTTGCGATGTAGAAAATGCATCTGGGATAAATTTATATCCACAACACAATAAACGCTTTACTTCTTTTCTTAGGTTTAGGTTTTTTTGCATGCCACTATATGCGTAAAACCATACAAATTTCACTCTTTGAACCACTCATAACGAATGGGTCCCAAAGACTTTTCGTAAAGGAATACAGCACAAGTAAAATAAAAGTGGCTTAAAAAATACCCCGAGGTATGAATATGAGTTAGAGTACAAGGCTCTAAGCACGAGTACGAGAGTGAAGTTATCTGTAAGATCTTATATTAACTATTGAAGAGTATGAATGATGAAACAAGTCCCCAAGGCAGATTACAGTGACTAACTAAGCTAGAACATGAGTACTCCCAGAGTACTCACTACAAATCTGGGGTCCCAATATTACACCTTAGACATCAACTGCTGATGAAATGTCCATAGAATTGACTGTTTCTGTAACTTAGCCATGAAATTATCTTGAAATCTACTATACAGATTCTGAATAGTTCCAAGATTGCATCATAAAGTCATCATAAGCCTATTTTAACTATATATCATTCTATCAAAGCAATCAGACATCCTTTTCTCTATCGTGCATAATGTGATTACTACATCAATTTCCTAGCACCACCTTTTAGAATCCTGCCCTAGCATTACAGATACCGAGGGAAGTAATTGACTCTTTGTGTATTCTACGACCACCTGGAGAAGATAACGGGGCTTACCGTTCAATTCGAGGGAGACACAAATGTGGGAATGAAAAAAAAAAAAATAGAAGGAATACTAGGACAGAAGAGCAGGAAATGAAATTTGACATTTCAGCAACATTTGCTCATGCTGGATAAAAACAAATATATGCGCTCCCAAATGAGGGGAATATTATTGTGAACTTACTATAAGTTAACCCTGACACTCATAACTGTTGACTATCATACCATGTACAGGCATGATAATTTCACAACAATTTGCTGCACTTTGAAATTACGTGTCGAAGAGCGGAACAGATATGGATATATCTTAACTAGGTATTTTGATGAAATCGTAGGAGCAAAAACTAAGACGGGAGACCAAACAAAAAATGAGAAATGAAAGAATAAAAATAAGATTGCCTGGACAGTCTCGATAATCAAAACTGACTTACCAAATGCCGGTCCTAAATTAGCAGCTGGTGTTTGATCAAGACCTAGCCGCAACCGCGCTTCTCCGCCAAAGGCAAAGAAAGCTTGGGAAGCCCACTCTGAGGTCTGAGCGTCAGTAGAATCTTGAGAACAGATCAGAATCAGACATGTAGCACAGGCTTGGTCATCCTTTAGAAGAACAAAAATAATCAAAATTACATCAATTTTCTGCGTCAATTGTTTCACCAACTTTTTTTCTTGTTTCCTTCCAAATGTTTATATTTTGTGCAATTTTTATGCAATTTCATATTTTGATGTTTTGTGAGACTTGCCACATACACCGACATTGTATTCTGAGAAAACTGATTGGGAATGACAGAAGAATACAAGATCTTCTAATATACGGATGAAACATTTGACACAAAAATGTGATTTTTAAGTTTTTCAGAGATGTTTTCTTGAAATTCCTCAATAGCATGCTTTAACTGCTCAATAGGATGACAAAATTCTTCTCATGAGACATATGTAATTGTCGAAAATGTTCTTACGATACAATCAGCAATTTAATTTGGATATATGTGAGGCAAAAATAGCAATATGTTAAAGCAGCTTCAGTGTTTGATTGCCATCATCCTACTGTAATACTTTCTTCCAATCTCTTTTATGCACTTAATTCCATATGTAGGCATAAAACACGGATGAACGTATATACACACTTACATACACACATATATATATATATATATATATATATATATATATATATATATATATATATATATATATATATATTTATATATATATATATATATATATATATATATATATATATATATTTATATATATATATATATATATATATATATATATCACATTCACACACTTCAGAAATGATGCTTGACAACAATCTAAACAGCGTTTTCTAAGTTTAAGTCTGTCATCCATGTAAAGTGATCAAATTTGCAGATTTGTGGGAAATTAAATATTGATCCATTTCACTTATCCAATCCTTCTTTCCCCTCTTCTTCCCCACCCCCCCTCACACCCCTCACCTAAACCAATCAGGGAATCATGAATCAGGCACTTTTATCATTTCCATTCTTACACAAGGAAAAAAATAAATAAAAATATGTTTTTTGACAAACCTTGTGCAACCTGAAAAAATTCTCCACTTCTCGACAATCAGGACCAGAGTTGTTCAACATGAGTTGACGCAACTGATCCACCGGTCGTAGACGGGTCACCACGTAAGATCCCTGAAATAAATAAACAACAGAATCGTCTCTTAACTTGAAACTTGTCGTTTAGTGAAGGCTTACAATGTCTAATGAATTTGATTTCAGTTTGACATCACCGGTGTTTGGGCGGCTTTAATATGACAAAACATTGACCATAGGTGAGAAGACTCCACAAATGGTCACATAATCATTCAATTAAATATATTATACCTATGAACCAAATCAGATATAAAACTGTTTTAATCTTTCTCTCCCTAGCTCTATGAAGTTTGTTTTTTGCCATCTGTGCAAAATCGTTCAGTGAGTAGTCTCATCGGTACGTTAACATAGTCTGCTTCAGGCCCAACTGTTAAATGCACCATAAAATTATCATATGTAAAGAAGGTTAGGCTAGGTCCACCTGCCAAAATGACTGTGGTAGGTATTGGCTAAGCGTTCACGATTTCGTGTGTAGGACTACGTCAAAACAAATTTCCATTGATATGCGAGTGCATGACAACTTAATTACATTGCAATTGTAACTGCGTTTGGTCTACAGTGGTCAAACTTTTCAAGTTTGCAGTATTACCGTTTGTGATTCCCAGGTTAAACAAAAGTGTCTGTAAAAATAGGTTTAGGCAGATTCCCTGCAATGTCTCTCCCAGGAAGTATTGCATGAGGAGGTAGTTTGCCAGCTGCAATATCATTTTGCACGATCGTCAATGCCACGTTGATATTAAATTATGTGATAGTTGTCTGCTGTAAACTACAGTCACCTTTCTACCTTTGTCCTTCTCCAGTTTATTCCTACCCCCTTCCCTTAATCCTCTCTTTGTCCCTCCACTGTTTAACTCCTACCTCTCCTCTTCCCCTGTTGGTTTCTTTCTTTCTTCTCTCCATCCCTTGTCTACTAATCCCCTTACATCTATCTCTTTGTGTTCACCATGCTCATTAACCTGTCTGTATTATGTGCGTGTTTTTGTCCCTTCTGTTACTGTTACTTGTCATTTAGCCTTTGAAGAAGATCCTGCTAGGATTGAAATGTCAGGCCAACTTACTTTTACACATTCTCCTACACAGGCTCTCTAGTGGATAAGCAGTTTGCTAACAGTTTTATTTTATTTTGTAAACTACAGTTGTATAGCATTTAATATAGAATTTTCCATTTACCTGAGAACTAAGTAATATATATTTCGAAGAGGATTGTGTATGTTGCTCGACGACTGCAGGAGGATTCGGTTCTGGGGCTAGAAGTTGTCTCGTCCCCCTCGAGGTCTCTACTGCGTAGTCTATGGAGGGACGAGCTTTCACTTCGGCTATCACCCAGGTAAAAGTGTCTATAGGATAATTCACCTGCCGATATCAAAACAGGGGATAGAAAATCTCATATGAAAAAGAAAAGGAAACCACAAGCATTGATGTGATTTGGCTACAACTCAAATAGACGTACCTGTCCTAGGAGAAAAAGTTGTAAGAAAATCTGATAACTTGATCTTTTTTACGGGTGGAAATTATAGCTAGTCAGTGTGTAATATCTGACATTGCTTTGAGTCTTGCATGTAAACATCTTTTAGAAAAGGAGAGGTATAATTGAAAAGGAATATTGTGCATGAATGATGCAATGAGTAGGCTACAACTCAAATAGACGTATCTGTCCTAGGAGAAAAAGTTGTAAGAAAATCTGATAACTGATCAGCTTCAAAAATAGATCTGATCTTTTTTAAGGGTGGGAATTATAGCTAGTCAGTGTGTAATATCTGACATTGCATGAGTTTGTGCATGTCAACATCTTTTAGAAAAGGATAGATATAATTGAAAAGGAATATTGTGCATGAATGATGCAATGAGTAGGCTACAACTCAAATAGACGTATCTGTCCTAGGAGAAAAAGTTGTAAGAAAATCTGATAACTGATCAGCTTCAAAAATAGATCTGATCTTTTTTAAGGGTGGGAATTATAGCTAGTCAGTGTGTAATATCTGACATTGCATGAGTTTGTGCATGTCAACATCTTTTAGAAAAGGATAGATATAATTGAAAAGGAATATTGTGCATGAATGATGCAATGAGTAGGCTACAACTCAAATAGACGTATCTGTCCTAGGAGAAAAAGTTGTAAGAAAATCTGATAACTGATCAGCTTCAAAAATAGATCTGATCTTTTTTAAGGGTGGGAATTATAGCTAGTCAGTGTGTAATATCTGACATTGCATGAGTTTGTGCATGTCAACATCTTTTAGAAAAGGATAGATATAATTGAAAAGGAATATTGCGCATGAATGATGCAATAGAGAGAATTTTTTTCAGAAAAATATCTTAATATAAAACAAAGAAAGCAAAAACTTGAGTTTAATTATGTCTCTTTCCATAAAAGACAGATGTCCACCAAGTAACAAAATATGAGACAGCAAATCAGTTTTTTTTAAGCGGCTTTTCACCATATTTAACTGAATATTAAATTCTTATTTATGCTAATATACTAGAACAATGCAATTTAATTGATTGACTTCAAACAATGAAGTAGAAATGAAAGAAAACTGCTGAAAGTTTTGAAAGTTTGCATATGCACGATTATTAAATACTGTGGAACAGAAATTGTTAGGATCAACCTTATTTGATGACTCATTTGCTTTCATTGGATGAAGAAGAAAAAACCTCATAGACAGATGTTTAAGTAATAATTAATATGCAAAAACATTTCTTCAACAACACTGATGGTAAATTTAATGATAAAAGTTGGTGGTCAATAGTTGTAAGAATTTTCAAATTCTGATCGTTTGACAATAGAAAATTAATCATACTTACTTGTGTTTCCATAAGATTAGCTTGAAAGGGGAAAGCATCTGGACTTAAACACCAGAGAGAGAAAGAACCCTCCGCTTGGCCGGTACATAGAAGTGTCGATCCTGTGAAAATAGACGAAGGAATGAGAAATCAAAGACCAGCCGTGGAGGTAAGAATCGTTTAGCTGCATTCAGAATTGAGAATTATCAGTTTTCTTTTACCTTTGCTGTAATGTGCTGCGTGGACCTTTGTGGGTCTCTGTGCCGATGCGTTAGGTGAAAACCCGGGCGGCAGACGGACGTGAACCAACGCCAGGGTGGATGGTCGATGAGCAGACTTGTAGGTAAAGTTGTCAAAATGATTGGTAGAAAAGTAAAGTCTCACGCCTGGTAGCAGAGGGAGAGACGTATTGTTAAATTAACGGTAAAAATACTACTGTACTCAAGATAGGAAAAGCATGGCAGGAATGCAATTTGTTACTTGTTGTAAAAAAACAGATGGGAAAAGGAGGAGAGAGAGTGGGGGGGGGGGGTGAACCTAACCCAGTAAAACAGTGCATTACCAAATATTAATGGCAGATTAATACTCTCTGAGGACCTAAGGCACCATACACTTTACACCCTCACAGCTCACATTGAAAAAGTTTTGGAGGCACAACCTGAAATGGAAAATATTCACCCCCTGCCTCCCCCCTCCCCCAACATTTGGGGCCCTAGTTACTTGCGTCAGCTGCCCGTTGGCTAATCCGACTATCACTGTGGGCCACTGTTATTACACATTTCTCACCTTGTGCACTCATGGGCGATGCTTACATACAAAGTCTGTGGAGTTTAGCTTTTCATCCAAAAAACAATGCACAGTTATACAATAACTAGCCTCAACAGTTGACAGCTTCAGACCAAATTCTTATACGAAAAGTAGGCTAGGTATCTCTGCTATGAAAGTATGTGTTATATTAAGTGTTTGATCAGCTTGTCCTCAACCATACTTATTTTTTCCACTGGTTTTGATGAATAACAAATATTAACCGGTGCTAGTCTTAGTGCTTGAAGGAGGGGGAGTTAGGAGGGAGGGGGAGTTAGTAGGGAGGGGTGTGGGCTGAAACCCCAATATCATATGGCATCATAAATAAGTGAACAATGCAGAAATAATATTCATCTGTGAGTGGTATTACTGACCTGAATGTGTGATGGCTACTAAATGAATGTATCTCGATTCATTGCTCTTTATGGCTGCGATGTGGACGATCTCGTGGAAGTTGGTCCGATCGATTGTCCTACACAGCAATGAAAGAAAAAAAAATAAAGAGAAAGAAGATATACATATCTCTCCCTTTCTCTATACATACAAACATACATGAACCCAGGGATGGACGTAATGAAACAGCCCTGTAGTGATTGTACCTTTCAAACCTGTCCCCATGGCAATGCACTTATTGCAAAGGCTTACAATAACAGACAGATGAGCTTGCTATCCTGAGGTAAAGCTGTAGCTAATTCTCCTCCATTATGCTTCCTCGCACCCTTGATTCTCCTCAAACTTGTCATTTAGCTTGCTTGTTTCTCATTAAGCTTGCTGGATTGCTCCAAATTATAGGCTTGACTTTGAACCCCTGTACTACTAGAGTATAACCCTGTTTGAGTTAACATCAAGCTGACACATGATCCCGGCCAAGTTATTAAATTGATGAAAGTGAATGCAAAGAAAAATATGTCAAGAAGCAAGGAGAGACTACTGAAAGTGTTAACCCAATCAAAACAGAGGATTGATAAGCTGCCTCTGTAAATACCTTGCTGTTTGAATCGCTTGGTGAAGTATGGATGGTTTCGTGAGGTACGCCGCTCTACTCATCGACTGCCCATCGGGGCCGAGGTCGTAAACTTCTAGGGTTCCTTTTTCTGAGCGGGTGTAGATGATATGTCTGGTATCGTCTACGTCCATCTGCACGATGGGATCTATAGAATGGAAAAAATACAAAAGTTTCATTTACAGATACATGTTTTACAAATAATCATGAACTATTAAACACATATTGACATTTGCAGAGAATTTTAGAAATTTGGCAACCTGCATCCATATTAATTTCAATGAAGCACAACCTCAAGCTATCTGATACAGCCTTCAGTTTATACAGATCTACGGAGTAAACAGTACAACACAAGTACTGGGGAATATTTAAAGCCCCCACAGTCCTCCAACACAGATTGAAAGTGCTGTTGCCCTTGGCAACCTGCATCCATGGTAATTTCAATGAAGCACAACCTCAAGCTTTCTGATACAGCCTTCAGTTTATACAGATCTATTGAGTAAACAGCACAAAACACAAGTGCAGGGCAATATTTAAAGCCCCCAGTCTTTCAACACAGACTGGAAATGCTGTTACCCTTGGCAACCTGCATCCATGTTTATGCAACCTGTACGTCCTACACTGTTTTTAGTGTTGGTTTCTTTAGAACTTTTACACTTCCTCACCGACAAATTAGATATACGTTGGAAAAGTCACCTTTTAATGTGAGAGAATTTTGTAGATTCTTAGATCATCACAAGATTACAGTTTCAATGCCTGCCCTCCCCCCACCCTCAACAAAAGTATAATAATCGTAACAGATTACTGAGTTTCTCCTTCTAATCCTCAAATATAATCCAATATGCTATTTTAATGAAAAACTGCCTCAGTGAGCGCAACTTGTAAATTTAAACATCAGAAGGGTAACAGTAAACCTGATGAAACTAAGTTACTAGGGTTACGAAGAAAGGAGTACCTTCTGTTGAAAATGTGAGAAAAGAAGGCACCAGGAAGGACAGAGATCTGCTGGAATGGTTGACTTTCCGACATTTCCGGCTGAACCAGCCATCCCTCGCCTGCAAAACAAATACAACAACTTAACAACATGAAATGTCAGACAAAAAGTTTACATTACTTTCTTGTTTTCTTGTAGAACTAGTGTTGCAGACTTAATTCAATCCACCAGAAAGCCTGGTTTGTCTAGTGATTCCATGCCAAAATTTACTAGGAGAACAACCACAAGTAACACTGCACACAAGATTATGGTCTATTGACCATTATTGAAGGCTCTTGCAGAGCTAAGTCTGTTTCACTCTGGAATCGCACTTGGCTTGGACTCGGGTGGGCCGAACTTAGGCTGGACTCAAGACTTGGAGCAGACTCCAGTCGATTCCACCAGGTTGTTCACATGGTTAAAATTTTTTTTTGATTTGTTTATCAATACTACAACCTATTTTACCACATTCTGATGACATTTTGTGCAACTAATTGCATACTGAGTAATGTTGGTGTGTCAAATTTAGTGCCAAAGCTAAACTTCAGGCAGAGCAACAGATTGCATGTTGTGCACTTAAATTCATAGCAACAACCTGATTATACCATGATTGCCTACTCCAGCATTATGGGACAGAAATAGGTATCTGAAAACATGACAACTGTTTTTATTTTAGGCATAATGAATCTAGTCAGAAAACATTGACGCAAATTTCTTGCACTACTAATGCTGATTCTACATAACAAGTGTGAAGGGTTAATCCAAGTTTTTTAAGAGGTTGTCACTTTTGAAGCCTGGTGACCTCAGTTGACCTTCACCTCCATCAATTTCAATACAGTTCTTATACTGTATAGCAAGGAGATCTACATACCAAGTAAGAACAAGAATAAGTTGTACTTTTTTAGATTATTGTATTAACAAGCATGGGCACACACACATATTTGGGCCACACACACACATGTTTGGGCATTACACACACACATGCTTGGGCATCACACACAAATGCTTGGGCATCACATAAACGCATGCTTGGGCATCACATCCACACATGCTTGGGCATCACATACACACATGCTTGGGCATTGCCTACACAAAATGCTTGGGCATCACATAATATGCAAGGAATAAAAAATCAATTCCCCCTCCCACCGTCCCCTCAACCAACATGTTTAGGAAAAAATGAACAGCTCATCACCTGATAAACAAGTTCGTATAAACATCCATCTTTGGCAGCCATGAAGATCCGTCCATTGTTGGCGGCTTTTATGCTGAGAACGTTAACGTTGTCCGATGGTATCGAGAAGAGTGGATCGGGAAGGAGGTGCATTTCAGAGCCGCCAAAGTCATTGATGTCAACATCTACGAGGAACGAGAAGATTAAGGGGTCACCGAATCGAGCAGGAAACTATACTTAACCATTTGTTTTATTTCTGTCATTTTCATTCATAGTTATTAACACTGTAAAACTTTAAACTGTAGACTAAAACTTTAAATGTACTTGCCATTACTCTTTTATTTTCTTTTGCTTGCTGTTCTACTACAGTTTTTGTTATTTCTCATTTTTTTCTTGGGCATTCCTATCTACAAGTTTCATCATTAAACTTTTCTTTCTTGGAGATCTTCTCTACATATTTATAACTTTATGGTTTGTGTGTGATTCACGACAGTAAGCTTTCTGTCTTCTATTTACAGTATGTAAAACTATTAACTTTCTGCAAATTTGAACACAAAAATACAGGTCAAATGAATTCAAAGACATTGGAGATACGGAATGGCTATTGCATGCAAAGAAACAGGGATTTAGATACTATTGATATGGCTTTATCAATCAAAAAAGAATTTTTGGGCATTGGTCGACATGTTTTTAAAGCCTATAACAAAACATTACTTCAAACTCCAGCCACTCGGCTCATTTTCCACTTGTCTACCCTTGGCATGAACTAAGGAGCCTGTTGGTGCAGGTATAATATATGAAAACAAAACTGATCATTTGGGAACCTACAAGTGATAATTTATCATCGCCATTATGATCAAATCACAAAAAATAGCTGAGGATACCTTCGTGGGGTCTGGTAAAGCTGACACCGAGCAAGATGATCTCAACCGGAGTCGCCAGACAGAGTAAAAACCGGATGTGGTTTTGAAAGATGTTTGGCTTGGGAAGAACCAGTCCCGCACTTATGATGGTGTCGCTGAGACCGTCGAAATACGCCAAGTCAGACCTGAACGAGAAAGAGAGAGAGAGATATGACTTGACTGTATCCATCAATTTACTTACAGTGACACAGTATTGCCCCCATAATACATACTACCACCATACATACTACAACCATCAATTTACTTACAATGACACAGTGTTGCCCCCATAATACATACTACCACCATACATACTACAACCATCAATTTACTTACAGTGACACAGTATTGCCCCCATAATACATACTACCACCATACATACTACAACCATCAATTTACTTACAGTGACACAGTATTGCCCCCATAATACATACTACCACCATACATACTACCACCATCAATTAACTTACAGTGACACAGTATTGCCCCCATAATACATACTACCACCATACATACTACAACCATCAAGTTACTTACAGTGACACAGTATTGCCCCCATAATGCATACTACCACCATACATACTACAACCATCAATTTACTTACAGTGACACAGTATTGCCCCCATAATACATACTACCACCATACATACTACAACCATCAATTTACTTACAGTGACACAGTATTGCCCCCATAATACATACTACCACCATACATACTACAACCATCAATTTACTTACAGTGACACAGTATTGCCCCCATAATACATACTACCACCATACATACTACAACCATCAATTTACTTACAGTGACACAGTATTGCCCCCATAATACATACTACCACCATACATACTACAACCATCAATTTACTTACAGTGACACAGTATTGTCCCCATAATACATACTACCACCATACATACTATAACCATCAAGTTACTTACAGTGACACAGTATTGCCCCCATAATACATACTACCACCATACATACTACAACCATCAAGTTACTTACAGTGACACAGTATTACCCCCATAATACATACTACCACCATACATACTACAACCATCAATTTACTTACAGTGACACAGTATTGCCCCATAATACAAACTACCACCATACATACTACAACCATCAAGTTACTTACAGTGACACAGTATTGCCCCCATACTACATACTACCACCATACATACTACAACCATCAAGTTACTTACAGTGACACAGTATTGCCCCCATAATACATACTACCACCATACATACTACAACCATCAATTTACTTACAATGACACAGTATTGCCCCCATAATACATACTACCACCATACATACTACAACCATCAATTTACTTACAGTGACACAGTATTGCCCCCATAATACATACTACCACCATACATACTACAACCATCAATTTACTTACAGTGACACAGTATTGCCCCAATAATACATACTACCACCATACATACTACAACCATCAATTTACTTACAGTGACACAGTATTGCCCCTATAATACATACTACCACCATACATACTACAACCATCAATTAACTTACAGTGACACAGTATTGCCCCCATAATACATACTACCACCATACATACTACAACCATCAATTTACTTACAGTGACACAGTATTGCCCCAATAATACATACTACCACCATACATACTACAACTGGTCATCAATTTACTTACAGTGACACAGTATTGCCCCAATAATACATACTACCACCATACATACTACAACCATCAATTTACTTACAGTGACACAGTATTGCCCCCATAATACATACTACCACCATACATACTACAACCATCAATTTACTTACAGTGACACAGTATTGCCCCCATAATACATACTACCACCATACATACTACAACCATCAATTTACTTACAGTGACACAGTATTGCCCCCATAATACATACTACCACCATACATACTACAACCATCAATTTACTTACAGTGACACAGTATTGCCCCCATAATACATACTACCACCATACATACTACAACCATCAATTTACTTACAGTGACACAGTATTGCCCCTATAATACATACTACCACCATACATACTACCACCATCAATTAACTTACAGTGACACAGTATTGCCCCCATAATACATACTACCACCATACATACTACAACCATCAATTTACTTACAGTGACACAGTATTGCCCCCATAATACATACTACTACCATACATACTACAACCATCAATTTACTTACAGTGACACAGTATTGCCCCCATAATACATACTACCACCATACATACTACAACCATCAATTTACTTACAGTGACACAGTATTACCCCCATAATACATACTACCACCATACATACTACAACCATCAATTTACTTACAGTGACACAGTATTGCCCCCATAATACATACTACCACCATACATACTACAACCATCAATTTACTTACAGTGACACAGTATTGCCCCTATAATACATACTACCACCATACATACTACAACCATCAATTAACTTACAGTGACACACTATTGCCCCCATAATACATACTACCACCATACATACTACAACCATCAATTTACTTACAGTGACACAGTATTGCCCCCATAATACATACTACTACCATACATACTACAACCATCAATTTACTTACAGTGACACAGTATTGCCCCCATAATACAAATATTATTCTTTATTGAAGCTTCTTGTGCCTAAGAGGAAATGAAATTTATTTGGTAGAATTACCATCCCCAAAACCCAAAAGTAACCAGATTAATATCCTTTGATAGTTGGGAGATGACAACAAAATTACTCAACAAATTAATACCTCAAAAAAGAATGGTTCCTGTCTTTTCCCTTTTCGGTTATGTTTTTGTTATATGTACATTGCACACCATACATGCTACCCCATGCATACTGCAACCATACATACTACCACCATACATACTACCACCATGCATACTAAAATCATACATACTACCACCATACATACTACCACCATACATACTACCACCATACATACTGTACTACCACTATACATACTACCACCATACATACTACTCCATTGACTTTCTTCATTCTTTTATTTATCATTTATTTATCATTCCCAGACTTATCTCACGAGTTGAGCAGAAAGGTACTGTACATGTCAATCTTTATTTATTTTTTTTAAAACATTTTCTCTAATATCTACACAGCAAAACCTGTCCACTGTTCAGCCTATGTAAATCCTAAACTTTTATTCAAAATGATTGCTGGTTTGTCAGCATGGAAACAAAAAAAAATTAGTGTGAATTTTTTTTTCCAGTGTTGTCTCACAGAATATTTACTACATCTGCTTAAAAGAATAACAGAATCTAAAATCGCTAAATTTCATACATTAGCTAACTGCCATGTAGGCAGTTATTGATGTACAAAAGTTCAGTAAGTACTTACCCATCGTCATAGTTCCATAAAAATATATCTGTGTCGATGGTCAGCCAAGCCCTATTTATTTCGGGAAACACTCCCATCATACAGTTGCTTTGCATGTCTGAGAAAAATTCACACGTTAAGGAATAATCTTGATACCAAGGATGTATGACCAAAAATTTGGAATGGGTCCAAATATTTGAATCTTTTCCTTAACTAGGATATCGTCTTACTGAAATCTTGCAAGCAAAGATCTTTGTATTGTAAGTAAAGAACACAAACATGATCCCATAGGAATCCGATGGGACATTCGTTTTGCTCCAAATAAAAGAAGATGAAATTAAACTTGCTGTATTAAGTAATTTTCATGTCTAAGACCTGAACGTCTGCAATGAAAAGGCTGAAAAGATACATGTGACAAGATTGAGACATGATACTTGTAAGCAACAAACCATGTAATATAAGCATGTAACATGTAACATGTAACCATGTAACATGTAACCATGTAACATGTAACCATGTAACATGTAACACAAACCATGTAACACAAACAAACCATGTAATATAAGCACACACTCCAGATCTTCCTAGCATAAGTGAGATTGGCTACTAAATCATCTCCAACAGTAACAATTAAACACAGCACTGTTCAAAAGTGTCAAGTAGTTGTTGTGACATTTTAATGCAACAGAGTACCAATGCTATTTCTGTAGAAGAGTGTCTGATGATGATAGAAGTTAAGGAGCCACCATATCTAGCTGCTTCCAGTGAACTAACTTAAATCTCAAAGTAAGTTTTTAACTAACCCTTGAATGCAACAAACTGACGATGTATTTCTGCTTAATTCTGTGAATAGGCATGATAAGAGATAGGTGAGGTGGTACAGGATAGCCCTGGGCCCAGGGTCAATTATTTGGCCCAGAAATATATGGAGGGATCCCAAGAAAATCTTGGATGGAGGTTAATGTAGTTTACAGTATATAGCAATGTCACTGCTGCCTGACCTCTGGCTCTCTGCTTCTGTCGGTACAAACAAAACTTTACCAGCAGACAGTTCATTGCAAACAGCACAACCTCTTGCATAGACACCCGCGACTCCCTTCATACATGTACGTGTACCAAAAAAACACTTGACTTGAGTAAAGGATACGAGCATACTGTTCGACCAACTCCGGAGGGAGCGGGCTTTGGCGTATCGGTGTCAAGAGAGGCAATTCTGAGAGACCGACAGATGGCGCTGCTAAGGAAGGATAATCCAAATCGGAGGTTCCACTCACAGAGGGCTGAGCTGGTGAGTTCAAGAAAGATAACTTTGATTCTTACAGTAGTGGACCAATTCAAAAACTTAAAAACCTCAAAAGTATTTCGATAACACAGGAGAAAATTGCCATGTGCAGCTCAAATTGAATATTGCTCCAATATTATAGTGTGATGTACATATTGATATACATATAATTAGAAAAA
Organism: Apostichopus japonicus; assembly: GCF_037975245.1. Classification (NCBI taxonomy): domain Eukaryota; kingdom Metazoa; phylum Echinodermata; class Holothuroidea; order Aspidochirotida; family Stichopodidae; genus Apostichopus; species Apostichopus japonicus. Next base: position 137,704 of record NC_092562.1, read on the forward strand.
TGTATCTTGCAACCGCTGTAGGTAATATTGCTACAGCATTAAAATTGTGTGCACTTCTAAAAATGCTAGGGATTGTCTAAGATAATTGAAAATTTGATTTTCTGCGCAGAATTATTAAAAGTGGAGAGAAGTGCCGAATTTATTTCTATATTTCTCCCCCCCACCCCTCCCCCTCCCTTCCCAATCATCTGTTTCATACTTTTATCATAGACAATTCAAGTTTAAGATGGGTATAAATACACCAGTGGTAGCAGAAAAGGACTGAGGAGGTTGGGCAAGCAATCCACACATGAGCATTATCAAAGGGGGTCATTAGTTTCCGGACCTTTTAGTTTCCTTCCCAAAAAACGTTACTTTCCTCCCCTATGATTCAGGGGAGGAAACTAACGTTTGTAGAGAGGAAATTAACGAAAGTAATGGGAGCCTTTTAAAGAACACAATTTACCAAACTGTAAGTCTAGATATAAAGAGATATTTTATACCTGATGATGCAACTCCTAACAGGTGTGTTAGTTCTGGGTAGCTTCTATCTTTGGACAGAAAGGTATCAAATTTCTCCCCTGCCATTTGTATTAAAGGCTGGTTTACAGCAGGGACTGACTCCATCAGCATTCCGATGGAAGGAGCCACCAGAGCCATCTTCCTAATGGTGTTGCTTTACACAAAGTAACAAAAAGAAATCATGGGCTATTATATTATTGTACAGTGACATGACTGGAATCAGACATTTATTCAGTAGTACACAGCTGCAATATTTAACTTTGATTTCAGTCACAGTGGTGTTCATGATGATCGTGATCACCGTATCTGACGTCATGGTTTTCAAACATTTAAGAAGTCAATCCAAACAGTCTCCAGTTGTATCACATTCACATATCAAATTGATTAACACTCTTGCAGAATCATTTGAGCTTCTGTGATAGCAGACAGACTCTACTGAAACGGCTGAATTACTGTTTGAAACTTTGAAAATATTAAAACATAAAGGATTAACAAATTCACTTTTGCACACTTTGAGCTTTAACAGAATTTATAGAAAATGAAGCTCATTTTTATATAGATGGCAATGCAGAAAAATTCATGTTGTGGTTTTTTCAGGTATGACCTGTACTGCTTAGCACTTTTTAGGTAAGCTTAATCAGTATTGCCACCAAATTACCAATTTATTTTTAAGGTGCTAAAAGTGTTTGAAATTTTTTGTTTTCTTATTTTATGGTGCAGTCTACTACAAAGAGGGGAATGTATCTGAAATTCACTTACAAAACTTCACATGAGTTACAAATATTGTCCTTTGCTTTGATACAAATATAAGAAACTTTCACAAGCACCAAGGCCTAGAAAGAATTCCTTCGAGATATTCCTTTCATTCAAAATAATTGACAAATGGGTTATTGTAAGAAAGTGAAAAGTGTTACTGAACAGTAATGGTATGTGGTCCTAGTTGTTTAAAATTAAAGTACATTATCATCAGACTTCACTTTTGTGAATAAACAATATTAGCTACTGTAGCAATCTTCAAGTAGAGTTTACATTTCGTGGCATTAGTACAACAATAAAGCTCCATAAGTGTATTATTATAGCCTAGGTACAGTGTCATAGTAGGATAGGTCTTTCCACTACATATCTTATATAGGGTTCACAGAACAAGTTTACCCAAAACATCAACAGCCAAAAGTGCCAAAATGAATTGAACATGTTCTCAAGTATGGTCTATTTGTTGTAAATGACATCCAAATTCACTACATAGTACATGTAAAGACAAATAGCCTAAGTAAGGCATAGCCTTACCTTAACATCCCCTTAGTTAGGTTAAGGTTGCTCCATACTTTACCAGTTATGAGTATCAAAATGCTTCAATAACCTGCATGACTGACTATGTCAATGTCTAATAACTTCTACACTAACAAACAAGTGACTTATAATTAAAGTTATCGAGTGGTAAAAACGACAGATATTTCCATAAATTATAAACGATCTGATGTGAATTATAAATGATCTGCAAATGATCTGAGCACAACGTTGAAAACACCTGTATTATGCCGTATTGGGAGTCAAACCATTCAAATGAGACGGACTTGCAGGTGTAACGTGAATACTGTACTACGTAGAGATGCCCAACTAGTCTTGGCTAGGCCTATAAATACTGTACAAATCCTATCGCCTAGCCGGTTTCGCACATTACATACTCTAGTGTGTTATTTGCACGTACCTTTAAATTTCGAACAGAAAGTATACTTATTTAACCTCTCACTAAGACAGAATAATACACTACGGATGCTCACTACTTATTCTGAGAATCGTCACTACTGCAAATTTATGCTTATCTAAAAGATTTGATAAGCTTTCGTGAAACAGTTCAAATTGAATAATGTAGGTCTACATGTCTTCTCCCGCCACTTCCATAACCGGAGAGCACCATGATTAGATTCGTCATGAGGTTATTGTGCGAGGTGCAGATGGAACGCCGAATTTGCAAATATTTCAGAACAAAGCTTTGTTTTAATACCAAATCACGTTTAAAATGATATCGTAGGTGGTAGGTGCAAATTGTCAGTTTTGAACGTCATTAAAATCTCTCATAATTCCTCAAATACTGAAGCGAAAAGCCTCTCATGTCATATGAAGTCAAGCGACTCACTGTTATTTAAAAGGTGTAACGTTCACGAGCACGTAGTTTTCGTGCTCGGTCATCAGCGCATAATTTGACATGGTCTGGACTACGACATGTACTTGCGCTTAAAACCAGTTTAAGGATCATAAATAGCACGTAACAGTGGCGGAGCGTCCATACAGTCAGGGGGGCGGATGCCCCCACCCCCCCCCCCCCCCCCTAACGGACTCAAATGGACTGCTGGCGCCCTTTTCAGCTCTTTACCACAGGCTTATTCGTGATTATTGACTTTTTTATTGCTCTCTCATCTACTTATTGACATTTGTCACATTTTGTTGGTGTAATTTGGCAATGACACCTATTTATTCTTCGTTTAGCAAATTAGCCAGGCCCCGGAAAGGGTCATTTCCGGCGATCTAGGGAGTATCCATACTCAAAAAAATTCTGTACGCTACGCGCCAACCAGTGGTGGCGCTCCGCTTAGAGAGTGTCGAAAGCGCCCCTATACAGACCATTCTCGACCCTCCTGACCAATACCCCTAGCTCTGGCACGTAATACATTGTAATTCTCGACATCTTCCTTCTTTTCTTTTTTATTGTAAATTTCAATATCAATGTAGTTCATTAGCTTCACAACTTCACAGGTCAAGTGTTAATGAAGTAAACGTCGTCTTTTTACTTTAATTTTCAGTTTATCTAAATTACCAATTGAGTTTACGTTACGCTAATTAACCGTTTATTACAACGTGTCTGAGCGATGAATGTAACGTATCGAAATCGAATCCAGCAGATTGACGCTCCTTACGGTATACCTTCAGTTAGTCAAAACCTTTAAAATTGTATTTGGCTTTGAGTACTGGTAATCCTGCGTGGAAGTTCGTCAGTAAAATTTAATTCATTTAACACATTTAATGCAATGCGGATGTAATAAATGAAAACAAACAGATTTGAGATATTAGGAATAGAATTATATCTATATCTATCAGCCCGGTAGGAGATTTGGAACTTAGACTAGTGTACCCTTGGGCAAAATTATTGCGTTACTGTAATGTTTTAACAAATTAAATCAAGGTACAACATGATTTAAACGATCAATATATATATATATATATATATGTGTGTGTGTGTGTGTGTGTGTGTGTGTGTAAGTGTGTGTGTGTGCGTGTGTGTGTGTGTAAATTAACTGGAGTATGGAACATACATTATATATAAACTGCAGTGGGTAAAACACAACATTTGAGAGACCTCAAGAATTATAGTAAGCAGGTATCATATTGTTCTGTACTTTACAAGAGCAAGTGAACAACTGATGTAGAAAAGTAACTTAATGTAAGAAAAAAAGAAACATGGCTATGTATTACTCGAGATGACTCATTTCTAGGCACTGTAGAACAGAACCACAGACTTGGAATAAGCTTAAACACAGACTTAAGGTCATTTCGTTCAATATACTACAATATACATATTACGTACATGCATATATACAAACACCAGCAAAATATCACAATATTTTTCGAGACTAGCAAACTTTGAGACAATAAAAAAAAATAAACGAGAAAAATGGCAGAAGTAAAGTAACTCATTGATATGGAAACAAACCGTTCATGAGCAGTAGTCAATATCACTCATCAAAAACAGAGAGATAAATAACATAATCGGAATATTAAGCCTGCAATGTGACATGCTTTTGATTTCGTACTACACGAATTGGAGTATTTAATTTCATTGTAGGAATCTCATTCCATAGTTGAAAAGCAACAATTATTTAGCAGTAGATAACCTTGTCTAGAACTACGCATATAATGACCAAGAAAGTCATATTACTTCTGCTGCATAGGACAAAAAGAATATCTATAGGATAGGCTTGAATAATGTTACCAAAGCAGTATAGGGCGCATTTTGTTAAAACGTGCTTGTAAATGAAAGCAACACATCTTAAGAAATCAGCAATTGAAAGTACACCAAGATTAATGTACAGAAGAGCATTGTTATAATAACGGCGAAGTTTGAATACTATATTACTTTTAGAACACTGTTTTGCAGCACCTGTAAAGGCTTAAGAATAAGAGCATAAGCCACGCCATAGATTTCAATCATATAAGAGATCGTGGTGAATAGGTTCAGGAGTACAATACATATAAATAGCAAAGTCAGGTGGAAGCCTGAGGCTCTAAGACGATCAAAATGTCGGTTTATTTAATAAAGATAATTGCAAAGGTTATCAATGTGTTGTCTGAAAGACAGCACTTCGTCGATTAATACATCCGAGTACTTTACTCAGATTGCCTAGAAGAGTTAAGTGCCATTTCTTATAATAAAGAAGTTGAGACGAGAATGATCACCTATCTTTGGAGTAGATGTGTTATTATTCTTTTACCAAGATGTAATGTGAGTTTTTACGCATCAAACCAAGTTTTCAGGTTCCCTGATACAGTTTAGGCCTTCCGAATGATATTTTTACAATTAACGTAATGAACAAATTACCCATTCGCATCATCGGCAAATAGTCTCAGAGACTCATGGGGTATTAGTGTGCTACATATCATGTAGACTCATGGGGTATTACTGTGCTACATATCATGAGACTCATGGGGTATTAGTGTGCTACATATCATGAGACTCATGGGGTATTAGTGTGCTACATATCATGAGACTCATGGGGTATTAGTGTGCTACATATCATGAGAATCATGGGGTATTAGTGTGCTACATATCATGAGACTCATGGGGTATTAGTGTGCTACATATCATGAGACTCATGGGGTATTAGTGTGCTACATATCATGAGACTCATGGGGTATTAGTGTGCTACATATCATGTAGACTCATGGGGTATTAGTGTGCTACATATCATGAGACTCATGGGGTATTAGTTTGCTACATATCATGAGACTCATGGGGTATTAGTGTGCTACATATCATGTAGACTCATGGGGTATTAGTGTGCTACATATCATGAGACTCATGGGGTATTAGTGTGCTACATATCATGAGACTCATGGGGTATTAGTGTGCTACATATCATGAGACTCATGGGGTATTACTGTGCTACATATCATGAGACTCATGGGGTATTAGTGTGCTACATATCATGAGACTCATGGGGTATTAGTGTGCTACATATCATGTAGACTCATGGGGTATTAGTGTGCTACATATCATGAGACTCATGGGGTATTAGTGTGCTACATATCATGAGACTCATGGGGTATTAGTGTGCTACATATCATGAGACTCATGGGGTATTAGTGTGCTACATATCATGTAGACCCTGCAGTCGTTTGACTTCACTGTTACTAGGGAAGTCACTGACAGGAAAGGAAATCCAACTTTCAGACATCCCGTGACCAAAGTTAGGGCCCAAGGGGCACATAAGGGTAGATTCTCTTGTGAATGTGACGGCCACAGAATCTAGTATGAAAAATAAATAATAAAGATATATATCTATAATATATCTATATTATTTAATTATTCTAAAATACGATGTCGTGCGTCATGTTGATCAACATGTTCCGTTTCATATCTTAAGATTATTTTATAATTATTATTATTAGTAGTATTATTATTATTTTTAATTTTGTTTATTTTTTTATTGATATCTTTCGTTTCAAATGAACAATCAATTTCAAAAATTTAATTCGGATTTGCTACAAATTATATAAACGATTACTGTACTGTATACTGTACGTTCATGTCCCACTTCACTTCAGTGTATACCGACAGTACAAGCAGGTGTTTAAACATTATGTATCCATCGAATTAAGGTTAGAAACTGTCTGTACGGTCTGTACGAGAGCTTTAAAGCATGATAATGGAGAACAGTATACAGTGATATTAGCACTAGAAACATGTCCCAACGGAGTAATAGTAATAATTTAATTCGCAGAAATGTAAAAAAAATGTAAAAAAATCAGTTAATTTAAAGGTATATGGCTGGATTGACTCATAATATGATACATATTAAAATATGGTAACTTTTTTATAGCCACCCTGGAGGAATTTTACTTCACTGGGACATTCGGTCATCTTGTGTGTTCATTAAGAATGTCTGAGAACAATTAGGCGAGTAAAGACTTACAAGAAAGTAAAGTTTCTCTTCCTATAAGTTAACACGCGAAGGACGAACATGGCTAATAATTGACTTCCATAGTCTAAAACAATAATTAAAATTTCTTATTTTAAAAATAATAACTGAGCATTTATGTAACAATTTTTTTAACGAGTTGATATATGATACATATAACATTGTATATCTATTTTCAGAGTATATATACAAGCATTTACAGCAGTCAATTAATATTGCCAGCCATTACCATGGTAATACTGATACACAGTAAATTAATATTACCTTCCTAACAGGATGTACATATCAGGCGAGCGAAAACCTTACGGATGTAGTGTCCAAACTGAAGAGCTAAATATGTGTCATCACGATTCTATAGGTAACATGTCCTCTCTGCATGTACAAACGTGTTGGGAAGGACGGCTTTATTTACAATTTACAGGAAGAAATTATTTAAAAGCCAATGTAAGAAAAACATTCGCTATATATATATATATATATATATATATATATATATATATATATATATATATATATATATATATATATATATATATATATATATATATATATATATATATATATATATATATATATATATATATATAAATATATATATATATATATGGTTAGGGTGACCGCGTACAAAGCGGGAGGCCCGGGTTCGAATCCCGGTGGAGGCTGTAAGTTTTTCACAGTTCTGGATTTTCCTTCTCATTACGTTTTCAATTGAAAAATGAATACTATGATCAACCGTCATGTTAATCACAGCATGTATACATACTTTTCAAAGCAACAGTAAAAATAATTAAATAAATAAGAAATAAATGAATAGGAAAAATAAAAAACAAATTAAAAAAGAACATGTTTCGTGCCTTTAAAAATATGTTGATAAATGGTTTGTAGAAAGTTATGGCCAACCACACATGTAGCAAAATAGGCTTACAAGGGGGAAAAATATCCTCTTTGAGAATAATGTAACTCTCCCCCGCCCCCCCCCCCCGCCCCCCCCCCCCCCAGAATAAACGAAAACATTTATCCAAGTTTTAAGTAATATTAAGTGGGCAGACTGGAATTTCCGGACCTAAACATGAAAGTAACATCTTATATTTTGTATATTCTATCACCTCCTGTTTGAGAAAGTTTGGTAAAATGACAGGTGCTTTATAGATCCAAAAAAGCTGTCACTATTTGCTGCGATTGAAATGATGCTGAAGAAATTTCAACTGTTCTGGTTCGACCGCGGCCGCACATACATGCCTATATATTTATGTGCTGTACTTTCAAATTGTGTAATATTCTTTCTGTTTTTGTGGGGATTGAGACAGGGTGGGGAGGGGGGTGTTGGCTGAACCAATATTTTTTCAGTAGAGGGTGAGGTGGAAGAAACATAACTATTTGCCATCAAATTTTGATGCCGTGACTCACGTCACTATATTTTGCCTTAAATCATCTGCTTAGAGGGGAAATCAATCGTTAGCATATAATAGAGTTATTGTTGGTCTACACAGATTAGAAAAGCTTAATTCCTGCTACGTCTGGTCAAATAACAAGACTATAATGAAACTAAATAAATTAAAAATAAATTTGACCTAATTAGCTTCACTGTCTGACAAACCTAGAAATCCCGACAGCAGACATTTTTAGTCACTGCTCTGCTCTGCAGGGGTCCGTTTAGTAAATTATTGAGTAAAAATCACAGTATTTATATTTAAATGTACTTACGACAACACTTTTAATTTTCAATGTTATTCCTTGAAAGAATAGTCCAGATAAAATAGGCTGATGAGAGAGGCCCATGATCTAAGCATTCTGGTGAAATTTGTATTCAATTCTTAAGTACTGCTATCGAGATATTTATAGCTATAATTGTCACAGTTTGTACCATAAAGTAAACTTTAAGCAATCAGGGGTGACGTCATAGATGTACACTGACATATTTGGTTTACGTTTCTTTAAAATGTACATCAAATTTTCTTTATTCAACACTGGGATACATTATCATATGAATACACACTGCTGTTATTGAAGGTATCGATAACTTCACATCACCTTATGCAGAGGTGGTACCCTGTCCAATCCATAAACAAAAGAATAAGAGATAATTAAGGTCCGTAATTAAGAACAAAACATTTCGCCTAGAGTTTGTAACTATATATGACATCATACGGAATATCTGTACGCCACAAGCTTGTCACTTTATCTAACGAGACACGTGTGTTTATTCATTTATTTCTTCATTCATTCATTCATTCATTCATGCATGCATTCATTCATTTAATCATTCATTCATTTACGTAGCAATTTATATCTGAAAAGAGCATAAGATATATAGAACTTCATAAGTATTAGAAACGTAACATAACATGAATTAATGTATGTATTGGATAAACACAATTTCTTATCGTGACCCGGAAGTTATCTATTCGACTAGGAAAAGTCGACAATATTAAATCAGTTAATTCCGCTACGTGGTGATTAGTTTACAATGGCGTCGTCAAGTTTTTCTCACAGCTGCTGATCCCTTTCACGTTATTACCAGCTTATAACATTCCATGCCATGATACAGGCAAACAATGGCCCAACTATGACAATGTTTTACTAAAAATTTGGATCGCAATGATTTTGGGAGGAGTTTTGTTTGCTTTAATCAAACGACTGCAAACACTTGTATTATTATCCAGTCACCGTACGGCAGGGCGTGCGTCTGTGGTGAATTTATGCTAACCGTTAGACTGAGTTTATTTCTTGAGAAAGTCTCTTAAGTTTGAAATGTATTGATCTCCGGAGCATTTTAGCATTTTGGTCCTAGCCGGATATTCTCTAAATTCTGCCTTTGCAGAAGATCCTAACATAGGACCGAAAGGTAATGCACGAAACCTACTGTGACTTTTGTACATTTCCATACAGAGGCGTTTTTCCCAAGTTAAGAGTTTGTTCCCGGTCTTTTGTTTACAATTCATATGAAACATCTACAGTTTTACCCTAACACGCTATATATGAGGTACATAACCTATCATACCTACTTTGTATATTAGAATCGGGTCAAAAGTTGTTATTTAAGTTTTATTAATGAAATATCTATTTCTTTTGTATTAGATGTTATTAAAGAAATATGAAACTATACTGGGAGTTCTATTGCGATAGTGACATCATTCATCCTGCTATTGCAAGACGTATTTACAAGCTATCACCAAAATAAGCAAATAATATCTTCGCAATACAAACGTGCTAAGAAAAAGTGAATTTGAAATAATGATGCAGAAACAATCCATCAATTTTTAATCAAATCTAACCACCTTCTAAGCTGTTTGTTGCTATTAATGTTATACTTATAGCGGCCCGCATGACGTTAAGTCCACCAGGCAGTGCAGTGATACGTTGGTGCTTTATGTAATCTCCAACGTGAGATAATGATATCCACGTGCGAATCACTTGATTCTATCTCATTTCCATACGAAATTAACAATTCCGTTTAGCCTTAGGTGAAGCATGACCCTGTTATCTCCGACAGGAAAGAGGCAGTTAATAAGCGAGTTGTTTGTTTCTCTCCAGGGTAGATCCAAGCAGGAAAGTAATCCATTTTGTACCATGCACACTAAGATATGTTTAGTTAGTCTTTGAACCTGTAAGCCGGTAGTTCAGCCCTCTGTAAACTGTACAGTCGCAATTACAGCATTACAGTCATTACAACATGGCGTCCTCTCATACTCTATTACTTTTCATTTTGAGTTGTAACTTTTTCATCTCATTTACTGCTATATCACCGATAACGAAATCATTTAGCAAAACCGGTGAGTTTTCAATGATTCTCTCTTTCGTTTAAGTTTTTCAAGTTCATAACCTAGTTTTAATTGTATTTTAGTGTTTCAAATGCAAAACCTTATACAAAAATGCTCATGATAACTATATTGATAGTAGCATACCGTATATTGCATGATGTGTGAACTACGCCGTTCTTTTCCTCGTTAACGTTGCTTCATGCACGATTCGTCATTGTAGGCTACATAAGCCTAGGTTTTCATACCTATGATACATATATGAGTGCATGCAAGTGGTCGTCTGCTACTTACAAACAAAGCTATATGGAGATCCCTACTCATGGTCATTTCGTTTGCTGGAGGGGGTTGGTTGTGTGGGGATTAACCAGACAGGTGAATCAACATTTGACGTGGTAAACTTTAGTTGCTAAGATATATCTATATGGTATCACACTTATGACTTTCAAGTGTTTCAAGACATATATTATCAATTTCGAATATTAATATTCCCAAAAACGCATAAGACCTATAAAAAGATTATGATATTCTAAACTTTTAACAGGATATTTATAACAATATATCCAAAATATGAATTTTACGTCTGATTTTTTTTTTATGTCGGATATATTTTGGGGGGCTATGATAAATTCGAATAACTGAAAAGTAACAAAAAGAGCGATAGCAGTCTACTTCTGTTACTACTTTTGACGTCAGATTGGTTCAACGATTCGATGCACTTTCATGAAGCGTTTTACGAGTGTCTATAACTGAAGTCTGTCCCTTATACTAAGCGATGAATAAATAACGAAGTGAGAGGAAAAAGGTGGAGTTAGTCTCCCGTATGGATATCCCACCAGGGTCGCAAACCTCCGCGAGGAAAGGAAAGGTGTCATTAAGTACGACAGGAAGACCAAAAGCTATGGGCGAATGTGTCATGTTCAAATAAATATTCCATACAATTTCTCGAAAGGTCATAGGGATGAATAGAAACATTAATAGTCTATGGGGAATCAGTTTTTATTCTCTTCATCTTGCGTCGGTATAGTTTGTGCCGATGATTTTCTGAAGAGGGGGGAAATGTCGCTTTTAAAGAAATATCTGCAGAAACTAGAATTCGTCTTAAATAAGAAATTGTTTTAAAGATTTTGCTAGATCTTGGTTTATCTGTCTTCTCTCTTTTTTTTCTCCTTCATTTTCTTTCAATTTCTGCTCCTTTGCTCTTAAAAGTGTCATAATGATGGTGATTTGGTGGATCTTTTAGCCATTATATTAAAAATGGCAATCTACTATAATCTACTATAATCCACTATAAAGTTTATCAGTATTGTTATCAATCTTTATATAGCGCGTTCAAATTGCTTGAATGTTCAACAATATACTTTCTGGGGAAATCCATGATCTCTAACAAATGATTATTTCCAGAAATTTAGATTTCGAAAAGCCAACATGCCATATGCTAGAATCTAGTATTTTGAGGGTGGCCTGTATTTAAGTTTTGAATAAGAGTGACCTCTTATTTGACTTTTTTATACATAATATGAGGTTATAGTATAGTGACTTGTTACTGGGTTCAATAATGATGACTATTTAACTGTTAAAGGTTTGCAGAACTCATTTCCATCATGGTTTAAGATAAGTTCTTTGAGGTTGCTTGCAGTAGATACATTCAGTAGTGTGTATATAAAAGACATCCTCCTTAGAAGAAAATTAAATCAAGATTTTGACAGCGAATAGAATGGGCAACGCATTGACGACCTACAATGACTTTGAAAAACGGTACAAATCTGAAAATCATCGTCTTGACAAAAAAGAATGTTGCTAACGTGTAAAAGAGTAAGAAACTAAAATTTACCGTTTTGCACATTTTGCTTCCATCCTTGAGAACAAAAAACTTAAAAACAACAATTTGCAAATAACCTTTCTGCGCATTTAATTGCGCAGAAAGGTTATTTGCAAATTGTTGTTTTTAAGTTTCTGGTTCTCAAGTAGGCCTTCTCATCAAATAGGTAAATTTCACATTTTGGTTACCGTACTCTATCAGCGCAAAAATTGTAAAAATAGTAATTGACAGTTACCGTATTGCAAACTTGCTATACATCTTGATTAAAAGTTGCACAAATCTGGAAATTACATACTGTTTTGACGATCTGTACTCGTGTATTAGATTAACGATGTGATCACGATGCAGTGCCGGATTAACCTCGTATAGCAAAAGTAGCATACATACGCTATATGGGCCACGCTTCTTTAATGGCATCACGCTTAATGCGCGCAAGCTATCGATTCCGATTCAGTGACTTTACACTTGCTCTGTTACGATGGTAATATACTGCCTTCAATTTGTATGAACGACTGGGTGTTTATTAAGGTTAGCGATTTTACCCAATGTATGTATGTATTTTAGATCCTCCTGCAAGCAAGAACTCGCGAAGAAGCCTCGTTAGCATGTCAAAGCCGCAAGCTGACCGAGGTCAGTCTCTTACATTCATATTTATCGTCAATTGTCAACAATTCTGTAACTGGACGACATACATTAATCCTGGAGTGACTCGAACCGGGAACCTTATGATTGGAAGGCACCGGCGTTAACCACTGGCGTTAACTATGTATCACCTTCAAATTGGTGTTATTATTTTAACACAGTAATTAAAATTGGAGTTTGGTATCTATGTGATACATATATCCGAAGCATAAATACGAACGTATTCGAAACTGAAGTCATAGCTGTTGCACAAAGATGAAAATGAATGGAACACGCCTTAGCTGAATGCTACAGGCCCCGCACAAGCTTAATCCGACAGTGTCACGATGGTGTTACGCCAAGTGCTAATGATGTACCTTTTTAAAGAAAAGTCATCAAAGATAAGATCGAGGGCGCGATATAATTTTTTTTTTAAATGAAAAAAAAATATATATATATATATATATATATATATATATAAATATATATATATATATATATAAATATATATATATATATATATATATATATATATATATATATATATATACTATGTGGAGTCTATGTTTGTTTGTTTTTTTTTTCTCAAAATTTCGTAATATTTAGAATCAAGATCATTAGACACGGAAATGGTTACGGATTTTTTTGTCCATTGAGCTACCATCACCTGTATATAGTTACTTAAGATTCGATAATGAAAACCCGGGAAGGGGGTGGGGTCATGATGTTAAGTTCTTTACTAGAAGCTGGGGTATACTTACTAGCAGTGAATTAATATGTAAGGCGATGCCGTGCTCATAAAATTAATTATTCACTTCTGTGTCATTTAGAAACGTGACGAGTCCTTTACAGCGTTAATTAGTTATGACAAAAAACGGTTAGCGGTCAACCACTCCAACGGTGGGTGACCTAGCTTTATGTCAAGGACAACATATACTCACAAAATTAAATTAAATAGGTTATAAACCGTTTCAAAACACGGATATCAGTCAAGCTAGGTTTTATTTTTCTACAACCCTTTTTTAATTTCTTGGGGAGTGACCCTTTAATTAAACAGTTGATGGTCATCAATTAAAGTGACTGGGCTATGTAGTCTACTTCTCAGACCGTTTAAGTCAGTTCATCAGTTTTGCAATACAAACCGCAGTATTCCGACATAACACGACAAACATGTTTAAAGTATCAATATTAAAATCAAATCTAACAAATGCAAATGGTGTTGAAGGTCATTCAGTCGGATGCTCGTTGTCTATGTAAAGATAAAACAAAAATTCTTTGAGAGTTATTAGAATTGGAAATACGATGGATTACCATTAACATTAAGGCCTGTACTGAGGAGCCGACATCATCGTTGATTTAGCCTTAATTAAAGTAGCATTCGAGACATTTTACAGGGAAAAATCTTGAAACCAGAATAGCCAAAGAAACACTACTAGCATTCAAATATTCACTATCTACCTATCACTATCTCTATCTCCACCTCTATCTATATCTATATCTATATCTATATCAATATCAATATCTTTATCTATATCTATATATCTATATATCAATATATCTATAGATCTACATCTTTATATATATCCATATCTTTATCTATATCTATATCTATATATCTATAGATCTACATCTTTATATATATCCATATCTTTATCTATATCTATATATATATATATATCTATATATCTATATCTATAGATGTATATATCTATGATTATATCTATATCTTTATCGATAATGTAGGTGATCTCAGATTGATTTTTTCCCAACCCTAACCGCCTGCTCATCACCCCCCCTGCCCCACTACAACACGCATTAATAACAACCTAATAAGCAGGTGGGGGGGGGGGCGTGCTGGAAGAAAAATCAACCACAACAACCAAAATTGGAGTGTATTTGTACAGTTACATTTCCAAATTCCCAAAAGGGATTGACGCCCTCACAAAAAATCACTCCGCCTTCCTTGGGAAGGGCATGTTGACTGGGTTTCTCACGAGCGTCCTCTTCAAAGATAAATCATTATATTCTCGTTTTCGTAACTGACTGGCCTCCTTGTGATGGGTACTTTTACTATGATGCAGCAATCACAACCTCGTGGTTCGATACAAGAAGTCCATGAGGTAATGCTTTGGCACAGACAATCTTTTGCACAAAAAGTATAATCCTTATTATATACATATATATTACTATATATATTACTATATATATATATTACTATATATATTACTATATATATATAGTAATATATATATATAGTAATATATATATATAGTAAATAAATAAAGAACAACACACCAGAAAAATTGACTTCACGACCGGTTTCGTCCTTTTGGGACTCATCAGGCTCATCTATATATACTTCCTGTATCCTCTGTTAAAAATATGAAAATAATGTATTCTCATTTTCGAAAATATATACTTAAAGAAAAGTGGAGAGTACACAAAAAGGGACCGGAAAGGGGCTCTCGAGGTATCTGCCAATAGAAGATTAACTTTGGTTTAACTTTCCTTTCTTGCAGATGCCGATGTTGTTGACTTACAACCAAACGATCTCAGGTTCGGTGAGTAGTTTAAAAAAAAGAAGTTATATGTGGTGATTTAAAACATCCGATATAACATCCGGCGTTTTATTGTGATATATATATATATATATATATATAAATATATATATATATATATATATATATATATATGTCATTAGCAAGTGTCTGTTCAAAGTATCTCTTTCGAGATCCGGCTTTAGGAATCACAAATGATTTCGAGTTGGTTAGCATCATGTTTGATCTCTAGAGTAAGGCAAAATATGTCACCAAAAACAGAACTAGTATTGTTCGATACAGGTGACAAACGCCTACAGTGGAATTACGACCTTCCTTACCGGTTTCGAACCTCTGGACATACAATCAGCGTCCATAACCTAGTGGTTAGGGTGTCCGCGTACAGAGCGGAAGGCCCGTGGTTCGAATCCCGGTGGAGGCTGAAAGTTTTTTCACTGTTCTTGATTTTCCAACTCATTACGATTTTCATTTATATATATATATATATATATATATATATATATAGCTCTTTTTCGCAAAGGATGACTCCATTCCTATTTTAGGTGCTTTTCACATCGGAAAAATCGTTTCCGCCTCTCTTCCAACCAGTCTCCTGAAAATAATCTTTGAAAACAATTCATCTTTCTAATTCTCCTTCTACAGAATGATGTTATTTTCTTGCTTTTTCTTTCTCGTTTTCTTTTACTTTCTCTCCATCTCCCTCATCTCGAAAAATCACAACAGACGTGATAATTACTACCTGGCAAATGTCACTGCAATTGCATTCATCCAGAGCATGCCAGTAAATAATTACATACACATTTGCACGACGTGATAAAAAAAATTTACATCATTTTTGTTTTCTTCACTTGCTAATGATAATTCGGAAGGTTTTTTTCTTTTCTTACCCCAACCCCCCACTCCATCTCTCTTTTAGCATTCTCTGTTTCCTATCACATGTATAGTTTCATCACCATAAGATCAATAGCAAAGAGATTCGAACAGACTATAGGATTCATCTGCATCCCATAAAGTAGTAGAGAGTGTTTGAAGAGAAAGTATAGCTCGTCTAGTTACGGCCAATATGGGAATTGTCTCTCGCAATTTAAGCTCACGCCACAAGGGTTTCATTTTCATTTAACTTTGACAAGGCTTCGAGACTCATATGACAAGTGTATAGACTACATTTTTACTCGTTAAAAAAAAAAATTGTAATGATCTCCAGGAAGATAAAGTCAAGTTTATGTTAGATACGTATAAAGATGTATTCGTGAAAACATAGACCAGGTGTCTTTATATACAACCATCGGTTCTTTCTTTCGTTCGTTCGTTCGTTCGTTCTGATTTTGTTTTGAATAGAAAACAGTTACTCGCTGCTTTTTCCAGGCTATATATCGACTGTGGACTCAAGTGTCTAGCTATCTTCCAGAGTGAAGATGTATATATGTATGATTGTGTGTGGACTATATATATATAGTATATTTATATATAGTATATATATATATATATATATATATATTTATATATATATATATAAATATATATATATATATATTTATATATATATATATATATATTTATATATATATATATATATATATATATATATATATATATATATATATATATATATATATATAATCTACATTATACCAAGATGGCACCAAGAACGGTGTAATTAGGTATAGCGTACATTAACAGATAGAAAACATAGACATAAATCAAACATATTAATTAATAAATAATAAATAATAATTATTATATACAAGTGTGCAGAACTTATGATTTTTTTTTTTGAAATTTCAAGTATGGAATACAAAATATTCTGCATTACACGAAGATGTGTACAAACTCTCTAAGAAGTAACAGTAAATTTGTTTTCACCAAAAAGATACATGTTAGTTCAAAAGAGTATCCAGTCTTGGGTCAATACTTTACATGATTTGTTCAGTGTTACAGAAATTTACAACCCATGTAAAAAAAGTCCTTCAAAAAGTCTGTTATTTTTGGGGAAAACCCCTTTCAATCCATCGTTGAGGTGACATTTCATATACAGGAGATTTGAAATTAAATAAATTCTTTATTTACCTCATTTTATTAGATCAAAAAAGGAAATAAACCTATTCCCTTTTCATGAAGTGTCTCGTATTCTCAAGTATCAATTAGACAGAATTAATAATAATAATAAACTGTCTGATGTAACTTGTAAAGTCATACCATAATAACTAAACCCTACCTTTCCCTTGGGGGTTCTGAACCAAGATCTTGTTACGAGAAACGTCTACGTTGGATATAGAGATAGTTTACCTCAGACAGATCAGCATCTTAAACGCCAGATATAACGACAAATTTTGTGGTAAAATTTAAATTTATGATATACCAGTTATCATTAATGTTACTCGCGAAGTGCCGAGAATATTCTTGTCTTTTATGGCCATTATTAATTTTATCTTTTTTTTTGTGAGGTACTGGATTCCCGTATCCCATGAAACTAATACCTGTTTAGCTACATCCCCTGTACCGGAATTTCGCGATGAGATGAGCCGTTCTTCAGTTCTAATCTTTGATTATAACATGGAGAGTGTAGACCGTTTGATCTACAAGGAGCCGCTCAGGGTATCGCAAGAAGACCACGAGAGCATAAATCAATACATAACACCACATGGATGAATGAAACCAATACTTCTTCTCTTCAATGTGATGGTTAATATTATGAATGAAATAGGGTAACGGGTTATTAATTTTTACTCTTCTCATATTTTACTATACCGAAAAACCAATTGAAATAAATAGAGCGTGAAGAAACGTAGAAAAAATCAAAAGAGTAAAAAAAAATATGGAGAAGAAGGATAAAGTGAAGAAAAACACCGAGTAGAATTAATTCATATCACGTGACAGTAGATATTAGTCTTAAAGAATGTAGGAAAAAAGCAATATTTTGGTCAATATTTACACTTGGAATGACTGGGGTTTTTTTTGGAGAGTTTCGATTTGATTTCTTTTTCTTTGTTTTTGTATGACGATTTCATGACGATAGTAGTTAAGTTCCTTAAAAGAAACTAAATTAATTAAGACAAACTGATTAACAACAAAGCAACAATATTTATGATGATTAACGCGTAAGCATCCATTACACCATTAGGAATGTTTATAGTTATGTAGGTCAATTCATTTTAGTAGTCATGCATCATCTAATTGTTACGTAACTGTAAAAGTTACCCCAATACCAACTTTTAATAATAAATACAAGAAATCAATGCAATGGTTTTCTACCAAGAATATTCATCATTTTGAAAACATTAGCACTACGAACGAGCGTCATTTGTTATTCCACGAGAACACCTAAATGATCTCTCCTGAACCCTCTCAGAAACACATGCACGTAATTTGTGTTTATGTATTAGCATTACTTGAAGAAGAAGAAAAAGTAGAAAGGGTGCTGAGTTCTATATTACCCTACGCCGGCTCCAGAACTACGCAAAGGAGAACACGGGATTTCAAGGGTGGAGGGTGGAGAACGGGTGGGGGAGGTGGGCGGCAAATTCTTAATGTCACGGACTATGTCAGGCATGAATCTATTGCTCATTTTTTGGTATTTTTTATCATTTGTCAATTATTCCGACTTTCTTTCAACAATCCCATTATTATAATTCCACATGCCGATTTTTGTCCCTTCTGTTTTGCATATTGTATGTGACCTAGCATGTAACTATTATTCTCAATTTCATTTTTTAAATATCGTTTTGAAATTTGAAACAATTCTAGGCGACAGTATCTAAAAGAGTGACATAATACAAAAGGTTCAAAGGTTGTGCAAAAAAGAAAGAAAACAAAAATGTCATTCGTATTACATAACGCCTATAATGGGGGGGGGGAGGGGCGAGCATTCGTATTACATAACGCCTATAATGGGGGGGAGGGGCGAGCATTCGTATTACATAACGCCTATAATGGGGGGGGAGGGGCGAGCATTCGTATTACATAACGCCTATAATGGGGGGAGGGGGGAGGGGCGAGCATTCGTATTACATAACGCCTATAATGGGGGGGAGGGGCGAGCATTCGTATTACATAACGCCTATAATGGGGGGGAGGGGGGAGGGGCGAGCATTCGTATTACATAACGCCTATAATGGGGGGGAGGGGGGAGGGGCGAGCATTCGTATTACATAACGCCTATAATGGGGGGGGGAGGGGCGAGTAGATTTTCTCCTCAAAATTTAAGACGATACCCTGCATCTTCTTCTCTCTATATCGAATGATTTGTAACTCCTGATTTATTACAACACTGTTAAGGAATTTGTCGAGCCCAGAGAGACGGTGCAGGCAAGTCCTAAATCGTCCTGTCATGCCTTATCTATTTGTTTTATTTGGTCGCAGATGCGTATGATCAGGGGCCCAGCGAAGGGTTCGAGCAAATACTCTGGGGCTACCACGATCCAGTAGGTAAGAAGAAACAAATTAAACGTCATCATCGTCATTTGTATTTTATCTCATTTTCCTTTTTCTTCCCTTCTTCGCTTTTTTACCACTTGCCTCGTTGGGAGTGTGAAACTATATATATAACATGCATATCGCCTCCTATGGCGCGCCAGTTGTGCCAACTTATGATGACGTCTTTGGCACAAATGGCGCTCCATAGACTTCATTATAAAGGAAAATTTTCTAGCATCGATTGTAGTGCAAAAGAGGCATACAAAAAAAGGGTGGAAAAGTTGATTGCTTGATAGTTTTGTTTGGATCTCTAGTCTAGGATTAAATATTTCTTGTTAATGCTTTAGTTTGTAATGTCTGATAACTCAACCAAAAATGTTCTTTTTGACTTCATAAAGACAACCGCAGAGCAACAATCAATCACATCAAACACTGCTTGTCCTTGATAATTATAGAAATGCACTCTAACACGTGTATGGAAGGCCATTGTAGAGTAGGTTTCTATCGATCGAGCTTCGAGAGGAGTTGAACCTATCGTCTGCTGTTCTAGACTAAAGAGTCCAGTCACTTTTGATGGATGACCCTCTCATGTCTAAAAGAGATATTTCTTAAATGCTGATACACGTATTGAAGAACAACCGTGACTGTTAGTTGTGAGTTTTAACGTTGTACGAACATATATATATAAAACAAGGGCTGGTTATCTTCAGTCACCCTTTAAGTCGCTGTAGATTTAGTATAATGGAACTGGTATTGTCTTAATCAATTTCTTTTTTAATGTTCCCTGTCTGTACAAGATGAAGTTTGTTTGTTTTATACTCCGTCTAACAATGTACAAGGATGATAATGTTCCCCACTTATATACCCAATGGCAAAGATCAATATCACTCAGATTCTTAAATGCAAAGTAAGCTATAGGCTAGGCTGTGTAAATTGATGCTATATTACAGCTAAAGGCTCCTTTTTTCATGTATGTTTGACTATTAAAAACTACTTTTCTAAGGTGCTAAACATTTGCTTTGAAATTATAGGGTAACAACAAACTAGCAAATAATAGCCTACTGTCTTTTAGTTGAGGTAAGTGTATTTGTTACAAGTTGAGATTTTTATCATTTGTCTATGTCCAGCCTACTCGCTGTGTTTAACGATGGTAGCATTTTTGGCAGATTGAAGCGTGTGTCTGGGAATAGCCTTCGTCCCATCGTTTTGGACACTGTCTGTGGATTAGAATAATGTGTTAGAACTAAGGAGATTACTTCAAATAAACATTTAAAGTTAATAATCTGATAACAAAGCTCCACACTGCCGAGTAGTACAAAGAGACTATATATAAAGGGATTCGAGAAATGGGGGGGGGGGGGTCGGGTTGATACTTGTGGTCGTTGAAGCCAACACTAATGTAGGCGGGAGTCTAGGGGGGGGGGAGAGGGAGAGGGGTGTGATCCCCGCACCTTTTTGATCCGCGCCTGGATAACACTTTGAATTATTTGTAATAGTTTGAATATATGACATTATAATGTGTTCCAAATGCTGCCTCGCACTGGTGCAGTAGAGTTCTCACACATGTGCTATACCTCTCTAGTGCCACAAAGTAGGGACATTTTTTTTCCTATACTGTAGGCTACTGTCATGTCCCGCTTCCCAAAGCACTCGTAATGTCAGTATGAGCAGTATGAATATCAGGTTTCTATCAGATACACATTTGGAACTGTGTGTACTGTCAATATACGAGTGCTTTGAAGCATAAAATGGTAGGACAGTTTAGAGAGGTATTAGCATTCGACAACTGTCCTAGCTGTTAGCAGCAAAGGAACGTACGGTTCCTATACATACAATGATACACCCGACGCCCGCGATGCTTCGTTTCATTCGTTGCTATGGGGATTTTAACACGAACGTACAAAACGCGAATATTTCCTTGCAGACCGGATCCCGCACCTTTAGCCGCTAACACGTGGCTATTAAGCACCTCGAGAAGAAATTATAGGTTGACCATGAATCCCTCCCCGGTCATCCCCCCACCCGCTTCCCCTCTCCAACCTCCTATGTGAACTTTAATGTAATTTGGTGTTGCAAAGGTATAGGCTCATACAAAACACTATTCTAAGCTTTAAGGAACATTGCTGTGTGTTACTGGAACAAATAATATGATTTTTGTTTTCTTTCTCTCTGTTATTTTGTCAAATAAATTTGATACAAAAAAAAATTGCTCTGAAGGAACCTAAGGAAGTGGAATTTTTGTCACATTTCTAGGAGTCATGAAAAAGGTCGGTTCAAGTTACATCATACTGAAGTTACACCAATTATAAACCAGGCTTAGTACAAATACTCACTAGTCAGCTTGACAAGGACTGTACTTCAAGTGTTACGGCTGTGTATATCTATGTCTTGAAAACGTGTAAAAAAATAAAAATCTCTGTCGTATCTGAAATTTATATTTCCAAATAAAATCGTAGAAAGTCCATATCGGTCACATTGTTTGGATATCTAGGCGCCATGGTAAAGTAAATGTAGCCGATTTTGTTTATTCCCAAAGGCAAGAAAAGGCAGTTAAGGCAAAATGCTGATTCTTTACATATATGTTAGTCTGCTATATATCGTGCATTCGAAATTTCATCTGACTGACCTTTTATAGTCATGCCTTCACACGCAGAATGTGTTCTGCTTTTCCTATGCCCTCTTCCGAGCTTTTTAACGGGGTCGCGAATCATGTGTTTTGGCGAACTACATCTTTCAGTAAATCAAAATCTCCTTGAAATGTGCAGGGAAGTCTGTGAAAAGACAACTTTCTGCAGAGGTTTATACTATTCTGTTTTCTTTCCTCTTTTGTTTTTTAATGTGGTTGTGTATAAGCAGAGCCCCCCCTCCCCTCCCGAGTCCCACCCCCACAACAATAAGCTTGAGTGAACACCAATCACTTTAAGATCACGACTAAAGAACATTCTTTGAAGACTTAACTACGCCGTGAATTACGTCTTGTAAACTCTATAGGCTTCTTATTAACCCGCCTGGATAAATTACTGTTCTGTTTATGTCGAGCTAATCCACTATGTACGGCTATGTCGTAACTCACAACACAACCGTGTTATAATGTCACTGGGTATACCGTTCAAACTTTGAACAGACTCAGGAGTAGTTAGTATAACGACGTGACATTAGACATGTGTTTGGGTAAGAGGAACACATGCAGACTTAAACATTATATACGTATTTGAAATGTTTCTCATGTATGTATTATATAATGGTCCAGTGACATTCCCATTGCGACATAATCCAACGAACGTATGAAATACCAATGTTGTATTACTGAAGGTTAATGCACTCGCGCCCTCTTAGGTAGGATGCACGCTTTCCAGTAAATCCATTCGGTTTTTTGTTTAGTAAGTAAAAACGTTTGTTTCATTTTAAAAACAAAATAGGGAAATTATTAATATTATCTTAGTAATGATTGGGAAGGAAATATTGCTAACTAAGGTGAATTTTGGGTTGAACTTCGAAGGCATGTAGATATTGAGCCATTTCCGTTTCTGTAGGGAGACTTTGCCTGTTTTTACCTCAATTATACTGCTGTGCAGTGGTAAAAGAATACTTCGCTTGGCACCAGTTGTAAACTATAGGGATAAACAACATTTTGTGGTTATAAATCCATTCCTTAAATATAAAACTAAAACATTTTGGTTCTTTAATTTTACATTCCAGGTCCGGATATGTGGCCCTATATGTTTGCAGATCATTGTGCAGGACGCCGCCAATCTCCTGTCGCACTAATGACTGCCACATCAATACGAGCGACCATACGACAAGTGTTACTGTACGGTTACAACGCGTGGCCAAATAAGATGAAAGCATTTAATAATGGTCATATAGGTAAGTATATATATATATATATATATATATATACATTTATGTAATCAACATACTTCCATACCACTTTGTTTATACACCACTCGTCATCACTCGTCACCACTTAACCTTTGAGATTTTCATATATGTTTTCATATTAAATATATACATATACATATATATACATATATATATATATATATATATATATATATATATATATATATATATATTTAAATTAGGTAAGTGATTGGAAGTAAAACAGCCAATGTTTGGTTTTTGCAGAGCTTTCGAGCAAAACTAGCTCTTCTTCAGTGCATGATCACCGAAAGTGACAAGGAGTAGCAGGAATTGAAACTATTTTATAGAGAAGATTGTCGGCATGGTTGTAAAGTCAAAGCGACTTACTGATTTCTGCTGAATTGAGCAGAAGTTTTAGAAATTCGGATTATTTTAATCCGCGTCGGATTATTTTAATCCGATTCCGTCGTAATTGCAAAGGAATTGTTTTGGTTTATCTGGGACGGCAAATCGTTTCTGATGTTTAAACCGAATGGTGCCGTGGTCTTTAGGTTTAGTTCCCAGGAATTTCCTTTTCCTTTCCTAGATTTATCTGTCCAAGAATCGTTCTGATCAATGGCAATAACACGCAAATTCTCAATTGAATGATTTTGGAGATTGAAGTGATTTGCAACAGGTTGGTTGATCTTTTTTGTTTTGATCGCCGATCTATGTTGTGTCATTCTCATTCTAAGAGTGTTTTTTGACTCTCCAATGTATTGTAAGTTACAAATATTGCAGAAGATGAGGTAAATGACATTTTTGGAAAGGCAGTTAATTTTGTGCCGAATTTGGAACGTGCGTTTGGTTTGGTTGCTCTGAAAGGCCCCGGTCGAATCGACAAGTAAGCACGTTTTGCAATTTTGTGTACAGGGCGATGATCCTGTAGTTTCTGTTTTGCTTTCCCCTAATGGGGTGTCTTCTGAAAGGATGCCCGAACTAAGATGTCCCGTAGGTTGCTGGGTCTTGTAAAAGCGATGACAGGTAATTCTGGGAAAACTGATTTCAGGCGTTCGGTGCCTTGAAGTAGGTGAAAATTCTTCTGAATGATATTAGCCAGTGGAGGGAGACCAGGGTGGAATTCAGTAACCAATGGTACCCTTTTGGAACTGGTTTGACGAGTTTTGTACGTCAATGTTTCGGTACGGGGTTTGCTTTTAGCCTTTTTGATGGCATTTTCAATAGTACCCCGAAAATACTGTCTGTTTAGGAGGTGTTGTGACAGTTCTTTAGTGCGTGAATCAAAATCGACTTCAGAGGAGCAAATGCGTCGAATGCGCAACGCTTGACTGTACGGAATATTTCTGGTACAGTGACGTGGATGGCAACTGCTTGGTAAGAGGTAGTTGTGCTTGTTCGTGGGTTTATTGTAAAAGTCTGTTTTGAGTGAACCATGTTGTAGGGTCACAGTGGTGTCCAGGAAGTGAACACCATGTCCAGAAAAATCAGCAGTGAATTTGATAGTGTGATGAAACGAGTTTATGTCATCAATGAAGAGTTTTAGATTTGCCTCACCATGGGTCCATATCATAAAGATATCGTCAATGAAACGTAACCACGTGTGTGGTTTCAAGTTTTGTCGAGATAGAAATTCTTTCTCGAGGTTTCCCATAAAGATGTTGGCAAAAGACGGTGCCATTTTGGTACACATTGCGGTGCCATGAATTTGGAGGTAGTGTTTCAATTGCTGCTACTCCTTGTCACTTTCGGTGATCATGCACTGAAGAAGAGCTAGTTTTTCTCGAAAGCTCTGCAAAAACCAAACATTGGCTGTTTTACTTCCGATCACTTACCTAATTCAATTATTGTATCTCACTCGAGATCCAGCCTTTCTCTAAGTGCAGCATAGTTATTTAACAGTTTTTCCGTTATTCCTATATATATATATATATATATATATATATATATATATATTAGCAGAGAAAACCAGAGAAATAAGATATGACTCATAATTGACAAAAAAGGAGTAAGTTTTAGAAAATATATTGGAATTTTCGGTCCCCCTGGGACCTTCGTCAGCAATACTTGGCAGTCGAATAAAAATATTAAAATACAAGTCTAAAAGTCCCAACACTCGCATTCCATTCGTTACCAGTTACAAACCCATCATCAAATCTTTCATTCGCTCCATCAAACAGGAATTTGCTGTATATCAAGACGATCAGTCTGTAGGAGAATCGTTTAAGGTACCCCCCATGCTAGCATTTCGTCAACCCCCCAACCTTAAATTTCTTCTCACTTCCTCCAGACTCCCCCGCTCAGTTTCCACCTCCGCAGGCAATTTTCCTTGCGGTAAACCTAGATGCCAAATATGCCCCCATATTACCCCAGGCACCGTGGTCAAGATTCCCAATGTTGACTTTAGTCTAAGACCCCCTTCCCTCTCTTGTGATTCTATTAATGTTATTTACATTTTCTATTGTGTACTTTGCAAAGAGGGCAATTATGTAGGTGAAACAGGCTCACGGTTCCGCTTACGTTTTAATAATCACAAAAAAATCTATTCGTGATAAGTTTGCAGGATTCCCAGTTTCCGAACATTTCAATCTTCATAGTCATTCTCTAAAAAACCTAAAATGTATTTTAATTGCCTCGAACTTCAAATCAACCACTGAACGTAAACGTAAAGAAATCGATTGGATCTTTCGTATTAAGTCTCACATCACCGGCCTCAACAAAGACTTGGGACCCCTTAACAACTATCAGTTCTACAAGCATATGTAATCCCTTCTTTGCTCCTTAATCCGCTTCCTGTATAGTCATGGTTTATTCGGTTTTAAGTCCATCATTGCAACTTACACTTATCTAGCGTCATTCTTTCATTATGTCACATTTTGTACTTTTCATTCGACTGCCAAGTATTGCTGACGAAGGTCCCAGGGGGACCGAAAATTCCAATATATTTTCTAAAACTTACTCCTTTTTTTGTCAATTATGAGTCATATCTTATTTCTCTGGTTTTCTCTGCTAATATTTTCTTTTGGAGTAAACGTGGATTTTCGTTATATTATATATATATATATATATATATATATATATATATATATATATATATATATATATATATATATATAATATATATATATATATATATATATATATATATATATATATATATATATATATATATATATATATATGAAATTGTAGTGATTTAATTGACGTGGAAACTACTTATGTTACATAACAGTGTATGATATTGTTACTAGACTATATCGGCAATCTTTTTCTAATCTTATACTGTTCGCCAAGTTTGAGACGAATATAAAGGCTTGGACAAGTACGGTAGCTCATCGTTTTCGACTGTTGTTAGGTTCATGACCGTGGCATACGGCTGTGGTAACAATTGCCACAACATGATGGTGGCGTTTTCTTGCCAAACGCACTTTTGTGGCAAACACAGTGCTTTCGGCAACGGCCCTGATAGTGGCAAAGCTTCGAACCTCTCGGCTGTACGTAATTACCAGCTAACAGCACCTATTCAATGAGAATAAGTATAACATGGCATCGGCAACGTATACATTGCTCTATTTACGTATAGCCTGATCTCAGAGTCTATGCGACATGAAGCAAGTTTATTTCATTCACTTACACCAGGCAAACACCTGCACGTTATGACCGTATAGCTGGACGCTTTAGACCCGGGGATACTGAAAATGAGTAAGAAAGGAATATCAAACGTGACCATTTCATGGAGGTGTAATAATGCTCATTTAATTTGCCAGTGTATCACACTAATAAGAGAGATGTACCAGGGAAGTTAAATATCGTCCCCAACACCCAGTCCCCCCCCCCACCACCACACCGCCACATCCCCTCCCCACCTTCCACAATCTTTTGACACCTTTCACTGCGGCAATGCATTATAATTTACGAGCACAACTACAATGTTACATGGGGGTATATGAAATGATACTCACTGAAAAGGTCTAACCCGTCAAATCCAGGTACTAAGATAATATCGTGGATAAGTTTTGAATTTTCAAAGTAAACAATTACTTGTGACCTAGATTTTCAGTGTCGTCTTTATCCCTGTCGCATACCATTCAGTTCGTTACATAAGTCATTGCTGACTATAGCATAACTTGAATATTTATAACGTCCGAATTGATGGATTTTTCACTCATCTCTGTAACATGTCAACCATGGTAATGAGACGGTACAAGAGCTATATATACTAGGCTTTATTGACTCTCTCGGCAATAAAGTTACATGCTTTTCGGTTCATCTCCTTCTATACTTTTCCTTCATCATATATATCTTCACTATCTTCTTTAAATCAATACATTGATAGAAAAAAGAAACTCATTAATAAAAAAAAAAGCAACGCTTGATTGTCTTTACATTGTTAGTCCTGTGGTTTTGTAATGTAGCCCCAATTAACATAACTCTAGCAGGTTTTCTTCTTCTTCTTCTTCATCTCCTCTTTACGTCCCGTTGATCGTCATTCATCAGAAATATATTATGGTTACCGAGGAATGAGGGATAAACAGATCACTACGATAGAGTCTTCTAAACAAATCATTATCACTAATTTGGGTAGTGATGAGTTCTAAACATTACAAAAATATGAACAAGCTCTAAGCTATGTTGCTATCGTCGATGATCACACTCCGTTCATTCAACTGTGCTGTTCGTAAACATTCTCTAAGTGCATCTTTATATTTCAGTCACATTAGTGAGAAGGGATATTTAACACAACAAAAGTGAAAAATATTTACGTGTATATAATTTAGATCTAGCTTGCAGGAATTACCCAGTAGTCAAAAGTTTTCTTCAAGTATAGTAAACATTTTTGAAGGAAAGAAAAAAAGAAAGAAAGAAAAGTTAAGGAGTTAGAAAGGTCAAACGCGGATTCGAATCAGTGACCCAGGACTAACGATAAACACAACATTAGTTTGCTTAGAGGTTGTCTGTGTTTGAATGTATTCATTTCACAGTTGTACGATGAAAAAACACTGTTCATTTTGCTGTTGTATGTTTACGATGACATACGATACGATCCTCCAGAATAAGATATAGCCTATTTTTAGACTAAAATGAGGGGGAATATTTAATCTTATCGTATATACTGATGAAATTTTATTCAATTCTTGTATAAATACTTGTATATCGTTTCCGGAGGTATGCATGGAATTTGAACTGTATTACGTTCTTTGATATACATGATGTTGATTTGCCAGAAATGAGACTTATAACTTGTCTGAAATTAATTATCATATATACTTCGCTCTGTCCACCAGACATAGAGCACTATGCGCCAAGATAGACGCCAACCAACCAAACGTTTATATATATATATATATATATATATATACATATACTTGATGTCAGAACACCCGTCCCCCCCCCCCCGAAAAAAAGGAAAAAAAAGTTTTGTCAATTTTGTAGCTCTTTTGAAACAATACCAAACAAAATTGACAAAACTAATATATACGACATTGGTATAGCACGCCATCTCTTTAAATTTGATGGATTGTAGTTAGTACAATTTTTAATGGAAGGATCACAGCACGTGAGAACATCAAAAGTGACTGTATATGAGCTCTATAATATCTTCACACGCATGCTGCTTTACTCAACATCCATAGTTAAAGAGGAAATCATAGCCCCTGTCAAGTGATTGGAATCACCATATTGCCCAGAAGCAGAAAATTATGCAGGCTGTAGCCCATCATGGCCTCCCTTTAAAATCCAGTCTTCATTTCTAGGAATGATTTATGGAAGGCCTTTGGCAAGGTTTTTTCTTCTTTTTTTTTGCTTTATGGCTGAGTAAGTGCTTGGCTATGAATATTGACTTATTATAAACCAGATCAAGTCTTTGTTTTAATAAATACTTTATAACCGAAATCAAAGTGTTTATTTTACAGTATAATTTACAGTTCATCACTTCAGCAGTGCTTCCATACACGTATCAAGTGAACTTTCAAAAAAACACAAGAAAAAGCCGAATTTCTGTTGAGAAATTCGTCTTCATCGACTACCGGGTCGTATACATCGATAAAGAAAATGGGTCGAATTGGTTGCACGTACATATCATGTCGACTTTGTGACTTGTGTGTATATAGACTGCAAGAAGGACATATTTATTAAGAATCTCTTTCATAATGTAAACAAACTCCTAATCTTTTTTGTAGAAATATATCAATTTCCTCTTTGAAATATTATCAAGAAGAACAAAAACATGTTCAGCTCAGTTTTACTGATGATATCATTCGCTCTGTTATTGCCAGATGCATTTACGAAATATCATCAAATTAAAAACAAAATACATATCTTGTGAAGTTTTGTTTGTGCTTAAATATACCTGCACACTTAATTTGCTCTAAAATTTCACCGTCTCGGGCACTCGTTACCATTTGTACAATGTTTTCTTATGCATCGCTATTTCGGTAGTATTGAAAAATCTTCCAATCCTGGACTCTCAGCCTCTCGTCCCGCCCCCTTACCCCTCCGGCCCCTTTTCCGAGAATCTCTGGAGCTGCATCTGTAGTCTGCTACTTTAGTCCACCAACATCGCACCAGAGAAGACGATGTAATACGTCGATAGAATATTTGGATGCAATAAAATTGTGGTTAACACAATGTTAAGAATTAAAGGTTCATACAGTCTTGTACCTTGGATAGGTGGGTCTGGCATGTTACCGATGAAAAGAGACCTTGGTAAATTGCCACACCCACAAACCAGAGTGTACACTATTACACAGATCTTTCCCGGGCTCTACTGTGCCCACAGCTATACGTGTCATTAAGGCGGGCCGGGCGCCTAATGACGGTCTTGTACATACACCACAAACCAAGGGCGTAGGAACCGGGGGGCTGGGGGGGCGCCAGCCCCCAGTGAAAAATGTGGAGGGGCGGAAGTATCATTCCGCCCCCCCCCCCCCGCTTCGCAAGTCAGAAAACCCCTTTTTCTTTTCCAAATGAGAAAAAAAATCTCATTTGGAGCACCAAATTGCATCTAAGGCCAGGTGAAAATACAAAATGAAGTTTACAAAATGGAGTGAGTGTTGAAGTGTGCTATATTGCACCAAATTGCATCTGAGGCCACCTGGAAATGCAAAAAATTCCAAAGGGGAGGGGGACACCCCCTCCCCTTAGACCCCTCCCCCAGGCCGGCCATCAGTCTTCAGCCCCCCCCCACTCAAAAGAACCTTCCTACGCCACTGCCACAAACTGTTAATTAATTAATTAAGATAATCGTATCACATTGAGGCTTCCCATTGATTTTATACGGCTGCTTCTGATATTAATTTATGCCTATATAATGATCTAGTTGCCCTATTATTGGACTAGGTGTGCCAACCATTTTTCTTTTGTTTACTGATGGTACTTAGACTATTTATTTCTTTGATGTTTTCCAAACTAGCTCCCGATTTTGGATTACGAATTAGATAATGAAACGGTCAATTAATCGCGTCTATTAGAGATAGAGAGAGTAACAGTGGCATATTTGTAAAATGTATGTTAAACAACTGTGAAGGTTTATTTTGGAGAAATGTGTCGTTCACATTGCGTAATTAAGATACCTGTGATTTCACATCCGGAGTAAATGTAGGATTAGGAAAAACAGAGGTGATGACAATCCATGTTTTACGGTCTTAGCATAAAATACAATTTTAAATGTTTTAATAGACGAAAAACTAAAAACTAAATATATATGTAAATATGTATATACAGATAGAAGGGAAATACGGAAAGATTCACATGCATTTAATATAGAGAAACAAGTAATAATCGAGACAGTGGATAATAGGTATTGGGTAAGATTCTCTTCCAAGTAATAACTGAATACCTTAGCTGTACAATTTCACGTATCAAATTTTGTTGTCTCGAGCAGGGGAATAAAAAAAGAAAACAATAGAGAGATATAAAAAGGAGCGAATCTGACAAACAGATGACATATATGTATTTAGGTCCCATGAGACGCTTTTATATTAAACTTGTCACTCACTTGATTTGAGGATGAGGGCAGTAATGGTAAGCCATTGAGTTTCTTGCCGGAAGCAATTCATTTCGACAGGTGGTAGTTATCTCAGACAACGCATTTAAATGTTCAATATACCAGAAAATCTCATGTCTGAATGGATGTCAGTTGAAGCATGGAATATTGAAAACTAATGGGATGTGAATATCTTCTCAAATAGATATACATATATACTGACAGGCCTATATATATATATATATATATATATATATATATATATATATATATATATATATGAAATTGTTGGGAAATCCAGAACAGTGAAGATGAAGATACTTCCAGCCTCTACCGGGATGCGAACCCGAACCTGTGACCTATAGGCAAAAAAAAGGAGAACGTGTGCCTAAATTAATGTATGCCACAATACTCGATTGATATCTTCGTTTAACCAGGTTTTCCAACTACGATTCGCAAACACCTTGATACATGATCGCGTTTCAAACACGTTTTGGTGACGTCACTAAATTTACAAATGTTAACTAACTCATCATATTCTTTAAGTAAGACCTTTCAGTTTTTCTATGAACATGGTTTATTAAAGCGACGGAGGAATGATTTACGTTGTCTAGTTATGGCACCAAACTCACCTCCTTCGTTCGATTCCACAATTTTGTGATACCTTTTAAGGTCCCCTTGCCTATGAATAAGTTCTCGTGACGTCACTAATTGAACATGATGTCACTCAATTTTAGTCTGTTCTATTACTTTCCTTCGTTCTTCTTCTTCCGTAGTAAAATTCAAAGTGAAGGGGAATTACGAAACACCGCCGGCAGCAATGACGCAGGGCGCCGCCACTTCATATGACATCGAAGACATTCACTTCCACTGGGGGAGTCATAATTTCCAAGGCTCCGAACATACTCTAGATGGCAAAAGATTTCCAGCTGAGGTAATTATAATGACTATAATATATATGGAGAGAGTAAGGCACAATATGTTACCAAAGCAGGATTAGCATTGTTCGATACAGGTGACAAACGCCTACAGTGGAATTACAGCCTCCCTTACTGGTTTCGAACCTCTGGACACGCAGGCAGCGTCCATAGCCTAATTGGTGCGGGTGTCCGCATATAAAGCGGTTGGCCCGGGTTCGAAACCCCGTGGAAGCTGGAAGGTTTTTCCATGTTCTAGAGTTTCCAACTCAATACCGTTTTCAAATATATATCAGCATATGAAAAATATATTATCTTTTACCGTATGCAAACAAAACAAAGAAGAAAAAGAAGACAATATTATCTTATTACCTCCCAGTTTTAATGGGACTTTAACGCAAGCATGAAATGACCATAGACATGTACGATATTAACATATACAGTTATCAGTTTCCTTTGATGCCCATTGTATGACGTCACAAGCCATCCCACGAGGAGAGCCGAAAACAGCGCCCTTTTTTTCGTGACGTAATTATGAACACAGCGACAAAGCACCACTAAAAGTACCGAGTACGTACCGAATACAAGCTATCTTTCTATCGGGTGGTCTGTATAGTTCCCTTGGTTTTGTCCCGAACCGTAAACGTCTCTTTAACCAATCAGGAATTAAATAGAAGTGATTTATGAGCCAAGGTCAGTCGAAATTATTTATCTGTTTAGTCAAGCATGAACGTCACTGTAATTGAACGGAACCAATGCGACATTATGTTAGAGGTTCGTTACAGGAACGACGTAGGTCAATCCGTATGTTCGGATGCTCTGGGGGAGTGCTAACTTTATTGGTAATTCGCGGTGCCCATACAAAAAAGTCCTGCACAAAATCCTGCAGGATTTCATGCAGGATCCTGCAGGATTTAGTATGCCAGGATTTGGCCACATCATGCATGCTTATGAAGGATTCCTGTACATGCATCATGGAATCTTGCATGCATATGAAGGATTCTTGTACGTTTGGAAGGAATCCTGTTCCATATACAGGAATCCTATAGGATTCCTGCCGGATTCCTGCAGGACTTTTTTGTATGGGTGTAAAGGTTCTTAGCTTTCGTTTGCTTTAGTACAATGATAAGTAGGTCTTCCACCTCTCTCCGTCCCCAGTCTTAGGAGGAAAAAAACAGAAATGAAAGAAAACCAAGACAAAGCTCATGTTATTAATGTAATCTGTAACATATTATATCCAGTACATACCTTTAGTGTATAGCCTATACATTTTAACCTAACACAATAGGTCAACCAATAGATGCGACACAAAGGCGCGTCAAAACACGATGCACGGCTGTACTAAAAAAACCAGCCTTCTCCTATTTAATTTAATAAATAAATCATTGAAAATTGATCTTAAAAGTCTCTCTGCAGAAATTTCACAACTTTAGACATTAACAATATATAAATATTGTTGCTCGCTAACGTTATATTTAGGCTCAGCTAATAGTCCACATGGATAACCATAGGTTTCCTTTACTGTTTACTTAAAAGAAATGTTTTTTTCGATGCGCCCCTCTATACAGTTTTCCACTTCACATCACCCTATCTTAATAAATAAAATCAAACCGTGACAGGTAAGGTGATAAAATTCTAGCTAACATTTTTTTCATGAAGGTCAATAGTGATCATAGCCTCTGCATACACGTTCATTATGGTGAGCGTAGTTCTAATACACTATGCCGTTCGTTTGTATTCAGAACTAAAACATACAGAAATGCTGATGTTAAATGGTAGCAAATTGTTTCTTCTCTGTCACACGTCGGAGGTAAATTGTGAAACGAACGTTACTGTGGACTAAGCACGCCGCCGATAGGTTCAGATTAAAGACTAAGCGTTTATTAGGCTATATTGAATAAAACTGTTCATTTCATATCTAGGCATGCTGATACAGTGTTGAAAGATACTGTTGATGTTCTCTCTGATATGATAAACATAACGTATCGTTTCTTATACCAAATTTCTCCTGCCGACATTCTGAATGATGTTTGGTCCTAATATTGTGACACAGACGGCGTTCCGCAAAATCCTTTAAATCGCATAAAGCACTGGGTGTATTATGGTATCATTTATGTCAAGTTTAGGTCATATTTAGTTGGAACAGAAGGAAAGAAAGACTTGTACTGCTGAACTGGTAAACGTTTCCATCTTTATACAATACACGGTTCATCTCACTCCGATAACAAAGACACAGCAGCGCATGTCTAGAAAGTAAAACCATCATGAAATAAAAAGTCAATTTGAATGATTTCTTCCTTTTCGCATACTTTAGATAGTTGAGCTTAGTCAACTATACGTTAGAACCAACACTGATTACAC
Source organism: Apostichopus japonicus (assembly GCF_037975245.1). Classification (NCBI taxonomy): domain Eukaryota; kingdom Metazoa; phylum Echinodermata; class Holothuroidea; order Aspidochirotida; family Stichopodidae; genus Apostichopus; species Apostichopus japonicus. Next base: position 172,694 of record NC_092562.1, read on the forward strand.
TTAAACATATACCTTAACGGGTTGCCGGACTGTGGTACACATTGAATGGTTTATAACTACGGATATGTCTTGTAGTAAATTTAATCTATATATATATATATATATATATATATATACACCAAATGAGATAACCATTTCTTAGATACAACTATCATTCTCCAACCCACCTCATCCCCAGTCCCAGCCCCACCCATGCAGTTTTAATATATGAAGATTGTGAACACGTGATCATGAGGGTGCTACGTTTTATACAGTAGCACGATTCCCTTGAAAGGGACCTTGGTCGTACCAAACTCATAACTCCTGCACACATTGACCATCAAAGATACAGTATCTTGCATATATCGTAGGCTTAAAAGGATGTCTAATAGGATGCTACACATTGAAGATAATTCACCAAAACCAGTCCCTATATTCGGGTCATGTGATCACATAGCCATCGTGTCTATAGTCGGGGTAATAACTCCATCGTCTACACATGACCTCAACCCCAAGACAAGCCGAGAATGCTTTTCCAGCAGATGCTCCATCTCAAGTAAAACTTTTTTCTCAACTCAAACTACACCACATATGTTTCTTCTATATAACGGTAGACATAAAAATGCATGCATAAGATGTTTTTCTGCATGGGCAGGCTGCAAAAGCACATACGACAGCCAAAGAGGTCCTTGAATGTAAGGTGTAGCCTGAAACGACAAGCCAGCTATGAAATAAGGGTCTAAATTTGTTTTGAATGGTGTTTATCCTGCAAATACGTAACACCCATTGGGGTCTGTAATTGGTTACAGTAAGACCACATTGCGCGTCACAGCCACACCGAATAACTAATCAGGGTAGTTTATCAATCCACATGATAGCAAATAGATTATTATAATAGGCTATTCACTGGGCGATAAAGGACGCATGCAACCTCTTGTCACCGTATGAAGGGGCTACTCAAACACATGTACCCCAACCCCTCTTCCACACGTGTTCGCCTAAAATGGAAGTGAGACCCGTAACATTAGAATTTCATATCCATTTCTTTATTCAAGGGTTCGGGTGTACTTTTTGTAACACATGTAAACTGTTGGAATGATTTTCCTGATAGTATCAAATTTTCAAGGAAGGGTAAATAAGAGGAACTGAGGTGTTAATGGAAGAGGAGTGGGGTGGGGTGAGGGAGTGGGGAAGTGGGGGAGTGGGGAGGGGTCGTGGAGGAAGCTGAGTAGTTTACAGTGCAGTGGTGCTGGAGGGAGGCACTAGACTGGAGGTGTCATTACTCGCACACAATGCAAAAAATTGGCATGGAATTCATATCACATGTGCGGTATAAACTGAGCATTTCTTAACCAATAACATGAACGTTGTGTCTACATCGCACTATGAATATTCACCCATATGCTTGTGTGACATTACTTGAGTTCCATATGGAGACTTGAGAGCTAAACACTAGAATTTTGAAGTTAATATAGTTTTTTATTACGACCTTGGCTCTTATTTTAAGATTACCAGGAGCATCTTTAAAGAGAAGGAAACATTAATGGGAAAGGCAGGTGTAAAAATGCAGCAGTGATGCTAGGGGAATTAATTTCTATGTCCTGCTAGCCTAGAGGTTTTGTCGAAGCGAAATAATCTCTAAGATACAGACATGAACCATCAATCATGAAAGGTCACACGGGAAGGAACACGGGAAGATATAAAATTGGTGAGAACCCTCATCATCATCATCATCATCATGATATTCAAGTACAGTCGAAGTTCAACAAGACTAAATAGTACAAAATAGTTGATATAACCCCTATAATTGCTACAAGTTCTAACCATGCACGGAGAGCGATGCATATTTTACAATGCACGGAGAGCACTGTGTATTCTCCAGTGCACGGAGAGCACTGTATCTTTTACCATGCACGGAGAGTACAACATATTTTACCATGCACGGAGAGCACTGTATCTTTTACCATGCACGGTGAGCACTGTGTATTCTCCCATGCACGGAGAGGACTGTATCTTTTACCATGCACGGAGAGTACAACATATTTTACCATGCACGGAGAGCACTGTTTATTTTACCATGCACGGAGAGCACTGTGTATTATATATTATTCCGTACGAACGCTGTACACAGTGGCGTAGCGAGAATGTGGGGTGGGGGAAGGGGTGAGGTAAGAGCACCCTACAGGAATTTTCGAAAACGAAAGGGATTGGCAAGTTTTAAAGTTGTACTTTACAAATGTGGTAAAAATTATGGAAATGATAGCACCATTTCTGATTTGATCCTCCTTATCGAGACAAAACAATTCTCAAAGGGGAGGGGAAACTCTCCCCCCCCCCCCCTTAGGTTCATCCATAGAGCGGATGTAAGTTAACCGTATGGATTCGATACCAGATACCAAGGATATAAAGCTCAAGTCTCGGTTGTACGCATTAATAATAGACTGAGTATAGTGAGTTCTGGTACTCGTAACCTAACATGGCGGGCTGTACTGGTACTCGTAACCTAACATGGCGGGCTGTACTGGTACTCGCATCCTTTCATGGCTGGCTGTACTGGTACTCGCATCCTTACATGGCGGGCTGTACTGGTACTCGTATCCTCACATGACGGGCTGTACTGTTACTCGTAACCTAACATGGCGGGCTGTACTGTTACTCGTATCCTAACATGGCGGGCTGTACTGGTACTCGCATCCTTACATGGCGGGCTGTACTGGTACTCGTATCCTCACATGACGGGCTGTACTGTTACTCGTAACCTAACATGGCGGGCTGTACTGTTACTCGTATCCTAACATGGCGGGCTGTACTGTTACTCGCATCCTAACATGGCGGGCTGTACTGGTACTCGCATCCTAACATGGCGGGCTGTACTGGTACTCGCATCCTCACAAGGCGGGCTGTACCGGTACTCGTATCCTAACATGGCGGGCTGTACTGGTACTCGCATCCTAACATGGCGGGCTGTACTGGTACTCGCATCCTAACATGGCGGGCTGTACTGTGACTCGCATCCTAACAAGGCGGGCTGTACTGGTACTCGCATCCTAACATGGCGGGCTGTACTGGTACTCGCATCCTAACATGGCGGGCTGTACTGGTACACGCATCCTAACAAGGCGGGCTGTACTGGTACTCGCATCCTTTCATGACGGGCTGTACTGGTACTCGCATCCTAACATGGCGGGCTGTACTGGTACTCGTAACCTAACATGGCTGGCTGTACTGGTACTCGCATCATTTTATTGCGGGCTGTACTGTTACTCGTATCCTAACATGGCGGGCTGTACTAGTACTCGCATCCTAACATGGCGGGCTGTACTGGTACTCGTAACCTTACATGGCGGGCTGTACTGGTAATCGTAACCTAACATGGCGGGCTGTACTGTTACTCGTATCCTAACATGGCGGGCTGTACTGGTACTCGCATCATTTCATGGCGGGCTGTACTGGTACTCGTAACCTAACATGGCGGGCTGTACTGTTACTCGTAACCTAACATGGCGGGCTGTACTGTTACTCGTATCCTAACATGGCGGGCTGTACTGGTACTCGCATCATTTCATGGCGGGCTGTACTGTTACTCGTATCCTAACATGGCAGGCTGTACTGGTACTCGCATCCTAACATGGCGGGCTGTACTGGTAATCGTAACCTAACATGGCGGGCTGTACTGGTACTCGTAACCTAACATGGCGGGCTGTACTGGTAATCGTAACCTAACATGGCGGGCTGTACTGGTACTCGCATCATTTCATGGCGGGCTGTACTGGTATTCGTAACCTAACATGGCTGGCTGTACTGGTACTCGCATCCTAACATGACGGGCTTTACTGGTACTCGTAACCTAACATGGCGGGCTGTACTGGTACTCGCATCCTAACATGACGGGCTGTACTGGTACTCGCATCCTTTCATGGCGGGCTGTACTGGTATTCGTAACCTAACATGGCTGGCTGTACTGGTACTCGCATCCTAACATGACGGGCTTTACTGGTACTCGTAACCTTACATGGCGGGCTGTACTGGTACTCGCATCCTAACATGACGGGCTGTACTGGTACTCGCATCCTTTCATGGCGGGCTGTACTGGTATTCGTAACCTAACATGGCTGGCTGTACTGGTACTCGCATCCTAACATGGCGGGCTGTACCGGTACTCTCATCCTAACATGGCGGGCTGTACTGGTATTCGCATCCTAACATGACGGGCTGTATTGGTACTCGTAACCTAACATGGCTGGCTGTACTGGTACTCGCATCCTTTCATGGCGGGCTGTACTGGTACTCGCATCCTTTCATGACGGGCTGTACTGGTACTCGCATCCTAACATGGCGGGCTGTACTGGTACTCGCATCCTTTCATGACGGGCTGTACTGGTACTCGCATCCTAACATGGCGGGCTGTACTGGTACTTGCAAGTTGCATCCTAACATGACGGGCTGTACTGGTACTCGCATCCTAGCATGACGGGCTGTACTGGTACTCGCATCCTTTCATTGAGGCTGTATACTGGTACTCGCATCCTTACATGGCGGGCTGTACTGGTACTCGCATCCTAACATGACGGGCTGTACTGGTAATCGCATCCTAACATGGCGGGCTGTACTGGTACTCGCATCCTAACATGACGGGCTGTACTGGTACTCGCATCCTTTCATTGAGGCTGTATACTGGTACTGGCCGTCATGGATTTGTACTCATACTCGAGCTACTCATAAAAAAGTATAATATAAAGATTCTAGTACAAGACTAAGTAGGCCACTCCAACTCGCTCCCACAGCCCTTGTATACATTCGTACGCGAACTCGTACGATGAGGAACTGTACTTGTTTTTCTTATGCGGATGAACTCGTTAACCAGTCTGCTATAAATAGTATGGCGCTTGAGTTAACATTCTCTGCATGTCAGTGCCCCATACCACGGAACAATGATATTCATCTCATGTAGGCTTAATTTACTTAAAGCATCTTTTTCTGCGTTTCGTCGGAACTTTCTTGGAAGTTTACTTCAAAGGAGGAAAAAAACCCCGACCGTCATGTTTAGCTTATTTGACAGAGACCTTTGTAAAGAAAAAAAATCCCCAAAATATCTAAGAATTGTTGGGGTTTCGTTTGGGGAATAACCTAGTTTAAAACTTGTGTGTTGGAGCTGTCGTTTTAGAAATCTGTGACGTCATAGCTGCCACTAGAGATCTGAAACATTAATTGTAGCCTACTTTCTCCTTGTTTTTCTTTTCAAGTATTCAAGATATAGCTTGTTAACTGTGTTAACCCTGAAATCAATGTCATCTTTAAACATGTTAAAAGGTTGGAGTCTTTAGTCTCAGTATTTGCAAATCCTACCTACAGAATAAATATTAAAATAAATAAAGACTAAACAAATATAACAAATTGAATCACGTGTGGTTCAATGATATCATATTTAGACTCGCTCAAGTCGTCAGCATTGTGTGTAGGAAGAAAATCATTTTGATATCATTCAATGGTAAGAATATTTTTCTTAACTGTTTGGGGAAAGCATTCATGACTTAGTTATCTCTGTCAAGCAAACCTATAATGATAGTTGGGTTATTGTGTCTCATTTAACTATTACCAAGGTTTACTCAAAATGACCTTCAGCAATTAACCAGACTAAAACAATGAGATACTTAACCAATGAGCCAAAGTTTTGACTAAACAAGACTAAAGACTAAACAAAATGTCACAATATTAGCTGAAACCAGATGAAACGCTTCAGATTGCTCTAAAAAGAGGGCGTTATTCAAGCAGTATTCTCGAGGTTCTGAGTCACGAGGATAGTGCAGGCCAATCAAATAGATAGATAGATAGATAGATAGTTTGCCGTCTGGTTTGATAAATCGCTGTGACATAAAATACATCTTAACTTTATTGGAAAAATACGCAGACTGTCTTGCACTATTGAAAACATTACAGGGGTTGACCTTAATTGGAGCACGTTCGCTTAAAATCAACCGAGATTTTCAGGCGTTCGTGTCAAGAAAATGTTGAAGGTTTCTGAACAGTATTCAAATATCCGTGAGGCTGAAAAGTAGGACACCTTCATAAACACTAGAACAAAAGGAAGACAAAATATTTCTTTGTTTTCACAATGTATTTTGGGGTTTATTGTTTTCCCTCGGTATAATGAGAGAGCTTCTGTTTTAACAATTAACTAATTATTCCTCTTTTGGAGGAAAGAGAAATGAGAAATACAATGAATCTGATGTATAAATAGTACTATGTGTAGAATATAAAACCTTGTTAGTATAACATTGTAGTTTTCTGTGTGTCACGGGTAAGTGTGTCACGTGATGACATGATTATGCGACTAGGGAGAAATATGAACCTGATCAGAAAGTGATCATCGAAATAAGAGATTGATAAATGCCATCTCTCAATCGTCATTATTAATATATATATATATATAAATATTGGAAACTTTACGACAATAATAATAATCTCTCAATAGTAAAATCAAAATTGCCGATGATAATTAACATCATCAAAACAAAAAAAAAGATGACGAAACGTTAATAAAAATAATCATAATAATGACTAAATATTATTCTTTAATTAGTAATTAAGGTGTTTCATTACTTTCTGTGGTCGATTTTTTTCTCTTCTCCCGAACACAATCTTTACATTTTGTATTGATATTAATCACATGGCAGCCAACGACGCGATTGACAGTTATTCAAGCAATAAATATATATATACTAAAAAACAACAAAAAGATAACATAAATCACTGAAATAAAACTTGAGGGGTTTAGGTAATGAAGTACATCCGTTTGTACTGAACAAACGTCAATCTTGAAGACTAAACACATTAACTTTCGTAGCTTTGAGCACAATGTAATGTTTATGTGTGTATATATACATATATCTATATCTCTCTCTCTATATATATATATATCTATATATAAATATATATATATATATATAAATATAAATATATATATATATATATATATATATATATATCCATTTTTTCTCTTTGCAGATGCATATCGTGCATAAACTGCGTGATAAAACCATTGCAGAGTCTGCAGCCATTAACGGTGGAATCGCTGTTCTGGGAATATTTATAGATATTGCTGCTGAAGACAACCCAGCTTTTCAACCAATGATTGATTCTCTGCAGCACATTATATACAAAAGTAAGTTATTTGTATATATATGAAATTGACCATTTGGTTATCAAATGATTAAAATGGGAAATTCCTAGCTGGACCGAGATAAAAAAAAAAATATTTAGTGTTACAAGATGTTGATGAAAATAACTTCTCTAAAACCTTGTAAGTTCATTCAGTTAACAATTGTTTTTCCATATTACTGTTTATGTTCCAGACAATATTTCCCCTTACATCGCGCATTTTCGTTGCTGTTATTTATGGTATAAATGCGTCTACAAATTATCAATGAAAGTGGTTCAAATTACAAAACTGATGTTTTCTAATTTCGTTGTATCAGTTTTAGTTATTTTTGTTCAATCTGCGATTATTACAATGGCGTTCGAAAAAGTAGTTGTTGTTGTTTCGTTTATTTCTGCCATTAAATCACAATGAAGTACATTTCTTGATACAAAATTATAGCAATGAGCCAGTGGGACCTTAAGTATGAAAACCTCTTCGAGTCTGGTCCCTTACAAAGTAAAACGAGAAAAAATAAAAATTTATATAGAGAATTTATATAGAGAAAAGAAGAAAAACCCCAATAAAACACATAGAAAACATGCTCACACACAGTGGTTTAACAGAACTGCGTAGGAAAACAGTAATACAATGCTCATAATAAGGCAGAACTATACTTTATAAGATTTACTTTAAAATACTATACTGTAATTATCAGTCCAGTAAATGTATATGTAAATGTATAACAGTATAGTGGCGACACGCGAAGTTACTATATATATATATATATATATATATCACACTACAGCATCTTAAGTAAGGCTAACGCTCTGTTCTATGATTGGCTGAGTTAGCGATGTTCAGGTAGAGATATCTACCGCGTAGACAGTTAAAGTCACATCGTTATTAGTTTGTCTCGTATTTTTACTATCACTAGATCTGATAGAACTTTCATCACGAGCAATGTTATAGTCTGTATATAACGCCTAGCTGGATTATATGCCAACTTTAACATACAAGTTGACTATCTTACATCACTATGGAAGTTATTACTTTATACCCATTTTTTGCATAACTTAGTGTGTTCGAATACATTGGTTTTAATACCCAGGTGAAGGTATTTTATTTCTTTCATTTAATCTTGCGAAGGTAACTACAAAATAAGGTCACTCAATGAAATACAGAGAGAAAGAAAAAGGAAACGTTTCGAACACACAAATGGGTATTTATATACAATTTGAGATTAGCTGACGAGAATTTAATATTGCTTTATTACAAGAGCAAGCTATTGACTTATATATGACTTATATGTATGTATATATATATATATATTTACTTATTTATTTATGTATGATGAATGAATTTCGCTAAACGCTGCCAGTCCATGACGTCATCCCACAGTCCAATGTTCTTTTCTCTTATATATTATATAGTTTCCAAACTTATCTCCTGCCTTCGCCGGTTTAAAATTCAATAATATAGATTTTATTTATTCCTTTTGAGAAAAATGATGAACACACATTTACGAGATGTTGAATAACAATGGTTAAACCTTTTCATAATTGCATATTCGGTCTATTGTAAACTAGTTATTACTGCACACAAATGACGTCATGCCTTGATTCAATTATCCGAATTTTCAGAGCAGCAGACTTTCTGTTTGATTTGTGCATTTTCGATGTGTTTTTTTTTATCGCTCATGAAAGAAAGCAAAATCCGTCAGGAGGTTAATCTTGAAAAATAAAATAAAAGTACAACATTTGTCGTTTTCGGGTTAGTTTTTCTTTATAAGCCCCAGATGCCAAATATTTTCCTGATAAATTAACTAGTGTTTGTGTTTGTTCTGTTTCAACACATGTTTGAAATATGAAATTAATTGCAAGAAAACCAGAAAGTTACATTTCATCTCTCTTTACGTCATTTTACTTATTTAAATCATCGGTAATGAGGTTAGCATATGAAATGTAAAGTTTTTTTTCCGCCATTCGAATCTTACATCATCACATTTGGCTTGGTTATACTTTATCATTGAAAGTAGAATATTCGCCTTCCTCCCCCATAGGCATAGGAGCCCAATTTGATTTGGAGGGGGGGGGAGGGGGAGGGAGGGTAACATCTTGCCCGAAAAATTATAACCAACATTTTTCGCGCGTTCAACATGTTAATGTGCATATCATATAGGGTATCCATCGGTTATTACATCGCATGCCAATTACATACAATCTTTTGCCGTGTTATTAGCCTTCCATATTGGTTATAACTTTCGGGGAAGTCGTTACAATAATAATGATAATAATTATAATATAAGTTTAACCATTGCAAAACACATTGCAATTTATTTTTCTTTCAGTTGTTAAAGTGAAGCATTCCAGTGGGAAACGGTGATGGAGGGGGGAGGGGGGAGGGGGGAGGGGAGTTGCGGCGGAATGTTTGGCGCTCTTCCTCGCACCTTGTTGCATTGTGATTGGTTTTGAGTTGATAACTGATAAATCTGAGGGGATTGTTTAGTTTTATCAACTTTATCATAATTACTGATTTATTTGATCTCAGCCATTTTTGTCGCCCAGTCATAGTTAAACTAACGGATTATTTGTAAGAAGTCTTTGTTCAGAACATTATTCATTTTTTAGGAATAATTTTAGGAATTGAATGCAAATTTCACAAGGATCTTTAGAACATATTGTTCGCAACAATAGTGACACTGAACTAGCCTTTGAATTTGTAAGTCGACGATGTCATCTGATGGATTTTAGTTAGTACAATTTTTAATGGAAGGATCACACAAGGGCGGCGGAAGCACTTTTAATCTGGGGGGGGGGGCACCGACGTCGAAGGGCACTTTGCAGAAATTCGATTGGACTGATGCAGCCTGATATTTAGTACCCTTTATAACTCTTATTGTATTATCTTATTTGCGTTTACACATCACTCTATCAACGCCCGCCCCCCCCCCCACCCTCAAGGAAAATATGCATACTAGCACTGCAATATCCAATGTGCAAATTGGGAAACAAGGAACAAGTTTTCTTTTGAGACAGAATGAGGTGAAATCATGCTAGTTGCTAATGTAGGAACTTCCGAATTAGAGTTTGTTTCTTGTTAATATCTTAAAAAAAATTTTCCATTCGAAATAGCTTTGAGTTTGACCCTCAGAAATTCACTAAATGTCAGGGGCGTAGCAAGGATTTGCAAAGTTGTATGCACGACTATCTGAGCGGAGCGCCACCATCAGTTGGCGCGGAGCGTAAAAGAAAATTTTTGGTTTTACAATGCCCTCAGATGGCCGAAAACGGCCCTTCCCGAGTGTTCATTCTGGTTCCCTGGCCTCTTGCTAACTTGAGACACCTCAATATTTATGTAGAAAAAGGGCACATTTTTAACCTGAAGAAAAGTGGGGGGCACGTGCCCCCTGTGCCCCCCCCCGGTTCCGCCGCCCCTTGGGATCACAGCATGTGAGAACATTATAAAAGTGACTGCATATGAGCTCTATAATATGAGCTGTTTTTACTCAATATCTATAGTTGGAGATCAAAATCAAAGTCAGATGTTTTTTAAATTTTACTTTCGCGACCTATATACGTCAATTACAAGGAGAAACACGTACATTTCCCGTGCGTGTCTCGATCAGCCAAGCAGTAAAACATTAATTCTTGATCTAAGAAAACGCTAGTCCTTGAAGTTTTTCCTTAATCCAATAAAACACCCGAATCTAAACAGTTAATTTTATTTTTTGCTCCAACTGTCTTTTCTTCTCTTTGCTATATTCATAATTGTTACAACAAAAAAGACGCGATTTTTCTCGTATGTTTGTCAAAAGCATATTTTAAATGCAATCCAAAAAGAAAAGAGGGATCGCCATTTATAAGTGTTGCTATGGCAGTATGGCATGCATCTAATGTAAAATTGCTTTCAAAGATTAAAAGCCTAAAAGTGCATGCATGCATGGATATCGATAACTGACCCGATTTTTATAACTGAGGTTACTGTCTATATTTGCATATATAATTTTTGATAAAAATGGTAGCAAATTCGCGAGTTTAAAACTAACTAAAACAAAAATTAGTACTAAAATTATGAAAGGTAAGTTATACGGCAAAAATTCTGTTAAACTGGGAGACAAGTTTGAGATTTATTCACATGTTGATTTCATTGATTAATATCTACTCTTATTTGTTTCTTATTTTGTTATTCCAACACCATAACCTCTTTACGCAGGAATAAACCTTAACGTTTGATCTCATTCGCTGTAAATATAAATATATATATATATATATATATATATATATATATATATATAAATAAATATATATATATATATATACATATACATATATATACATATAGATAAATAGATATATATATATATATATATATATATAGGTATAGATATATATATGTATATATACATATATATACATAGAGATAAATAGATATGTATATATAAATATATATATATATATATAAATATATATATATATATTTATATATATATATATACATATATATACATATATATATATAAATATATATAGATAGATAAATAGATATGTGTATATATATATATATATATATATATATATACATATATATACATAGAGATAAATATATATATATATATATATATAGATAAATTGATATACAAATTTAAAAATTTGACCTATTGGGTTAATTTATAACTCATACTTCCAAAATTAATGTTAAAAACGTTGAAAGTCATTCCAATGAACATTGGTCATTGACAATACCGAAGGTCGAGTTTATGCTCCATTCTTTCTAATCTTTGTATTTTAATGATAAATTACCATGGTGATGCAATGTTATCTTAGATTTTGTGTAACAAAGAAAGCAGAAAAGAAGTCCCTTGTTTATTTTCAGCGAAAAGAAGACTGAAATTGTTAAAATGCAGTACAAAAATTGAATTGTTAAAATTGTTTAAAAAATTAATAAATTAATTTCGTCAATAAAGCAACGCAACGGGTGATTAAACAATAGTAAAACAGTGAACGGTAATCAGGGGCACAAATAAAATGTCTGGAACAGGGAGGGGGGTTGGGAGAGCGACGTGGTGGGGTCTAAGATGTTATGTCCAGGGGTCTTAGGAAGAGATGCCCATCCCAACCCCCCCCCTATCCCTGGAGTAATTGTGGTAAAATGGAGAAGGCTTAGATGTGCTATATTTTGCAAAACAGTCCCAGAAATAATATGTATCGTAGTTGCACCAATGCAAGTAAATATGACTTTCATAATCCTTAGCAGATAAAACGCCTACTTAGACGACCTTCTTGAGTGAATTTCCTTTCCTTTTAATCCAACCAATTTAACTCTTATAAATATGTTAACCATTTACACAGCTTTGAGAGATAGAGTAAACAGGACGGGCCAAAGCACTCACGATATTAAGATTCTTAAGAGACCTGCTCGAGGCTAATACGTGCAGATGTGCATACCAGAAGCTGTCAGATATTATGTCAAACAATGACGACATATTTTCTAGTACAATCCAAAGTCGTAAATTGCTTTTTCATGAATTTTGTCAAAATCTATTTCAGATTTGGGTATAGGTAAATCAAAATGATTCATTGTAACGTTGAGATACAGTGTGACACAGGTCTGTGTGTGTTTTTTGTTATATAAACAATGTTACCATTATTTCGTGTTGGATTTTAACTTCATCATTAGTTTACTAATACAGATTTTTTTCTTGTACCAAATTTTCATATCAGTAATTTTCATGTTTCAAATGTAAATATTAAAGACAATTACCTAATGTTATTGTTCCTGATGTGATTTCGGTGGCCTTTAAGTAACTTATCATATTTGCTTCACCTTTTACCCTTTCATTCATTAAACTATCAAGTACCACCCAGATGTGTCCAATAGAAAGCAAAGTGAAGCCTCTACAGATCCTAACATCATATTTGGCTAGTATGACAGAGATGAATGTGAAAACCAACCTGCCCCCACCCCCACCCCCCCCCCCAAAAAAAATCCTTAGACAAATCTAACATGCTCCGTTTGCGAATTTAAATGTCATGTTTGAGAGTTGCCATTTTGTTAATATGTTATATCAACATGCCATAGAGAACTAAAACCTTTTACTTAGTCTTTGTTGTCACACCATGTATTCAAGGTAAAATGTTAAAAGAGTTGGCCCTGAAACCAAATGTTATCATTATTTGGTCATGTCAAGAGGTTCTATAGTTTAGGCTCAGCATTTGCAAAAAAGTATGTTCACTACAGTAAGTAAATATTGTTATAAACTAATAAATAAAATAACCATAACAAACATATAAGTACATGTGGCCCGGTAATGTCATACTTATGCTTGATCAAGTTTTCGGCCTTTAGAGGGTGTGAAGACTCGCGCACAAAGAAACGTCTCATGCCGGTAATCTGACCTAGTTTTCAATGAGGTTGTAACAGACGTGTTAGACACCACCATCGATCCAAGAAACTACACACACAGCTTGCTACCGTCGGTAATTAGACACTAGTGTACAGACAATACATACGGCTACGGTCAATACCCACAACACAGTGTACATAGCAGAGTGAAGTCTAGATAAAAGATAACAAGGTATCACGTGTCATTACTGTCTGCATTTTGTAGCAACAAGAAGAAACGTCATTTGCAAGCGACGGAAAGTTAACTTTTTCAGAGCGCGGCACACGGTTTGGGCGAGTCTTCAATGCCTTTAATGTGCAGAAATATCAAAATGTTGCGATATCTCTGAAATGGAATAATATTTTTCTTAGCTGTTTGGGGAGGTTGCTCATCACTGTTATCTCTATCACACCGATGATAAGTGATGGTCGGGTTTCTGTCTCTTTCAGATTCTTTTCTTTCAGGATTTTTTAAAAGGATTCAGAGATCCGTAAATTATTTCTGTTTAATTTCTATAACTGATTGGGTGTTTGCTTATCTCACCTTCCTATCCTTCTTATCTCTTCAATAGACGACACTTATAGGTTTACATTCGATTATCCACTACGCAGCTTGCTGCCGTCTAGCACAAAAGAGTTTTTCCGATATGAAGGTTCCTTGACAACCCCGATGTGTAATGAAATCGTCCTATGGACTATTTTCAAAAGTCCAGTCTACATTTCTTGGAGACAGGTAAAGAGCCTTTCCACTATTTTCAAAGAGATTGTAGAAAGCGATTACAAGTTAAATCATTGCGTGGTTTTCATGCTATATTTGCCCACACCCTACCTTACCCAACACTCAACTCCCACCCCTCTTCATTCCAGATATTCCCAATTCTCACCTCTTCCTTGCCACAGCTTCGTACCAACTCCCCTCCCCTCTCCTCCCCTTCCCCTCCTCTCCCCCTCCAACATATGAATTTTCGTCAAAAATAATACCACAGATACTCATACAACCTGGGTACACACAAAAAAGAAATAGATAGATCGATAAAATTACAAGGTAGAAAAAAATGTAATCTTGACTTAAGAAAGAAGAAGACAAAATTCACTTAATTCTTCCACTCCTACCCCACCGACTCAAAACATTTATGATATTCATCATCTCATATTCTTCTTTAACATTTCAAACATATTCAAACTTCTTAATCTCAATGGTGGCATTCAACTTGAGTCTCTTCTACACTGTAAATGAACTGTTACAGAACTAACGTCTGCAGAAGTTAACAATCTGCTGTGACCTAATTTTAGATCTACGGGTATCTACTCTTTCAGTAGAAGATGGGCTGCTCACGTAGACTCCTATATAGGAACAGACGTAAACCGTTTTACCGCGCGATTCGTTATAATTAATATGTCACTCAGGGCTAGGGTTAAGTTGACAGCAAGAATGCCTCTTGCATCTGACACGTGACATATATAAACCAAAGGTGATGTGAACCTACATAGAACACTGCATTCATGCTAGTGTTTATGGCTTTGTGTGATAATAACACAACGATGAAATGATAATGATATGGTGATGACATTAGGTATAAAGATATGATAATGATATGGTGATAATGCATGCATATGGTGTGATGATAATATATGTATATGATATGGTGATTTATGTATGTATAAATGATCTGATAATTACACAAGCAATAATTAACTGGGATGATATAGCTAATGATATGATATGGTGATTTATGTATGTATAAATGATCTGATAATTACACAAGTAATAATTGACTGGGATGATAAAGCTAATGATATGATATGGTGATAATGTATGTATAAATGATCTGATAATTACACAAGCAATAATTAACTGGGATGATATAGCTAATGATATGATATGGTGATAATGTATGTATAAATGATCTGATAATTACACAAGTAATAATTGACTGGGATGATATAGCTAATGATATGATATGGTGATAATGTATGTATAAATGATCTGATAATTACACAAGCAATAATTAACTGGGATGATATAGCTAATGATATGATATGGTGATAATGTATGTATGAATGATCTGATAATTACACAAGTAATAATTGACTGGGATGATATAGCTAATGATATGATATGGTGATTTATGTATGTATAAATGATCTGATAATTACACAAGCAATAATTAACTGGGATGATATAGCTAATGATATGATATGGTGATAATGTATGTATAAATGATCTGATAATTACACAAGCAATAATTAACTGGGATGATATAGCTAATGATATGATATGGTGATAATGTATGTATAAATGATCTGATAATTACACAAGTAATAATTGACTGGGATGATATAGCTAATGATATGATATGGTGATTTATGTATGTATAAATGATCTGATAATTACACAAGCAATAATTGACTGGGATGATATAGCTAATGATATGATATGGTGATAATGTATGTATAAATGATCTGATAATTACACAAGCAATAATTAACTGGGATGATATAGCTAATGATATGATATGGTGATAATGTATGTATAAATGATCTGATAATTACACAAGTAATAATTGACTGGGATGATATAGCTAATGATATGATATGGTGATTTATGTATGTATAAATGATCTGATAATTACACAAGCAATAATTGACTGGGATGATATAGCTAATGATATGATATGGTGATAATGTATGTATAAATGATCTGATAATTACACAAGTAATAATTGACTGGGATGATATAGCTAATGATATGATATGGTGATTATGTATGTATAAATGATCTGATAATTACACAAGTAATAATTGACTGGGATGATATAGCTAATGATATGATATGGTGATAATGTATGTATAAATGATCTGATAATTACACAAGTAATAATTGACTGGGATGATATAGCTAATGATATGATATGGTGATTTATGTATGTATAAATGATCTGATAATTACACAAGCAATAATTAACTGGGATGATATAGCTAATGATATGATATGGTGATAATGTATGTATAAATGATCTGATAATTACACAAGTAATAATTGACTGGGATGATATAGCTAATGATATGATATGGTGATTTATGTATGTATAAATGATCTGATAATTACACAAGCAATAATTGACTGGGATGATAAAGCTAATGATATGATATGGTGATAATGTATGTATAAATGATCTGATAATTACACAAGCAATAATTGACTGGGATGATATAGCTAATGATATGATATGGTGATAATGTATGTATAAATGATCTGATAATTACACAAGTAATAATTGACTGGGATGATATAGCTAATGATATGATATGGTGATTATGTATGTATAAATGATCTGATAATTACACAAGTAATAATTGACTGGGATGATATAGCTAATGATATGATATGGTGATTTATGTATGTATAAATGATCTGATAATTACACAAGCAATAATTAACTGGGATGATAAAGCTAATGATATGATATGGTGATAATGTATGTATAAATGATCTGATAATTACACAAGTAATAATTGACTGGGATGATATAGCTAATGATATGATATGGTGATTATGTGTGTATAAATGATCTGATAATTACACAAGTAATAATTGACTGGGATGATATAGCTAATGATATGATATGGTGATTATGTGTGTATAAATGATCTGATAATTACACAAGTAATAATTGACTGGGATGATATAGCTAATGATATGATATGGTGATTATGTATGTATAAATGATCTGATAATTACACAAGCAATAATTAACTGGGATGATAAAGCTAATGATATGATATGGTGATAATGTATGTATAAATGATCTGATAATTACACAAGTAATAATTGACTGGGATGATATAGCTAATGATATGATATGGTGATTATGTGTGTATAAATGATCTGATAATTACACAAGTAATAATTGACTGGGATGATATAGCTAATGATATGATATGGTGATTATGTGTGTATAAATGATCTGATAATTACACAAGTAATAATTGACTGGGATGATATAGCTAATGATATGATATGGTGATTATGTATGTATAAATGATCTGATAATTACACAAGCAATAATTAACTGGGATGATAAAGCTAATGATATGATATGGTGATAATGTATGTATAAATGATCTGATAATTACACAAGTAATAATTGACTGGGATGATATAGCTAATGATATGATATGGTGATTATGTGTGTATAAATGATCTGATAATTACACAAGTAATAATTGACTGGGATGATATAGCTAATGATATGATATGGTGATTATGTATGTATAAATGATCTGATAATTACACAAGCAATAATTAACTGGGATGATATAGCTAATGATATGATATGGTGATTATGTATGTATAAATGATCTGATAATTACACAAGCAATAATTAACTGGGATGATATAGCTAATGATATGATATGGTGATTATGTGTGTATAAATGATCTGATAATTACACAAGTAATAATTGACTGGGATGATATAGCTAATGATATGATATGGTGATAATGTATGTATAAATGATCTGATAATTACACAAGTAATAATTGACTGGGATGATAAAGCTAATGATATGATATGGTGATAATGTATGTATAAATGATCTGATAATTACACAAGTAATAATTGACTGGGATGATAAAGCTAATGATATGATATGGTGATTTATGTATGTATAAATGATCTGATAATTACACAAGCAATAATTAACTGGGATGATAAAGCTAATGATATGATATGGTGATAATGTATGTATAAATGATCTGATAATTACACAAGTAATAATTGACTGGGATGATAAAGCTAATGATATGATATGGTGATTATGTGTGTATAAATGATCTGATAATTACACAAGTAATAATTGACTGGGATGATATAGCTAATGATATGATATGGTGATAATGTATGTATAAATGATCTGATAATTACACAAGTAATAATTGACTGGGATGATAAAGCTAATGATATGATATGGTGATTATGTATGTATAAATGATCTGATAATTACAGAAGTAATAATTGACTGGGATGATATAGCTAATGATATGATATGGTGATTATGTATGTATAAATGATCTGATAATTACACAAGTAATAATTGACTGGGATGATATAGCTAATGATATGATATGGTGATTTATGTATGTATAAATGATCTGATAATTACACAAGTAATAATTAACTGGGATGATAAAGCTAATGATATGATATGGTGATAATGTATGTATAAATGATCTGATAATTACACAAGTAATAATTGACTGGGATGATAAAGCTAATGATATGATATGGTGATTATGTGTGTATAAATGATCTGATAATTACACAAGTAATAATTGACTGGGATGATATAGCTAATGATATGATATGGTGATAATGTATGTATAAATGATCTGATAATTACACAAGTAATAATTGACTGGGATGATAAAGCTAATGATATGATATGGTGATTTATGTATGTATAAATGATCTGATAATTACACAAGCAATAATTAACTGGGATGATAAAGCTAATGATATGATATGGTGATAATGTATGTATAAATGATCTGATAATTACACAAGTAATAATTGACTGGGATGATAAAGCTAATGATATGATATGGTGATTATGTGTGTATAAATGATCTGATAATTACACAAGTAATAATTGACTGGGATGATATAGCTAATGATATGATATGGTGATAATGTATGTATAAATGATCTGATAATTACACAAGTAATAATTGACTGGGATGATAAAGCTAATGATATGATATGGTGATTATGTATGTATAAATGATCTGATAATTACAGAAGTAATAATTGACTGGGATGATATAGCTAATGATATGATATGGTGATTATGTATGTATAAATGATCTGATAATTACACAAGTAATAATTGACTGGGATGATAAAGCTAATGATATGATATGGTGATTATGTATGTATAAATGATCTGATAATTACAGAAGTAATAATTGACTGGGATGATATAGCTAATGATATGATATGGTGATTATGTGTGTATAAATGATCTGATAATTACACAAGTAATAATTGACTGGGATGATATAGCTAATGATATGATATGGTGATTATGTGTGTATAAATGATCTGATAATTACACAAGTAATAATTGACTGGGATGATATAGCTAATGATATGATATGGTGATAATGTATGTATAAATGATCTGATAATTACACAAGTAATAATTGACTGGGATGATAAAGCTAATGATATGATATGGTGATAATGTATGTATAAATGATCTGATAATTACACAAGCAATAATTAACTGGGATGATATAGCTAATGATATGATATGGTGATAATGTCTGTATAAATGATCTGATAATTACACAAGTAATAATTGACTGGGATGATATAGCTAATGATATGATATGGTGATTATGTGTGCATATGCTTCGATGATAATATATCTATATATTATACATATATTGATAACATATATATGTATATGGTAATGATAATGATGTACGCATATGATATGGTACGTATAAGTGTTATGATAATAACATGGTGATGATGTGATAATGATGTTAAATATAATAAATGACAACGATAGCATAATGACATGTTACTATAATGATATGGTAATGAATGTTATTGCTGTTGTAATGATATTGTAATGATATGGTAATGATATGGTTATGTTATTGTGACGGTATGGTAATGATATGGTAATGCTATTGTGATGGTATTGTAATGATTTCGTGATGTTATGCGATGATATGGTAATACTGCAATAATTGCAAAAAAAATGATAACATAATATACCCACCCTATTTGTATTTTGAAAATACAGTATAACGATGGTATGGTAAGCATATGCTAATGTATGAATGGTACAATGATGATAAAATAATGAATAATCATTATTTATTATAATGGTACGGTCCGGTACGGAACGTAGGTAAGCATTTGTTTCCTTTAATTAAAACTATGCCACAAGTATATATGTGATAATACTGGAATTTCTATTATTTTTAACGTGTAATTCAAAGGTGACTTAAATTGATTCAATACAAATGACTTCGTACAACAGTAAACCATATGATTCTTTTTCACAGTCGCTTATGGACGATTGTAGAAACAAAGGTCAATGGTTATCTCGTAAAAGACCAAATAAATGTTGAAACAACACCTATCTGCAACGATGACGTCATGCCCTCAAAGTTAAAAGCAAGTGGGGATTGTTTATCATACTTTCATACATTTCGTGGCGTTTGCGTTTGAAGTCTATGCAAGACAATTTGATCAAACAGGTTGATTTTTAATCCATAAGATCTCATCAATTGGAAATGGAATGAAAAGGATATTAAAACTAATAAATATTGGTGAAAGACTCATATTTTTACCCTTTTTTTACTTTAACCCCCCCCCCCCCTCGCTCCCAAAGCTATAAATTCCTAATAAGTTTAGAGAACGTTTTAATAGACGGTTGTATTATCGCTTATGCTTCCTCTTTCGACAATCTTCAATTAAGGAACACATTGAAAAACAGGCGACAGTATGGTTCGAATATGAATTTTTATTATATATTTTTTTTAAATAATTAAATAATCCTTCACTGCAATATATATATATATTTATATATATTTATATATATATTTATATATATGTATATATATATATATATATATATATATATATATATCATACCATATATACCATAACTCCAGGATTGGCCTTTTACAGTCATCGCAGATCATGTTCTTTAGCAGCAAGGCGCAACCCATCGTCTTCTGAGACGGACGGAGGCCAATGAATGATGATGGTATATATATATGGTATATATGGTTTATATGTATGGTTTATATATATGGTATATATATGGTATATATACATGGTATATATATATATGGTGTATATATATATGGTATATATATATATATATAAACCATAAAAGTAATTAATATAAGGTAGTCCTTTGATGATAATAAACGCTTGAGTTGACATTTCTTTGGTATATTCTACTTTTGCTCTCTCCGATGCCTCGAGTTAAGAGTTACATCAATTGAAGTCGCCGAAGTAATCCAGATTTCATGGTTTTTATGTTCAGAATAAAATGAGTTACTAGAGGTCGTATATAAAAATTTGAGCAAAACAGCTTCCCGCGATTTTTGACAGAAAGCCATATAAGAGCAGACGTTATGATTTTTTTTAATAATATGTTTGATATATTATCTTACAGTACATTTACCTTACATCTAGAGATTAAAATCCATACCTTCTCTAACAGGAAATAGGAAAGAAATATAAGACAGAAATAGAAATCCATCGAGGTATATTAAAAAAAGAAGGTTTTTGAATTTTCTAAAAAAAAACTTTCTTTTTTTTCTTCAAATTAATGATGCTAAAAACCAAACCTAATAATTTCTAGCTTTCTGAAAGGATTCTTTAGCATTCAATTTCGTAAAAATAACATCAGGTCTGATGCTTTGAAAACCAATGAAATGAGGGGAAGGTGGGCAATGACGAGGGCAATGACGTTGACGATGACAATGGTGAAGATGACGACGACGATGTCAGTGACTGTGTCGATGCCGGTGACGATGGCGATATCTTGACCACGTCAAGGACGTGTTATAATTCCATACGATGCCGTGTGCGCTATCCGTACTGTATTCAAAACACTACCCTGTCCTTCCTCATCTAAGTCTTGTTTACTTTTGCACATATCCCCGAGACCCTCCCCAATCTCCCCAGCACCTTACATCCCCATCTCCCCGTCTCCCCAACCCCACCTCCGCACTCCCCTTATACCCTCGCACTTCGAGTAACCTACGCCTGCCTACAAATGGTGGTTAGTGACGTTGCCGACGACGACCTTGACTACGGTGATGACGATGGTGATGACGATGACGATTTGATGACGATAACCGTGTTGACGAAGAAGATCGAGATCACGATGACAATCGTGTTGACTGTTCCGAGGATGCCTTTTTTTCCTGTAGCGCTGCTCTCAAAATCACTGGCTGTGCTTTCTCATCCAGTGACAATATACAATCTCCCCACAGACCACCCCCCCACTCCCACCCGCTCATTGAGACTCCTCTGTACTCCGCCTATATCCTCCAATAACCTCATGTTAACATCGGTGCTTATCTACGCTATCAGTGTTGTGAAGTAACGGAGATTTATTTAATGAATACTGTCATGTATGTAAGACAATCATCCGCAAAAAAATAAAATAATGGGTTAACCTTCTAAATTGTCGAAAAAATAGCAATATTAATTCATGCATGCTTAACATTTGTATGAACTCGATAAGACACGTTTGCCCTTGGGTTTCCGTGGTAATCCCAAACTCCATTAGTGAATTTGAATACATTCACAAGTAGACTTATTTAATATTTACAAACACAGCCTGCAAATCTATGAATAGGAAAGTATTCCGTGTAGATGTCTTCGACTTGGGATTTTAAACTAGCGTGGTCATTTCAATTATTAATACAGTAGCAAAAGCTTATAACAATGGATCAAGGGAATTCGTAATATATACTGTTAGAGATGTATATACTTGGGATAAAAGAATAATCTTAAAGTCTTATAATACACTTCCATTGCCGCGTATATACAGCGAAATTTGTAAAGCTGAGGTTGAACGCCGAATCCTGGTGTAAGTTCAAAGATCGAATAAAATATTTGTTTTAGTATACTTTTCTTAGTAATTCTTTGGTCATGAATATTATCTTAACCTGTGTCCTTCTGTTTTATTCCTTTTAATTATAGTTGGTGCAACTGAGGGCGCTTCACAGAACACGAGGTACTCAAAGGCCCCCACTGCCGATGACAGATAACTGGAGACCAACGCAACCGTTAAATGGTCGAGTTGTGTATCGAGTCGGTTTCTAAGATATTCTTTTTCTCCAATCTGTTCTGGCGGACCTTTTCTGAATGGCAACGTGTTCCAAAAAGTTTTACTTTTTACGTCCTTTTTTTCCCCCTAAAATTTTGTTGCAAATGTTGAGTCAACCGTTACACAATGTTTGCAGATATTGGACGTAGCAAAGTTGTGTATACTTTGTTGGGAAACTGTTTATTTCCAAGCTGTTCGTCAGCACAACAATATTTCGAAAACGAATATTAAGAACAATAACATGAACAATAGAAGTTACAATAACAACAACAATAGAATTGGCAAAAGCATATATTGTTTAAATTGACGATTCACTTTTATCTAACGAAGATATATAAATGTCCAATTTTCATTTATTTCTTATCTATAACATTCTTTGCATTTATCAATATTTTTTATTTACTGGTAAGATTAATTCTTTGTCATAATTAATTTATAATTTATATAACAATATAAATAATGGATTTTGTAAACAATTGTAATTTTCCGTAAATAAATGTTCTCTTTTCAACAATATAGGAAACCATGAAGTTGTATATCTTAATGTAATATTTACAGTATGAAATAGCCCCATCATTTACAACCTACCAATGTCTCGTTTTATGATAAAAATGACTTATTCAAATAAGTTAGTGTATAGTTAAACAGCTTACACTAAAATATTTATTCTATTCGGGTATGTGCACGGTCAGTATAATCAAGAATTGAACACGTTTTAAAACTGGTATCATACTAATACTGCTATGTAAAGTTTGTCATATTTTTCTTGATCTTGTTTGCTTTCGTTGACAGAAGTTTTTTAACACGGTGGTGCTAACAGTGGCGTTCACAATAGGGGGGGGGGTGGGGTCTGGGCATGGTTCAGTCAGGGTTTTTCTTTACGTACTACCGAGAAAGAATTACATTTCTCCTACTGGTGTTCAACCCCTCTCGACGACCCACAAAAATTCATATGGATATTTATTAACACAAATTAACGTTTAATTACAGATATAATTTTTGGTCCAAAAATACCTCAGAATGCACCGTTTGAAGTCTAACTTTAAAGGCAAAAAAATCGGGTAAGACCCCCATATGAGAGTTGACTTCAATGACCCAAGGGCCGCACCCAGTCCTATATAAAATTTTTCATTCGCCTCTGGCCCGTCCATATACAGATATAGGTATACCTAAATCTGTCTGGGAAGTTTAGAATTTCGCCCCACCCCTGCCCTCCTCCCCACCCCCCTTCCACCTTTGTCGTGGCTTTCTCAACCTTGACAATATCACTAGAGCGGAACAGAGTTCCGGACCGTCGTTCTTGACGATAATTTCAATCAAGCTAAGATAACGTCGATGGGTTGGTACACTTTTTCCTATATCAAGTTATGGAGATAATGTCGATGGGTTGGTACACTTTTTCCTATATCAAGTTATGGAGATAACGTCGATGGGTTGGTACACTGTTTCCTATATCAAGTTATGGAGATAATGTCGATGGGTTGGTACACTGTTTCCTATATCAAGTTATGGAGATAATGTCGATGGGTTGGTACACTTTTTCCTATATCAAGTTATGGAGATAACGTCGATGGGTTGGTACACTGTTTCCTATATCAAGTTATGGAGATAATGTCGATGGGTTGGTACACTGTTTCCTATATCAAGTTATGGAGATAATGTCGATGGGTTGGTACACTTTTTCCTATATCAAGTTATGGAGATTCTGCTTTTCAATGAATAGACTCTGAATTATGTCGCTATGGAAACTGTTATGAATAGGACATGGATATCTTTATTTGAAACGGTTCACTAATTTTGAGACAGGCTCATATCACAGGGCTGTCTTTCATCGTTTATACGTCATTGTCATGCTGCAAAGAGAACTTCTAATTAATGATAAGGGGACGTCACAAATACGAGAATATAGTAAAGATATTAACAACAAATGTATTCCCTTTGAAATCAATCATACGTACCCTTACCTACCAGAGGCAGAAGAAACAGTGGGCTCAATGACCCCCCCCCCCCCACCCTTCCCTCCTCCCCGACAGACAAAATACTTTAAACAAAACCTGGTGTACAGTACATACATATATATAACATGTATGTACGGTACAACCAAAACAGTCGAAAATTCTTCAAAACAAAAGTTTCAAAAGTTACAAAATGTAGCACCATTTTGCCTCTTAAGCAACAACTATTTTATTGCAAGTGCTCATAGGGTGACAGGAAACCCATACCCTTTCACGTTAGACCTCTCGTCTGGATGAATTAACATCTCAGCCCCCCCCCCACCCATCCACCCCTAGCACAAAATTGGTGGTTGTGCCCCACTGTCATCTATACCTAGTTACAGGAAGATGTTTCAATCCAAAGCATGGTACCATGAAAGGGTCAAAATGCGCGATTAACATTTCAAATGTGATACTGAACATGTTGTGTTGGAATAATTGCCAACTTGAAACAACATGACGTATTGTGTCATATAGGTGAAATGTTTGCGAAAGAAACAAGAAATTTTCGTCAACTTTCAACTCTCTATATATATAATTTTAAATTTCGTTTTTATTGCGTCGATGTGGCATGTAATGATACATCCCAGTGGCAGACATGTTCAGAATTATCTTCTGTCATAACGAAGGTCAACTTATTCTGCATTCCTAGTCGAAACTCTTCATTGTTATACAACCTCGATAGACGTGTGTGTGTGTGTTTAAGAATATTTGGAATAAAAAAAGGAAAGGAATTTTATGGACTTTTCCCGCTCTTGAAAATCAATATACCATTTAGACGTAGTTTACCTTAAAATATTCGCGCTATAACGAGATACAAAATTCTTTAATTTAGTTTTCGTATCCTTACAACATATACTTGATTCAATAGTCACTGACGATAGTTTGAAAATACTTTTCTATTTTCTTTCAGAAAAATAAACTCTCCACCCCCCTCTATTTCTCTCTGTCTGTCTGTCTGTCTGTCTCTCTCATGTTTTATTTCCAACTAGACTGATGATAATCTTTTAGGTTGTGTCATTATGCTGTTTTTGGTTTCCCTTCCAACGGGATAATTTCACAATTCATAAAAGTCGTTCTCAAATATAATAGTTTTCACTTGCTGATGACATTTACATAAAATGCAAATTAACAGTGTAGCTAAAGTCTATTGGAAATTTAAATGATATTGCACGTGTTTATCTTTTATCAAACCGTTCATCCTTTTAATAATTCATCTTGGCAACCTCAAGGAAAAAATGCGGGATATTATTACTTTCAAGACGCTAAAGAGACCAAGCTCTGTCAATTCTCATCCAAGGAACTTTGTAAGCTACGCATCACCGTGCATTAAGAAAACAGCTCAAATGGAAATTCTCTGAACTGTACGCCCATTTCTCCTACATAGTTAGAACCTTCGTTTATTGCATAAACACTGGATCATATATTTATCTTTACAGCTTTTAGATAATGCATGGCAGCTATTTGTAATGTGTATAGCTACATCGCCTCTCCCTTTATGCAGGCGCGGATACAGGAGGTGTGGGTTGGGGGTGGGGGTGGGGGTGGGGAGGTGTACTCACTCTCCCCTTGTTTGCAACCCTAACAAAACAATTCACGTGATGATAACACTACCTTGCGTGCAGACCTATAATTATAAACCTAATTTATATGTATAGCCTAAAATGATCTCTCAGAATGCACCATTTCACGATCTGAAACCTTAATTTTCAGGGGGGGGGGGGCAGGCACCACCAGATCCCCCTACATTGGAGTCTGTTTCAACGACCCACGGGGTCAAACGCCCTCCCTTGGCTCTTGTATGTAGTAATGCATACTGAGGTACATTAGGTATGACAAATATGGCGTACTTCATATTTGTTAGGGTACAGAATTTTCTGTATTTCCCTAATCATTCGTCCCTCTTCAAGTGCCGCCGCACCCCTTCTGTGCTATTTGGTGGAAGCTCATGGTTTTGACAATTATGGTGTATTTTTCTATATTGCCGCACTGATTGAAAATCCGGCAATATTATAAAAATTAACAAAGAAAAAAGGATTTAGACTTTCATGCAGTTTGTTACTTCCGCATACACTAGCTGCTGATTCGATTTCAGAAGAATTAACACCAATTTTCCGTTAACCATTCGTAAAATCACGTGTCGGTTTCTTAAATTGGAAAGTGGAATACAAATACATTAGACACCATGGCAGACACCTTTAAAATTGTCTAATGCATTGTAAACTTCCTGTTATCCCCAGTCCACGCCATTCCTCCCCCCCCCCCTACCACCACCACGAAAGAGATAGGGAAAGTTATACTTAAAACATAGTGATAATTACAGTTTGCGTTATCTTCCTGTACCTGTTCAGTGAAATTTGCATAATGCATTATAATACGTAATACCATGGTAACTGTAGTATTTATGGCTCATGGTGATATCCCCTCACCCCCCCCCCCCCCACATGAAGCCCTGGAATATCCATCGAAAAACAGAAACACCTATACAGGTATCTATAGTAAGAGTACAACAGCATGAGTACGAGTAGAAGTAGGTTTCCCCTTGTCATGTGTACGGATACGAGTACAATAATCTTAGCGCGAGTACCAATACTGTTGTACCCATTATATAAACTAGCAATTCAAATATGTCCTGCAGGGTAAAGGTACGAACTACAAATATACAAGATCGAACTGCAGTACAGGTCATTATGCTTTTATTATGAGTATAACGATGTACCTACATATATCACCGTCTTTGCTGTTGCAGCTGTACTGATTACTTCCATATTTCGAAGGAAAAAGGAAAACAATATACTTCACATCTTTTAATGTCATCTACAGGTTTATAATTTACATCGAGTTGTTTTCATTGTTTTCACTGATTAGACAACTTGGTAATTTATTTTCTATAGCTTATACATACTTCCTGCTCGTAAAATATGTTCTTGATCCCAACGGAAACTGGCCAAAAATAACGTGTTGGTGCAAAGGATGGGTCACTATATATGAGCAATACTCTATAGTCTTCAGACATGCCTGTCATAAATTTTGTTCTGCATGCATCTAATACTAATTTAAGGGTCTCCTGACACATTTTAGAGCAAAATAACTCTCAATATCTGGTCATAAATTTCTTCTTCTTTCGATGAACTGCGACATAACTTTTTCGTTTAGTACATCGTATACGGAGGAAATAATAAAAGAGGAAATAGGAGGGGAAAAAACATTCTCACACGTTGAAGATATAAATAATAAAACAAACTTGTTTGGCAGTATTTCTCTTCTAGCGTTATACTAACGCTGAAATGAATAAGAGGTGGATTAACCGTTAATATATAAGCGAGTGGGTAGGCTATAGATGGATAATGGTCACTATGATATTTGTGGTCACGACTAGCTATAGCACGTTTCTGTTTTGTTAACTTATTTACTTGATAAATGTAGGGAGATGAACGGGGTTTAACAAGCTTTGGCCTATACTGCCAATTGAGCCCTTTGTTGGTGGTGATCTTTCTATAGCCATTCCATTTCTGTCGGGGAGCCAGTCAGAAGCGACAGTGACTTGCATACCTTGAAACCAGGAATCACGCCCAGCTTTCATTTGATACAGCTCATAATGCGGCGGGGAACGGACTTCAAGAGGAGGTCGGCTTTTCATGAATAACTCTACTTAATGAACAACGGAAAGGTGATTGGCGATTCGAAAATAGCGAATTGATGGTGATGATGATGATATATACATATATATATATATATATATATACTATATATATTTATATATATATATATATATATGTATATATATAAATATATATATATATATAGACTATATATATATATATAGACTATATATATAGACTATATATATATATATATATATATATAAATATAGACTATATATATATATATATATATATATAAATATATATATATATATATATATATATATATCATATCTCCTATACTATATATATGGTTTACATCGAACCGATTGCTTCTGTCACTACAGTGTCATTTTAGCATCTATCACTCAAATTATCATACCCTCGCGTACGTCTATTCATCTTCGTTGCTCATAAACCGTAAACTAACTACTCGTACCGTAATATCGCCGTACAGTTCATAGACGTCTATTCGTATCCGTCTATACAAGAAACATTGATTACAATGGTTTGTACTACTTCTACTATCTTGTCTCGTTTCTTTCCTATCCAGTGTATACGTTTCTGTATGCTAGAGGTTAGTATAGTGGTGGCATACTCCTATTAGAGTCTACATCAGTCCGCCCGGATGTTCTCCTATCTCAGGAAAAGTGCCAAAATGCAGTAGGAAAACATCTTTTTTGACCTGTTATTAATCAGGATCTGGTTTCTTGTGGCTTGCATGCTGAAGAGCATGAATGGAAGTACATGTGGTGCAAAAATTGGGTCAATTGAGGCCCCTTTAGGCCTCCCACGAGCAGCGTACGAAAATTGTTTACTACTGAGTAAAGAGGTTTGTTTACAAGTGACGAAAACTTCCGGCTCGGATAGCAAAAATATACATAGTCATGATACGGAAAATTTATGGTGCCATGAAAGGCCAACTCGTCAGAAATCCGGTGATGGGTAGCGTTTAGCTAGTGGGAACTTCTGTCTAGACTTAGAGACCATATTACTTTTGTGATTTAGTCTGTAAGTCAATGGGGCTTTTAATGGGCGTATGCAACCTTGTTAGTTGTGTGCTCCCAAGTCACGTGACTTGTCATATGAGTAAAGAACAAGGAAGGTACACTTGCACTTAAGTCATGGATTCCCTCGAAGAAACGTGAATTCTGTCTCGTCTTTATAATCTTCTTAAATTGCTGCATTATTCGCTGGAGAAATGGCAGATCCAACAGGTTACGGGCCCAGACGTGATTTAGCAAGTTGATGACAAAGACTTTGCTTCAGTGGGGACGAAAATGAGTACTAAACTACGGGAGACGAAATTCGTAGGCAACTTGCGTATGATGAAACTCAAAGAGACTATACTATGCTTAGACCGAACGGCCGAAGGTGCAGGCTGACAAGGAAGACGTCAACGTTAATGGTGCAGCAGGTAAGAACGAAGAATGTCATGCCGAAGTTATACAGTTTTTAGATGATAAAAGCCTGTCGTTGGTAATGTGAGATGCTGCTCATGATGGTAGGAAAGCTCTTCAAATACTGAGAGAATATTACTGAAGCCCGGGAAAGCCCCGTATCACAACGTTATACACAGAGTTAATGTCTCTTAGGAATAGTTTCAGACCTAAGAAATGCTAATGAGACTCTTGGTGATGGATAACTGATAGATATGATTCTGAAAGGCTTGCCAGGCTCTTTCCAAGCTTTTGTCATTCACATAAGACAGAGTAATGATTAGATAATTTTTACCGAATTCAAAACCAAATTGCGGGAGAAGTTTGAGGAGTCTGAACAAAATAGAGTAGAGTCCCATGTCAAATCTGACAATGTTACGAATGCGGTACTAACAGGAGCAGTACCCACTGAGGGTAGAAGAAATATTATGATATATAAGGGAGACTTGCCTGTTATGACTGTGGAAATTGCCAGGACACATTGCCAGATTCTGCAAACTGTTAACATGGTGCAGTTACCATATCAGTTCCACACACAGTGATGAAACTTGCATGAGACGTAAGCGCAAGGACAACCGCAGGGTTACAGGCCACGAGACCGAAGGTCCACGAGACCGAAGGTCGGCGAGACCGAAGGTCCACGAGACCAAAGGTCCGCGAGACCGAAATTAAAAAAGGTCCGCGGCACCGAAGGTCTTCGAGAACGAGGTCCGCGAGACCGAGGTCCGCGAGACCGAAGGTCCGAGAGACCGAAACTATTACTAGGCCTATAATAGTGGTACGGTAAGACAAATATTACTACCGGTTGTATTACGTTGATAAATACGTAATGCCATTTCTTTTCATAGTGTATACCAATGACTTGCGCAAGGGGGCTGGGCGGCTTGCATTGATACTAGGGCTCCACCAGTGGCGTAACCAGAGGGGTTGTAGGGGCGAAAGCCCGCGCTCGCAAAGTCTCGCCTCCCCCCCCCCCCCCCCTGCTGTCCCAAAAGAAATTTTAGAATACAATATAACTTAATAATTAGATATAGCGATACCCTATTTTAAACAATACTGCTCCTTTGTCAATACTTTTGACCCCCTCTGAAGCCCCTCTAATGGAAAAATCTAGTTACGCCTATCGATGGACCATCCATAGACCATCGATCTCGCTGACCATCGGTTCTCAGAAATTCGGTCTCGAGGACTTTCGGTCTCGCGGACCTTTGGTCTCGTGGAATTCCCCCAACCGCAGAACAAAAAGCAGAACAGATCGATAGTAGAGAGGATAAGGTAGATCACTCCTTCTCATTCAAGGCTGGCCGCAATTTCAAGCAACACAAGTCACCCAAAGAGGAGGACCAGGAACCCTAATGGTAGATTGTGGAGCTACGTCAAATATGTATATTGAGAATGCATTCCGCCCAGAAAACCAAAACGCGGAGCGAGCAGAAAAAAAAAAATATTGTAGCGCTAAAACACGTGGAACTGCCAGAATTATCCTGCAAAGTACAAAAGGCAAGAATGTAGAATCTACTCTGGAAGCGGCAGTGACTGTATATTCCTTCTTACCAGCAAGACATGTTTTCAGTCAAAGCTGCCACCAACAATGGCGCCACAGTGACCATCCAGCAAGGATGCAACTTGAAAGATGTTACAACGTTACAGAACAAGGGCGATTGTATTATCTGAGCGTTGTGGACGGAGAATCAGTACCTGACAAAAGTTCACGCTGTATATGATGTTCATATACGGCATGAAATGTTAGGACACTGTAATTTTGAAGATATTTCAAAATTAAAAAAAAAGCCCTCTAAAGTATATGAAAATCAAAGGTGAAGTTGATAAGTTAACATTTTGATTGTGAAAACTTGCACACAAGTTAAATTTGAAAACATTAGGAGCATAAAACCAGATGCTAAGGAATACCACAACCCTAGAGTTGGTGCGCACAGAGCTAGCAGGATCTATTAACCCTGTAGCTAAGGATGGTTTCAGATATGCAGCAACATTCACTGATGATTATTCAGGAGCCATATTTGTTTATTTCATTAGAAACAAGGGTGACACTGCATTAGTATTGGAAAAGTTTTTGGCAGATTGTGCACCGTATGGCAAGGTACAGTGTATCAGGTCTGAAAATGCTTCAGAATTCACAGGAAATGCTATTGACTCAGTATTCAGGGAAATGGGCATAAGGCATGAAACCTCTTCACCGTACTCACCCCACCAAAATGATACAGCTGAGAGCAAGTAGAGAACTCTCCTTGAAATGGGGGAGGTGTCAATTGATAGACAAGGGTTTGCCTATACGACCTTGTGGACATGTGCAGTCCAAACAGCTACCCCACCCATATAAGCCTTAGCCTTATAGGTATGTTAGCTCAAAGGTTAACACCGGTGCCTTTCAATCATAAGGTCCCCGGTTCGAGTCACTCCAAGATTAATGTATTTCGTCCAGTTACAGAGTTGTTGACAATTGACAATTCATAATCATTGACGTTAAATATGAATCTAAGAGACTGATTTCGGTCAGCTTGCGGCTTTGATAAGCCAATGAGGCTTCTTCGCGAGTTCCTGCTTGCAGGAGGATCTAAAATACATACATATTAGAAACATATGTTTCGACAACCGTGTTAAGCAAACCCATTATTACACGTTAACAGGGCGTACACCCGACCTATCTGAAAGGAGAATATTTGGATCAGAATGCTATGCCTATAAACATGACCATAAGAAACTAGATTCGAGGTGTAAGAAAGGAAGGTTTGTTGGGTATGACAAGAATAGTCCTGTATACCTAGCGTACCATGAAGTTAGTTGAAGTATACAGATACTACAGATTGGTTAAATACATTAAGAAGAGTAGTGTAGAAAAACAACCTAACACTGATGTGTTGTGTGATGAATTTGAGTTATTTCCTCAACAATACAAGCGGTGAGGCTAATATGTTGATGAGAACAAAAACAGAAAAAGGAAGTACGACAATTGTGTCTCAGAGGGAAATAATGAAAGTCAAACGGAAAGTGGTTCATGCACTAATAACAAACCACAGTGAAAGCAGTAAGGGTAAAGTAAATCGAGGTCATTACTATCCTAAAAGGGAAAGAACCCCCCCCCCCCCCCCACACACACACACTCCCCCTACATACTTAGATGAGTATGTAGCAGATCTTGAAGATGAATATTCTATTTTGACTAGTGTTGATTACTGTTATAACATATGTGGAATTCCCCAAACCTAATGTGTTAGTCGTGTGCTCCCAAGCCACGTGATTTGTCATATGAGTAAACAAAAGAAGGAAGGAAAGT
The DNA here is from genome assembly GCF_037975245.1 of Apostichopus japonicus. Taxonomy (NCBI): domain Eukaryota; kingdom Metazoa; phylum Echinodermata; class Holothuroidea; order Aspidochirotida; family Stichopodidae; genus Apostichopus; species Apostichopus japonicus. The sequence goes on from NC_092562.1 coordinate 206,440, forward strand.
ATACACATGCACGTAAGTCGTTGATTTCCTGGAAGAAACGTGATTTCTGTCTCGTCTTTACAATCTTCTGAAATCGCCGCACTATCGCTGTAAAAATGGCAGATCCAACAAATAATCGTTCTAACTACTAGTATGCCATTCTACAGTGATGTCGCTCATACCGTTCTGCTAGCCATAATAGCCTCCATCTTGCTCTGTTTCTGAATCGTTCGAACTACTAGTATGCCATTCTACAGTGATGTCGCTCATACCGTTCTGCTAGCCATAATAGCCTCCATCTTGCTCTGTTTCTGAATCGTTCGAACTACTAGTATGCCATTCTACAGTGATGTCGCTCATACCGTTCTGCTAGCCATAATAGCCTCCATCTTGCTCTGTTTCTGAATCGTTCGAACTACTAGTATGCCATTCTACAGTGATGTCGCTCATACCGTTCTGCTAGCCATAATAGCCTCCATCTTGCTCTGTTTCTGAATCGTTCGAACTACTAGTATGCCATTCTACAGTGATGTCGCTCATACCGTTCTGCTAGCCATAATAGCCTCCATCTTGCTCTGTTTCTGAATCGTTCGAACTACTAGTATGCCATTCTACAGTGATGTCGCTCATACCGTTCTGCTAGCCATAATAGCCTCCATCTTGCTCTGTTTCTGAATCGTTCGAACTACTAGTATGCCATTCTACAGTGATGTCGCTCATACCGTTCTGCTAGCCATAATAGCCTCCATGTTGCTCTGTTTCTGTAACCTTCCTTGCTTATTACCGTACATAAGGCTGAGCATCCTGTATATATCATTCATATCCGTCTATGCTATACCTATGCTATATCTTTGCTATAAAGCCTATTTATTGCCTTTACCATATAAACTTATCCGCATAGTATCCAGTCTTGTTTCTATAGCATATTTGATGCTAATAACTAATCAATAGTATCCATATTACCATACTATTCATATTCATTCTATCCTATACTTCTGCTCGCCAAAGCCTTATAACGTATTCATACTATTCATATCCGTTCTATCCTATGCTTGTACTTGCTATAGCTTTATAACTCATTCATACTACTCATATTCATTCTATTCTATGCTTCTACTTACTATAGCGTTATAATTCATTCATACTATTCATATCCGTTCTATCCTATGCTTGTACTTGCTATAGCTTTATAACTCATCCATACTTCTCATATCCATTCTATTCTATGCTTCTACTTACTATAGCGTTATAATTCATTCATACTATTCATATCCGTTCTATCCTATGCTTGTACTTGCTATAGCTTTATAACTCATCCATACTTCTCATATCCATTCTATTCTATTGCTTATCGTCATTACGATATCAATATTCTATCGTATTCCTTCTTTATATCATTACCATTGTATTTATAGCATTATTGCTAATAAATAAATCATACTATACTCATATTGTCATACTGTTGACACCATAGGCGTACGAGGCGGGGGGGGGGGCGGGGGCAGATTGCCCCCCCCCCAAATTTCCAGAGGAAAAGAAATTCGGGCAAAAGTCCTGAAAAATTCGGGCAGCCTAAGAGGGAAAATATATATTATATATATATATATATATAAATATACAGTAGCTTGACCGAATCTTTTTCAAATTTTTCCCCGACAATTCCATGATTTTCTTTATTTAGCATCATGATGCCCGAATATTTCCGTGTAACACCACCGTAAGCGCAGCTCATCTGGGCTACCACGCTTTTTGCACGATCAATTTTTTTCTAACTAGTCAACTGTATACCTGGACATCCCCGACATGAGTGTATATAAGAAACATTTTCTTTTTCAGGGATGGTGGGGGGGAGTGCCTACAAGCCTAGAAGTACGTACAGGTTTATCATATTCTTTGTTATATTTTATACTTTTTTGTGAGACAAATTGCAGTCTCACCCGACACAGCGACATTATCCCGCTTACGTGTCGTTGAACAATGTATGTTTTTCTGGAGGTAGCTGAGTACTGTGTTAAAATAATAAATACGGTAACTAAATAGGAGTTTAAAAAATATACTGTCCTATTTTTCCCCTTCAAAGTAATTATACCATTTTTTCTTCTTCTAATTTACCAAATTTTAGGGGAAGTGTAAATTTCTAAAACGTGAGATTATAAAAAAAAGAATGTTTAGATGCAACTTGCAAGGCCTCAGAAGTGCCGTTTTCGGCAATCTGAGAGGCATTTTTTGCCAAAAATTTTCTTGTACGCTACGCGCCAACCGATGGTGGCGCTCCGCTTAGATAGTGTCACGGGAACTTTCGGGTACAAAAATTTCTGCCCCCCCCAAACTGAAATGGTCCCGTACGTCTATGGTTGACACACTATCGTATGGAAATAGGAATCTCATATCCTCGCCCACCCTACCATGTACCCACATCGCTATACGATCCATTGAACTGCAAACATAAGACAATATAAAAGACAAGAAACGATAAGAAATATATAAATAACAAACAGACTTATGACGGTCATTGAAAGAGTTCCAGATCGTACTAAGACCTTTCAAACAGATACAATGGTGAGTGGAATTTAAACGATTTACAGGTATGCTGAGAGAGTTGCTAAATCTATATACTGTTGTGGTTGCATGTGTACGGAATAAACGATTGAAAAACTAAGGTAAAGTCCATTGCAAGATTGGAACATTAAGGATGAAAGTTTGCTGAATGCTGATGTCATATAATATTAAGGTTGTTGAGTTTAGCGAAAAGAGAATTACTGCCGGAAAACGAGGCCTTCTTTGTTATGTAACGCACTGTCCATTTTTGAAGAACGTGAAGTTTCTGCAGTCGCGAAAGAAAGTTGTTGGCCCTGGCAGAACTATGCTAAAATATATAAGGTAAGATAATGGTATTATATATAGGATGGAGGATTTTGTCTTTGGAGGTGAAATCTCAGGCGGTTGAGGCAACCGACTCCTTTAGAAACTTTGCTACACACATAATCAATATGTTACTGCCAAATTATTATTAATAAACACCTAAGAATGTGGCAACATAACGATATGAGCAGTTCATACTACTAAGGTCGTCGTTCGCCTCATATCAATTCCAACATATGATGTTTCTATAGCCTATAACTAGAATGACTACTTCCATACTACTCATATCGTCATACTCCTCATATCAGTTCCAACATATGATGTTTCTATAGCCTATAACTAGAATGACTACTTCCATACTACTCATATCGTCATACTCCTCATATCAGTTCCAACATATGATGTTTCTATAGCCTATAACTAGAATGACTACTTCCATACTACTCATATCGTCATACTCCTCATATCAGTTCCAACATATGATGTTTCTATAGCCTATAACTAGAATGACTACTTCCATACTACTCATATCGTCATACTCCTCATATCAGTTCCAACATATGATGTTTCTATAGCCTATAACTAGAATGACTACTTCCATACTACTCATATCGTCATACTCCTCACATCAGTTCCAACATATGATGTTTCTATAGCCTATAACTAGAATGACTACTTCCATACTACTCATATCGTCATACTCCTCATATCAATTCTATCGTGATATTTTGCTATAGTAGCCTATAGTTCTAATACTTAGTTCATACTACTCTTATTGTCATACTTGTGTATATGTTTATATATATATATATTGCCACAATCTTAGGTGTTTACATTAATAATAATTTGGCAGTAACATATTGATTATTTGTGTAGCAAAGTTTCTAAAGTTTTCTAAAAATTGAAAACGTAATGAGTTGGAAAATCCAGAACAATGAAAAACTTCCAGCCTCCACTGGGATATATATATACACACACACATTGCATTATTACAACAGCATACATCGAACGGCGTATCTTGCTATCCTAATATTTCGATATTTCATCCCGAGTAGTAGTCAATTATATATTGTTTGTCGTTTCATGCTTCAGTGTTAAAGTAGGCCATTTGGAAGTGTTTTGTTTGGATGAATTGACACAATTCATTGTTACATTCATAACGTGTTACGTATATAGATAGTGCAGACATATACACGCTTGAATGCGGCTCACCTACATTACCCAGAAGTCGAAACTCCGTATAACTACAGGAAAAATTAGAGAGAGAGTCATGAATATTTTGACAGTATTTTGAGTAGAAATGTCAAACGTACTCAAACTTACATATATAGCATCGTCCTTGTATTGACGTTTCACTGTTGTATGTACGTGCGTATATTTATATATATATATATATATATGTCTATCTATATATATATATATATATATCTATATATATATATATATATCTATATATATATATATATATCTATATATATCCTGATTATATATCTATTATATATTATATATCTATATATATCCTGATTGAAATATATATATATATATATATACATATATATATATATATATATATATATATATATATATATATAAATATACATATATTTATACATGTATACATGTACATGCATGTATATGGTATTCGTTAAATAATCCACAATGGTGAATCCTGATTGAAACGATTTTTTAGGGAGGTGAAGATATGCTAAGAGGTTATTGGACACTGTGGCATAAGTATTTGCCTTTTAGTTTCAAAAACCATTATGTAGACCCTACCCCCCCCCCCCCCCCCTCCCTCCTCATCCTACTCCTTCAAGCCCACCAACCTCTCTGCACATTAAAACATCTCAGATGCAATGCAATGCCAGCACATGTTAAAACTAATACACTAACTATAACTTGACTAGTCAAGTTTCATTTCAAATAACATGAAAAAAAGAAAACATAAATCTACTTTATATTACCAATATTATGAAAGATGTCTGGATATGAACTAAACGTTGAGAAATGTAAGCATTTAATCACTTACTCATATAAACTTCATTTTGTTGCAAAGATATTCATATTTGTCTAGGGTTTGCTATACTGTACCTTAGTTTGAGTCAACACTCGACAATCTGACGAATTATATTCGACCAAAACTCAGTACGTGAATATATAGTTACATGTACCTTCCAGCCTTCCTTCATCTCTTTTGTATGATTTTAATTGCATGGACAAAAAAGTACGTTCGCCTATTGTTCTGACTTTGTATCGAAGTCAATACAGTCGTCATTAATTAAACATTAAAAAGATAAGCCCACTTATGTCAGTCTCGGGATGTGCCGGTACTATGTTTGGTATGATATGATTTTAATGTCAGAGATCATATTCTGACGTAAAATGTTAGAAATGATTAATGGCGAATCATGTGGAACATGGAGATACTTTACGACTGGCCTATCTTTAGCATTTTTGTTTTTTGCTTTTGTGGTTGAGCTTTATATTCGAGATCATTCTTAAAATTTACCTAACATGATTTAAGTGTCTTCAATATGCTGAATATCTACAAAATAATAATAATATGTGCGCAGGTAGTAGCAACACGCTCTAAATATTACGATCATTGTACTTAGACTTAAAGGATGAGTTTCCTTAGAATTTCAGTGTTGATATCCAATAGAGAGCGATTACAGTGACAGCAAATAATATTTATGTGAATATGCCGTCTCGAAAAGCAGACCCGGGTCTGTTCCGGATCAAATGACATAGAATCACTCTGCTTAAAATACACTGCACGCATTCTATACAAACTGCATTAGTAAATAGATTGGTTTTGGCTGGGCCACATTTCAATCGTGGATTCGACTCTCCTTGTTCAACTCCTATGTCTGTCAGGATCAAATCTCTGAACTCTGACCTGATCCGAATAAAACAAACAGAATTACTGAATAACTGCAACAGTATACACTGTGTATGCAGTAAAGTAGACAACAAAAAACCCCAATAATCATTATAAGTCTATGTGATAGAGATAACAGTCATGAACAAGTTTCACAGACAGCTAACAGCTAAGAGAACTATATTCATGCATGTTGGAGATATCACAGGTTGTAATGTTCTTCATAAACAAGGCTGAAGACTTGATCAAGTCTAAAATTCAACATTTATTTTGTCTTTCTATAAAAAGTGGCTCACTCTGTAGACAATAAACAAAAAATTCTTGATCGAAAATATGTATTTTTGCAATCTGTTTTGTCGAGTGTATATTAATATGTCTTAATATTTTATATCGCATGTACATACTGCTTGCATCGAAAAGGAAAGGAGAATTTCTTGATTTTTGTTTTTTAGTATACACCGAACACGTTAACAATTTTTAGCAACAGTACAACATATATATAGCCCTAATGAATCTATAGCTACGGATATACGGATAGAAACGATACGTTTCACGACCATATATAACAGCAGAGGCAGTTCGGCTATATACGGAAGATTCAATTTTTACAAGCAAAAGGGGACAAAAAATCAATCTTATGTCCAAAATGATAAATAGTTTTGGAACCAGGTTTACAAATGTGATAATTTCATATCCTTTATATATAACACGATAATAACTGCAGGGATGAAACTGTTATGGTTATTACGATATATAATTTTCGAAAATTCCACTCATATTTATATGTAAGTTATAAGAATACACTCGAAATTCTCTATACGCGTTTATCCGACAACTCTTTACGTGTTCTTTTTTCTTCTTCGTTTTTATAAAGCTTGAAGCTACGGAATTGAGTGGATTTATTGAGAAGAGCAAAAAAGACAAAAAAAGGAAAGAAAAAGAGGGGGGGGGGAACCTGTCTGTCTGGACTCTAAAACGTTAAACATTTGCCTTGATGTCACCTGGTTTATCAGTGAATTGAAGCGAAAATTTGACGAGGCCGATAATTTAACGATTTGCCAATCTTAAAAAAAGAAGGAAAAGGGGAAGACTAAATTTTCCTTTTTACGTATACAGTGTGGACGCCGGCATCATCTTGGAGAAATGGATGTATAACTTATTCCAAGGAATCCAACGAGGAACAAATTCGCCGTCTCTCATGGAAACGAGCTCAAAGATTTCTGGGCTAAAGATGAGGTTGTGAATTTCGTTTCGGATAATTTCAGTGAAAAAACTCAAGAAATCAGCCTTCTCCAGGTGATGACCTTTTGAATACATATCAAATGAAGGTAAGATAAGTAAACTTTTTTTCCATTATTTTAGTTAGTTTATATATTGAATGCTATACAAATTATTGTTGTTATTGTTAATTATGTTTACCGGCGTGGCTATATGGTTCAGTTGAATGCTATTTGACTAAGTGATGAGGTTATCCCTTAATTAAGTATGTTTCAAGAAGGCTTATACATAAATATCATAATTACATGATATGGTTGAGTGATGAGATAAATTGGTATAGTACCATGATGCCCCCCCCCCTCCCAACAACCTCGCCCCAACCTTCCCTACCCTCCACAATACCCAAATATGAAATAGAAGTAAGATAAAAATTGAATCTTCTTTGCAATAAATTAAAAGATAACATTTTATTTCTCTCGTTTGATTGGCAATTCAAAGCAGGCCAACCACGTTTTTAAATCACAATAAGATTACAATTAATTACAATAATGTTTTAACCAAATGAATTAAAGTATTAATGAGCTAATCATCAGTGATCCCATTTAGCAATCTACATTTCGTCACTTATGCAAATAATGTTCTATATCAGTCACAAGTAAGAAAATGTGGAGAACTTGAAAATTTCACAAATCTTGACATTTTGCTTAATTCATTATATTTGCAATCTTCACCCATATATAGTCAATTGTCCCGTGCATTACTGTTCTCAAATGATACGCAGGAAATCAGTTAAATTGCTGTTACTGCATTCAATGTCAGTTTAGCCTAAGCTAAACATCCTCTCTATTTTTTCTTCTTTATTTTAGAAACAATATTGTCAAATGTTTATTTCTATATAAAAGGCAATGACTAGTACGAATCACGAAAACTTCATGCGCTATTGGTTTGTGTTATTGTCACTTTTACTCACTTCTTGTAAACTGTTCGAGTGTTCGGTTATGCATTTATATTATATGGTTAAGTACGGTAAGGGAATACACTACCACCCGATACTCATGGCTCGCATAGTAACTATTCATGTCCTGTCACACATGTTACGAACACAAAGTAGTAATTTACTAATGCAAGGTTGTGGGACATGAACAGTATAGTTGCTGTACCAACCATTTAGTGAGAGTTCATTAATACGCGATTCTAAAATGAAGTCGTATCTATAGTCGTTTTATGATATAAGTAGGCCTATGGATATACCCGCACATGACCTTTCTTCGTTCTGGGCGTGACGAATTGGCGTAATATAAAGAGAGGTGTGAACTGGAAACAAGCGGTACCGTACCTCTTTTTATACTTCAAACACATAACTAGTATAGTAACTACTGGTGCCACCTGTAACACATGTTACTTTACTGTTCGTGTCCCACAGTCGTGCATCAGTGAGTTCGTAACATGTGTAATATGTGTTACAGGTGACACCAGTAGTTACTGTACTAGCTATATGAGTATCGGCTGACACTCCATATGTCTTTGTTTATATAAGGTTATTCCTGATTTAAAATCTCCATCACATCAATTAATGATTATTATTATAGTTTTGGATTAAGTCTCCGTAGATGTTGTTTTCATGGTTAACGTTTAACTTCACCATCTGTTATAAGTATAGTATACTCTGAGTGTACATGCGCGGGTTGGTGTAGCGGTGTTGAATTCTATTTATCTGTAGTTTGCTTTTCGTTCCGCAAACCCGCACAAATGGAACGATGAACAAGTCAATCACGAAGCGACACAGTAAACAAGTTCATCAGGCATGTTCGCAACTGTACGCGTTCTTCATACGATCGCAATATTTTCATTTAGAGCTCGTTTATAGCAGTATATGCACATTATGATCGATAGGACGGCGCCCTCTATTAAACGCTGGAGCGTACCGCTAAACGGCCCACATTAGATACTGATAACTAATAGCACGCGTGTGCTATGTGTATAACCGACAGAACTTCATTGCGGTCTTTATTTGCTACGAAGTCGACGTTAAATACCGATCACTAACTGCAGATCTGCATTAGTTGCCAATCAGGCTTTCGTTTCTCAGCATGTGATGATCGTATCTAATCGCAGGCCAGGCGAAAGATAACGATCACTTATTGGAAGTCAACTTCATATATTGATACTTACTCGTGTATATATATATATATATATTTGCTGTTGTAATGCTGCAAGGTGTATGTATATATATATATCCCGGTTGAGGCTGGAATTTTTTTCACTGTTCTGGTTTTTCCAACTCATTACTCGTTTTCATATATATTTGAATTGGTAATGTCTCGGACTTATGTTTACCAAGAAGTTGGTAAACATATGCCCAAGGTACACATAGGCCCCAGCTACCATGCACGAATGTAAACATATGTCTGCAATCATAACTATATATATATATATATATATATATATATATATATAGATATATATATATATATACTGCCACGGTTGTCATTTTTTTCTTTTTAAGATTTCTATTAAACTTGTGGCAAAATTCAAGATTCAAAATTCTATAACCTGGGGCAATACAGATGGCTGTAAAAGCAAATTTATTAGATTAGACATGTTCAGTATCGCCTTATCAAGTCTATGATGGGCATAATTCTTCCACGAGCATTCAATTTTGTCAGCTTTCCGACTACATTCACAGGCAAAAAGAAAAATTAATTCCGTTTTGATATATGATGCTCTTTCAGAAAGTTCCTCATAATTTAATATCATAAATTTATGCAGAAAATTGGACTGCCATGGCACAGAATGTCTAGAATTATGTCAATGCCTTCTTAATGTGTTGCCGCTTTTTGTCAAAATAAATTGACGGTTGTCAGCTTAAATAAACTAGAACATTATGCTCTGTGTACACGTCCGTGTAGCAGCAATGTATTGTAATTGGTTGGCAGATATGAAGTTTTCAGGGTAATTTCAGGGTATTAAGAGCTTTAAGCGCAAGTCTTCTGCAAAAAATGCAGGATTTACTTAGTACACGCTTGAAAGCAGGAAACACTTATAATTATTGACCACACTTAGAACGGAAATAGTTACAGCGGGTGTCCTTTGTTTTAGACATTATTTTGAGGCCAAAGAGGGTTTCAATTTCTACGAAAATATATATGTTAAGAGTACACGAAAATGTTTACATATGCCCCGTTAACTGTTAAGTGTTTCATGCCTCCGACAGGCCAAAAAAAAAAAAAAAACTTCTATATAATTATGAGATATTATCGTTTTTTGTTTACCTCTTAATGAAATGGTTAAACTCTTCATTCTAAGAAGACTTCAAACATTCGTGCGCAATTAACGTGCGTGTTTGCCCAAGGCCAAATATATTGTGGAACTTTTGTTTTCAAAATGCTTAAACTCATAGATGTATTACTTATTTATTCCGCTGATATGAACAGTAATTAAAGAAATTGGTCATTTTTGTGATTAAAAGAACCCCTCGCTTTTCGGTAATATATATTTATAAATAAGGGTCGAACTCTCTAAGAACAGTATCCGTTCAAGAGGAAAAGAAATCTTGCGCTATGTGATTGATTTCAATGTGACGTCATATGACGGTGCCTACAAAGAATCAAAGCTCTGTCAAATGATATTGCTTGCTGTGAAAATTATGAGTTAGAGCTAGAAAATTATGAGTTAGAGGTTGAAGGAATACGCAACAATTTTGTTTTTTCTTTAACTAAAGCTTGAGTGTTCAAAACAGATGGTTGTGTTTACACGGAAATGTCTCCTGCCGCGCGGCAAACAAACAAAACATTCATAAACACAAAACATGAATGTGTATTTTCTTTCTGCGATAAATAGTCACACTCGATTTATACTTAATGCCTCGAGCAGTTTATAATTAAATGTTAATGAAGCACATGTCTTTTCGTGGTATGGCTCTATCATGGGTGGCAGTCTTCTTGCTTCTCGGCCGTTTAGCTGAGGTCATGTATAGAACCTCTGTAATTCCTTTTCAGTTCATTATAGACGAACAATACTCTGTTAATCCCCGTAAACCAACCTTCAGCCGAGATCATGTGTACGATATGTTGCCCTCTATAGTTGAATTGTAATACCTCACTCCCTTTAATGTAACATTACAGGTTACAGTCTCGATGTAAGGAAGGCTGGGGTCGAAGGGGTAGGGGAGGGGGAATAAAGATGTTTTTTTGTGGTCAGGTTCTATCTTGGGTACCGGTAACTTTCCTAAAAAGAAGTTATAGCCTAATGAGCATAAAACTAATTGTTGTTTCTGGTTCTAGTCGCCATATATTAGGGAGACCATAGACCTGAAAATATGTTACTTCGATGAACAACATTTTTTTTATACCAGACTCTTAGCTTTTTGTCGTACGTATAGGTGTTCGTCTGTGTTGAAATGTCGTAAGAACTTGAAACAGATTTTCGGTAATTTTTCTTTTGTTCTTGTTTTGCTTTTGCTTACGATAGAACGCATAATATTAAGACAGGCAGGCCACTATATCGGGATTACATGGTCCCGATCTATGGGCTTTGTCGTGTAGACATGCATTTAGTCCTTGGTGTTTCCATTTCCATGCACATATGGGTTGCTTTTCTAAAAGAAGAAAAAAACATATAAATCTATTTATCAGATTTTTTTTTCATTTTTATTTCATAGATTTTTCTTTGTTGGGAAAGGCAATATAAACAATTTTGAGGTCATAGGGGTCCTCCAAACAATAAATATTAAAACAAATAAATAAACTCAAGTCAAGTACACTTAAATATTATGAAATTATAAAAATAAGAGTTTGTAGTTACATATTGTATTCTACTGAAGTGTTTCAATTGACCCTTACTTTGAACAATGAAACGTTGTTTCTTGGTAATCCATTGTGTTCTTACTCGGTTACTCGGTCACCAGACTGGTAGTAGCAGAACAACAGTCTGAGTATGCCATTACCAGTGGAATCTCCCTTTGTATGAGTACGAATACAAGAACAGGTCTCTAAGAACGAGTATATATGTATGTATTTTAGATCCTTCTGCAAGCAGGAACTCGCGAAGAAGCCTCATTGCCTTATCAAAACCGCAAGCTGACCGAAGTCAGTCTCTTAGATTCATATTTAACGTCGATGATTATGAATTGTTAATTGTCAACAACTCTGTAACCGGACGACATACATTAATCTTGGGGTGACTCGAACCGGGGACCTTACGATTGGCAGCACCGCTGAGCTAACACTCCGTATACAACTGAGTACAAGAACTGAAAAAAAAACACACATAAAAAATAAACAGAAACAAAACAATAAACCCAAACAGTCTGTTGTTTAATATTCATTTCGTGACTCCTGAATTTAGTCTTCCCTTATTAATACTTAATATGATATTCGATGACAAATACTATTTTCTTTTGTAATTAAATGCGGGATCAGTTTTATAATATTATTGACTGCATATTCATATCTTACCTGAAACTGCAGCCAGTTCAGACAATTTCCTAACGCTAATACCTCTCTAAACTGTACTCCAATATCAGGCTCTCAAAGCACTGGTATTGACAGTACAAACAGTTCCTAACCTTGATCTGATAGAAACATGATATTCATAATGCTCGTACTGACAATACGAGTGCTCTGAAGCAGGACATGACACTACAGTATAGAAAATAATTGTCCCAACTGGATTTCGGATTTCTCCTCCCAATATTAAAGATGTGTAAAAGTAAGTTGGCCTGACGTTTCGATCCTAGCAGGATCTTCTTCAAAGGCTAAAAAAAAAAAAAAAAAAAATTAAAGATATAACATCGTCTACAGTTTTCAAAGAAAGAAATATAATACAGAGCAAGTAGAAAGAAAGACGTTGGTCCAATTCCCAATTTGATAGCTTTTTCTCTGTTGCTGAGATACAACACCTTCATAAATATTCATATTTAAATGCGATCAGTAGATAATTGTGCGATATAATTTGTGAAGTCATCATGGGCTACGGATGATCAAACTGTCTTTATTCTTCAATTCATTTTCACTGATGTCATTTGAGACCGCTCGAAAAGAAATTGAAATCACCGTTTTATTTGTTGGTAAAGTCTCATGGTCCTATAGTTTACAAATCATAAATCACACGATTGATTGACGTATTTCACAAAGTCGTCTGATTATTCTAATCTTAAACGAAAATCAATGAATCTCATACAAACTAATGTGGAATCAATTTAAATATTTTGTGCCTCGATAATGGAACATACTGTAAAGCTAGCAGTTGGAACAATGTGCTACAATTCTAAACATATGTATGTTAATCGTTGGTATTTAAATTTTATTACTCTTCAAAACTTATGGATTTGACACCTGGGTTTATGACATGTATTTGACATCGTAAACCCAAACATTGTCTGACGTTGTCAGAAGATACTAATGAAACCCTCACGACGGTCTGACGCATGCGCATCAAACATTTTATGATGTCATGACTTGTTTGATCAACTTGCTGTTGTATTGCCAATAATAGTCATGATTCGGGTGGAGCGGGTGGAATAAGATGGGGAAGAGGGGGGGGGGGCGAACAGAGAGAGAAGAGGGGAGTCTATGAAATAGAACCATGGGTTATACTTTTTTGATAGCACTTTTCTCAATCGTAAGAGAGCAGATAAACCTGTCTCTTCAAAACAATCTGTTGCATGAGTGCATTTTACCCATCTTAATATAATATGTTGTATAAAACAAATAATGAATGGTTTCCATTCGTGCAATAGTGCAAATATTTCATTCGTTTGAAAGATGTAATTTGTTCCATTCAACTCGGCTGCGCCTCATTGAATGGAACATTCCATCTTTCAACTCATGAAATATTTGCACTATTGCACGAATGGAAACCATTCATTATTTGTATACTACTCAACTTGTGGTTTATGATGACTGTGTAACACATGAAAGTGGAAAGTTCTTGGGTCATCGTAAAATTAGGATCATTAATATTAAGAAATATGAGAGGGTAGGTCATGTAGACGAGATTTGAATCACATTATAACAAGCAGATTTATATGGGTAAATGATACCGAAGTTATTAAATGTATAGGCTATGTAATTATTGACGTGCCAACCATAGGCGTACGAGGCGGGGGGGGGGCAGGGGGGCAGACTGCCCCCCAAATTTCCAGAGGACAAGAAATTCGGGCAAAAGTCCTGAAAAATTCGGGCAGCCTAAGAGGAGAAAAAATATAGATATATATATTTTTTTTTTTCTCCTCTTAGGCTGCCCGAATTTTTCAGGACTTTTGCCCGAATTTCTTGTCCTCTGGAAATATATATATATATATAAATATGCAGAAGCTTGCCCGAATTTTTTTCAAATTTTTGCCCGACAATTCCATGATTTTCTTTATTTAGCATCATGCTGCCCGAATATTTCCGTGTAACACCATCGTAAGCGCAGTTCATCTGGGCTACCACCCTTTTTGCACGATAAATTTTTTTTTCTAACTAGTCAATTGTATACCTGGACCAACGGCGGCGGAACCGGGGGGAACAGGGGGGACGTGCCCCCCCCCACTTTTCCTCAGGTTAAAAATGTGCCTTTTTTCTACATAAAAATTGAGGTGCCTCAAGTTAGCAAGAGGCCAGGGAACCAGAATGAATACTCGGGAAGGGCCGTTTCCGGCCATCTGAGGGGTTTGTAAAAACCAAAAATTTTCTAGTACGCTCCGCGCCAACCGATGGTGGCGCTCCGCTCAGATAGTCGTACATACAACTTTGCAAATCCTGGCTAAGCCCGTGACTTTTAATGAATTTCTGTGGGTCAAACTCAAAGCTATTTTGAATGGAAAAAATTTGTTAAGATATTAACAAGAAAAAAAATTTAATTCGGAAGATTCCTACATTAGCAACTAGCATGATTTCACCTCATTTTGTCTCAAAAGAAAACTTGTTCCTTGTTTCCCAATTTGCGCATTGGATATTGCAGTGCTAGTATAGGCATATTTTCCTTGGGGGGGGGGGGGGGGCGTTGATGGAGTGATGTGTATACGCAAATAAGATATACAATAAGAGTTATAAAGGGTACTAAATGTAAGGCTGCTTCAGTCCAATCGAATTTCTACAAAGTGCCCTTTGATGTCGGTGCCCTCCAGATTAAAGTGCTTCCGCCGCCTTGACCTGGACACCCCCAACATGAGTGTATATAAGAAACATTTTCTTTTTCATGGATGGAGGGGTGGGGGGGGGAGTGCCTACAAGCCTAGTAGTACAGGTTTATCATATTCTTGTTACATTTTATACTGTTTTGTGAGACAAATTGCAGTCTCACCCGGCATAGCGACATTATCCCGCCTACGTGTCGTTGAACAATGTATGTTTTACTGGAGTTAGCTGAGTACTGTGTTATAATAATAAATAAGGTAACTAAATAGGAGCTTAAAAAATATACTATCCCATTTTTCCCTTTCAAAGTGATGTTACCATTTTTTCTTCTTCTAATTTACCAAATTTTTGGGGAAGTGTAAATTTCTAAAACGTGAGATTATAAAATAAAAAATGTTTAGATGCATCTTGCAAGGCCTCAGAAGTGCCGTTTCCGGCAATCTGAGAGGCATTGTTTGCCCAAAAAATTTTGTACGCTACGCGCCAACCGATGGTGGCGCTCCGCTTAGATAGTGTCACGGGAACTTTCGGGCACGAAAAGTTCTGCCCCCCCAAACTGAAATGGTCCCGTACGCCTATGGTGCCAACTAATAAATATAGAATGCTTATAGATATAACGCGTTTAGCAGAAGCGCGTACACTCGTACACACTATTTTTGCCTTGTTGGTTGCTAAGGTTGGTTTGGTTGCTAAGTTGGTTGTATGTTATGACGGCTAGTTGTAAGCCTCAACAACTGTATTGTTATTTAAAACAAAACACCAACGCGGCTGGGGTGCTCCTTTTCAGCCGTTCATGTCCATAACCTTTACCTTAGATCCGAGAAACGGAACCAACCCTGGCATTTTTAATACCATTAAATACATGGTTAAATTACACCATATCATTTCAGCTTAATTGCATCTTTGACTTTCAAACGGAACAGTTCGCTAATAAACTGGTAGAAAATGGAGTTACATTTTAGTAATTGTATAGTGACGAAATACAAGGATTGAGACTAAGTACTCTTTTCAAGACAATTGTGATTCTGTGGTAGACCTGACACCGCCATGACCCCTAGGTCAAAATCCCAACTGTAACGGGGACATGGTCTGAAAGATGATGATCATTACAGAATATATGTTTTAGTTTTTCGTGTGACATTTTTAAATAATAACTATTCTACTATAAGAAAAGAAGAAGAAGAAAACAAAAAACAGTCCAGCGTTTTAGAATGATCATTGGTAAGATTTGTAACTATGTAAGAAAGCCCCCCACCCCACACCCCACAAAAAAAAAGAGAATAAAAATAAAAAATGCATATAAAAGGTATACCATAGACATATTCGAATTTTGAAGAACGGTATAGATTCAAGCTGAGATGGTTAGATATGACTGATGGACGTATTCAGTTAGTAATATTACTGATTGACGGCTCTCCTCCTGCAAGAATTGTAAACATCCAACGTGTCTTTATGACAAATGACGTCACCAGATACCTCTTGAAGTATGATTAACAATACTTACATTCCTGACAGACGATACAACGCTATGTTTACAAGCTACCGTAAGCAGAGTGTCGCTCATTTGCATCAGGCGTAGTAAATCTCGACGGTGAACCATATCGATCTGTTGATAATTACAATACATCTCAACTATTTTCCTTTTTCCTTTTTTTCTTCTTCTGCAAATAAAGTTAGTAGATCGCAGTGTCATCCGATCTCATTTGATGAAGTACACATACGTAAACGAACTCTATACCTTATTCATGTTTTGACATGAAAAGGAAAATGGTAGGGATATATAGACTATTCCAGAGATGAACATCTTCTCATGCTATACCTCACACATACACTCATACGCATATTTGAAATTTGATATTGAAGTTGGAAAATCCCGAACAGTGAAAAGACCTTCCAGCCTTAACCGGGATTCGAACCCGGGCCTCCCGCTTTTACATGGCGGACACCCTAACCACTAATATATATATATATTCGTTTATATATATATATATATATATATATATTTATATAAATATATATATATATATATATGAATATATATATATAAATATATATATATATAAACGAATATATATATATATATATAAACGAATATATATATATATATATATATATATATATATATATATATATATGAATATATATGAATATGGCTTCGAAATGAACTCGGTCATCGGCAGACAAATTTGTTTCAGTTTTAGGTCACTCCATAACTGTAAAGCGACTTCGCCTCCTCACGGTGTCCTTTCTCGTTAAGTGATGTATTACAGTTCACGAATCCCACGGACAGTTGAAAGTCGGAAGAACCTCATCTCTAGACCTAGGTTGTCACTGAATCGACATGTCAATCGCCGTGGTAATTAGTTGACACCATTTACGTATTTAGCGAATCATACCCCAGGCGATCACAAATGCTCATGTATTCCCCATGGGAGGTGAAATCACCGTACGAACCCTGCTAGTAAAAAGAAAGAAATGCTTCAGCGTTCGTCGTATGTAAAAAAAAAGGACTTAGATACATTTTACATTCGGATGAGCTCCCGTCGTACGACTCTGAAAGAGGAAAGAACAAAGTTTAGAAGAATAGGTTTTGTTTATGAAAGGAATGTTAAGTTGATATTGGTCGTTTCTGTTTTTTTTGATTGTATATCTTTCCGGTGGAGGTTTAAGTCTATTAAGTTGTGGTCATCAAGGGATTATTTTGAAAAAAATGATATCTGGATGGAAAGAGTAGTCCGATATCAGGACTCGATGATGAAGTTAGTACTGAGGCTTTTACATTTTATGATATAATCGAGATGTAGAACACTGCTACCAGAACAGGTTTACGTATAGATTAATCGGTGTAGATAACTCAACTAGACAACATATATAGTTGGTCAAAAGTAACGTATTGGAATAATGATCGGAAAACGGGTGTTACAGTGGCCGCGTTTTTATATCAAACCGAATATATGTGAAAGAAAAGAAGTTTTAATTAAAGCCAGTCATCCACAGCTGTCCGAACTGGGAAATCATTAAAACAGTTTTTTTCTGGTGACGAATGGACTGGAAAACCAACGGCATTGGGACACACTTTAAGACCCGTATATGATCTACCAACTATAAGCTCTACCGAAGAATTGGGATTAACTGGGAGGGGTAGTGGGGGGGGGGGGGGAGTCTTCAGATAAGAAACTTTTGTCAGAAAATCTGAAGTTGAAAGTGGTCTGCTAGAAAATGTTATGATTCTAGAAGAAAAATTATTCCTACAAATGTATACCAGGTATGTATCCTCGTTAGCCTATGTTATATATATACTCTTACTATTTTTGGACATACTCGTATTAGTTTCGACATGTTTATATAAATTTGGACATGCTTTTATTATTTTGGACATGCTTATATTGTTTGGACATTTTTGATACATATGGCATTCCGTATAAGTTGCTAGGCAGAATCTACGCCGAATTTGTACGTTGTTTTAGGGACTTAGGTTATTTTGGGCTTCTGCAGAGGATCGAGTTATGCACTCTGCATCTGCGCTGCGTAACTGCTTGTGCCTGTGCAAGGTCGTCGCGGCGTAGGGTTCGCGGGCTGAAGAATCTCATCGTTAGCTGCGCTGCGTGGTCCTTACGCTGCGTCGCCCTTGACGCAGTACCTATAGTTAGGCTGCGTTGTGCCCGCGCTGCGTTGTCCTTGATGCAGCGCCTTTAGTTAGCTGCGCTGCTATGCAGCTTACATATTAGGGATTAGCTTTGCCTTGACAGGGCTAGTTAATGTACGCCACCATATGTATTGTGTTTAGGTTTTATTGTATTACTTTCTGTGTATATTATTTGTTTATTACTTTACGAAAGATGTACGACAGGTAATATACATTGTATATAATTATACTTTTTAAACTCTTAATGCACTGTTAGTGTACTTTATTCAACGGTGTCCTCTGGTTTCTCTCTAGAACCCCCTTCCTTACTTGCCAACTGGGTACCTCACCATACTACCGAAGCGGAAAGCGTTACAATATACATATATATTTTTTAAATAAATTTCAAGCATCTTATTACCAAACTATTTCCAATCACGTGGTTTATTGCTCACACGAATGTCTCGAAGCCGTCTGGAGAGTTCCTCAATCTGTCAAGACCTGAGCTCAAAGATTATATAAATAAAGAAATTATAATTCACAAGATGGCAGTCATTAATAATGAAATCAAAATGCCGCACAGATTTTTTTATGTTTTTCATCTCTGGGCTACATTCTAGAGTTTGGCTTTTATGTCAGTATACCGTCGTAAAGCTATCAAGCCTCTGAATAGAACAGTTTGTTTGTTATATACGCAGCACTGCAGACATTGTATTGTCTTCTCTTTACGTTGAGAAAATCCAGCTCTTCACTGAACGCCAAGAAAAGAAAACTCCCAATCAGTGATGATGATAATGATGATTATGATATTGTTTCTGCGAGATATGTTCGTGTGGCATGTTCCACAATGACGTAACCAGGGTTTCAAAAGTAGAAGGGGAGGGGGGGGGGAGGGGAGGCTAAAGTTCTCCCGAGACATGGACATTTATGGAACCAGGAGGAGTTGTTTAATTCTTTCCAATTAAACGTAAATCTAACCCTCCTCCTACCGAATCTTTTACCCTCGACTGACGATGGGGATGGGGAGAGGGGCAAACTTCTCCCTTTCGCCACTCCCATAATGTACGGTAACTGAAAAGATATATATATATATATATATATATATATATATATATATATATATATATATATGTAGGCCCTTATGTTGTTGTATTAAAATGACATGTACGCAAATTACATTATATGTTTTTAGTTTAGAGCTTTTGGCGTCTCATAGCTTCCAGCTCGAACATCTAATATTGGGAATATGCCTTTATAATACCAAAGCCCCCCAGAAAAGGTAATTGATTGTGATACATTATTCTCAGTGATAACGTCACGTTTGGCTATATTTATATACTGTACTGTAGCAGTATATGTAGGGCCTACTACTGTACTTTATCCGACTCACGTGAAGTGCTTCTGACGCACGTCACGCAAAACTAAGAAAAAGATTAAACTTTGCAAAATGAATGAGCGAAGACAAAAACCCAGACGGCAGTTGTTGCATGAATAATTCATCAGACTAAAAAATGAAGTATTAATTATCATATTTGACTTTTCTCTGTCTGTATATCTGTACCGTGATATTAAAAGCCGAGATATCCTTTTCCACAATATGAATTATAATTATAAAGTTGATGTGTTTTTTTAAAAACTGATAGGCTGATATAAGATAACAAACCTTCTAGAATTTAGTTCTATTTATATATCACACAAGTATTTGTTAGTCAAACTAATAAGACTATTTTGATCGTTACGGGCGAGAAATATTACCGAACGAATTGAAGTATATAGGAGTAAATGCACTATATACACTGAGCCTCTTGCATCTCTGCCTCCTCTCCGTTTTGAAAGAAATTTCTTTCAGCTCTGAAAATGAAAAATGAAAATGTGAGTGTCAGAGAAATATACATATATGGATATTGTCACGGGCAGAAGATAAAATTTCATTGAAATGTCAATTATGGCCAATTTCGACTGCAAGAAATCGAAGCTAAGAAAACAGTTAGAGGCAAAAAGAAAACGCGCTTCAAATCTTACTGTCTTCATATATAGTTGAATGTCTTTTCAAATATTGTTTATCTTTATTTTTTTTGCTAGAAAAATGAGATGATAAGGAAACCACTGGGACAGGTGGGGAGTATGTTTTCCTTTTGTTTTTATCATCCTTGATTCCAAATTCTCATAAAAGTATCAACGGGCCTTCAAATTTCCTGCAAGTGTGCCTTCTCATCATGCTTTTATTAAAACCCTGAAGTCACTTCAAAAAATCGTCCACATATACAAAAAGTTTGAATTATGGTGAGCAGCGAAGGTGCGAGCTATGTTTGGAATATTGCCTAAATAATTGTAACTTATTTTCGTCGATATCCGCACACGGTTGATCGGAAACGACTCTTTCGAACGCAAAAAAGAGACCAAAAAAAGGATGACAATTTGTTTATTTGTTTCGGTAACTATGACAGCATAAAGCTGTGGTCTGGGTGATTAAATTCCCGATAACTTCACAATCAAATTACATTCAGTTATTATTTCGAGTTTAAGAACAGTAACAGACAACTTGCGGCTTCTTCAATGTCTGGCAAGAGACGCGTGACAACTGTATGTGCTTGCCTATACATATAGTACACGTATATATATATATATATATAGTTATATATAGTTTTATATAAAGTTATATATATATATGTAGTCATATAAATTTATTTCTATGTATAGTTATATATATAAATTTACATATATAGTTATATATATATATATATATATATATATATATATATATATATATATATATTAAATATAGTTATATTGATATAGTTATATGTATATATATTTGTTGTGTGCGTGCGTAACGCAAAACAATGATAGAGCAACCGAATGTTACTTTATGTAGGTTTGAAAGGTTGAGGGTTATCGTAATTTCTAATAATAGTTTACCGAAAACAAAGTCGGGGCACTAACAAGCAAAATATTATTGATACACTCTCCGAACCCTTCCTCCATTACATAAGATATTTAACCACGTGAGCATGACGAGCGAATTGCTTCTTCAGATGTCACGTGACGTCAATTTGCTGAAACTCTCTATAAACTAAGACCATTTTTAATACTTCACATATGATAAATTCTTCAAGACCTACTAGAAAATAAATAGAAATGAAAAAAAATAATATTATTAAAATCAGACCATCAAAATACTCTTTTATAGTATACTTTTCGAAATGTTCTGAAATTTCATTCTCTCTTTATTTTACTCAGATTTGACGTACCAAAAAAACAACAAAAATGGAAGCCGATTTTAGGCTTATGAGACCTAAATGTTATATAAAGCCTGTTACGTCAGATTATTAAATGACATATTTCTTTCAACGGTTCAGGTTTCAGGATTCAATTATCAAATTCAACTTCCTTAAACTTATATACAAATGAAAAATGATGTTATGTGTAATTGTGTTGCGTCATCAGCAAACTATATATTACGGACAGAATGCTGAATTATTATTGTATATTACAATATTCTATATGGAGCGTTTGATATAATGTTTATCAAATCAAGCTGTTACTTTTTCGTTGATGAGAATACGTCAGTTGTCAGCTATAGTTGAATTGTCATTTTATCGGAAATATCGTTGACAGAAAATTAATAAAATTAATATCTTTGCGTAATGCTTGAAAGGATCAGACGGGATGTTTAGGAAATAAAAACGTTGAGTAAACGACTTTGCAAGGCAGCAAAGACATTTTGATGATCAACAACAAAGAAACCTCATTTCCAATTGGTAAATATGTTCATGTGCCTCCATGCGCATGACTGAAGAATCAAAAGTAGATGCACACTGAAGCATTTGCTTTATGTTTTCCTCACAATTTACATCAAAAATTGTCGACTTCATTGTTATTTTCATATTCCCGTGTAGGTAGAGCTTGGACCTTTTCTCATCCCAAGATCAAAAGAATGAAGTGAAAAGCAAAAAAAGAAAAAAAGAAAAGGGACTGTCAGTATGCAACTCTGACGTCACACCTGTTTACTTATGGTACACACACATGTGACAAATTCTTACATCAGTTATAACCAAATTTAGCACCTGTTGTATCCCTTTAAACTTGAATTACCAGTAGCCTACTGCACTTTTGTTGACCCGAGTTCGTAATTAAATTGGGGTCTGCCCGATATTCATAAGGTCCGCTATTCATAAGGGTCATTGTTCATAAGGTTCGTTGTTCATAACGTGCATTTTTTTCGATAAAAAGGTTCGCTATTCATAATGGAAATAAAGGTTCGTTATTCATAATAAAAAGGGATCATAATTCATAAGGTCCGGTATTCATAATGGAAACAAAGATTCGATATTCATAATGGGCAAAACGTTTCGATATCCATAATAGACAAAAAGGTTCGTTATTCATAATGGGACAAAGGGTTCGTTATTCATAAAAGAACAAAGGGTTCGTAATCCATAATAGACAAAAAGGTTCATTATTCATACTTGGAAGAAAGGTCCGTTATTCATAATGGAAAAAAAGGTTCGTTATTCATAATAGGAGAAAGGGTCCGATATTCATAATCGATCAAAGGGTTCGTAATCCATAATGTGGAAAAGGTTTGTTATTCATAATAGGAGAGAAGTGCGTCATACAAGTGCAACAGCCGCCCTCCTGTTTGGCGGACGCCTATAGTGTTCAACCAGTGGCCTCAACAGACTTTTTATTCGGGGGGGGGGCACAACAGTCCTTTGGGGGGGCACAATTTTGCAGAGAATATGAGCCACACACTATCAAGATCATGCTTCACCCTACCCCCTGCAGCAAAACCTACATTTTCGACATATTCCTTTGAGCCAGTCCTCTCTCCTTCCTGTATTTTTATTTCATTTTTTTTTATTTCTTTTTTGAAAAGCCCAAATCTCATTTGGGGGGGGGGGCACAAGGTTTTCCAGGAGGCACACGCCTCCCTGACCCCCTCTTGGCGACGCCACTGTTTCAACTCCTGAACGCTATAGTGCTCAACTTCTGAACGTTGGTGTATTATTTCCGAACGTCTAATGTTCAATTTCTGAGAATAAAACACTGGATGTTCGGAAATAGAACATTAGGCGTTCAGAATTTGAACACTAGGTGATCAGAAATTGAACACTATAGGCGTCCGAAGTTGAAGGCGTTGAAATACGGTAAGGTGTTCAAATAAGCGTCCAGGCGTTCCTAAATGAAGCAATAACTTAGTTTTCGAATAAGCGTCCGGGCATTCAAAAAATGGAGAAAAGTGTTCAGAATCTTAACACTAGCGTTCAAAATATGATTCGAACACCAAGACGCGTACCTATTACATTTTGGCGTTCAGATGTTGAACGCCTGAACTTGCAGTTAATAGGCCCGCACTATTAGGTGCATGAAAATATGGGGTCCGAAGTGTTAGCTTAGTCCGTGGCATATATTCCATGCCTATATGTACTAAGTGAAAAGTTGGTTATGTTATCGTCTTAATAGTTATCACCGCAACAAACAGCAGAATTACACCTAGACTGTAAATGGGCGTATAGGTGGTCTGAGCATGGGGAGGGTCAAATTGTTGATAAAGTGGAACTAAATTTCAATAAGCGAACATAATAATAATAATAATGTTATTATTGTTATTATTAATAATAATAATAATAAAAAATTTTCTCCATTTATTCAGCATATTTTCTTTTAAAACAATATAGCATATACATATTGTTATAATTATAATCACCTTTTACAATTCTTGCATAGAACATGTTTTTATGAAGTTTCAAGAACGGAACAGCTCTGTGCATTCAGAAAATGCATGTTATAATTGAATATAACTTACTTTATCTTTCTTACACTTACTTGATTTTGAATGGATATAACGTTCAACATCAATTGCAAACTTAAATTTATAGAAAAAATCGCAAATATTTGGTAAGTTCTTATTTTGCTTACAATCATAAATATAATACTTCATGTGTATTATTAGAAAATTATATGGGTGACTATATCCATTTCCGTACCCGAAAAAAATATTTCGTTTTGAAAAGAACTGTTGCTTTAAAAACCGATTCTCTACGTCTAATATGAAAGACCCAGTAAAATTACAGTCCCAAAAATAGATGCTTTATATTCTTAGTTTCTCTGTTGCAGAAGGAACAAACCTCTGTATCATTTATACCCATCAACGCTAAAAGTTTATTTGTTGCAATAATACGGTGTAAAAATTTAAACTGAAAGTATTGGAGCTTTGCATCTAATACAGAGTAGTATGGCATCTTAAAAAACCTGTCCCAGTCTTTTGGTCAGATCTTTAAAACTCCACTTCTCTCTTGAAGTCGGAACTTTTGATAAACGATGTAAATACATTTTATAGATATGCTGAGAGATAGAGCTAGCCCGAATGGCATTACAATACATGATAGTATTGTTGTTCATAACATCAGTACTATGACAACCTGACCTTTTCCACCACTGGGGAATTGCACTTATTAAACTCCAATACAGAGTAAAAGGTATAAATAATAATAATAATAATAAAATTATTTTTTAATTTTGTTTTTATATTTGCAAAATAAGAGTAGATTTATTAGGATTGTGTGAATAAATCTATCATTTGCTGAATCCTAACTGTTGTACTATTTATAACAAATCCATATTAGGTTAAGCACTTTCTGACATGTAACTTAAAACGTCCTCGAAAAAGAATATTAAAGCAGCTGTCTATTGAATATAATCCTTTACACACACCAGTACCTCCATGCACACACCCACACGTGCACACACATTACGGTCAGTACACTAGCATAAACCAATCCACACCATCCTCTACCCTCACCCTATACCACTAACCTCACCAACACTCCCCAAAACTTTCTACAGTTGTCTACTATTTTTGTCCCTGTTTTTTGTTTGTTGGGGGGTGGGGGGTCATGGTAATGCCCCTTTAAGGTAGGATTTGGATAAATGACAAACTCACCTGGGAAGGTCTTAACAGAGAATTCACGTGTCCTAGTTTCTAAACGAATTACGAGAAAAGCTAAGACTTAATGGATCTCGGATTACAACGAAAACAGCGAATACTTATGTCAAAGACCATTATGCTTTGAGATTGATGAAGATGATAATTCAGTAAAACTGCTCTCTTGTCTCCCAGTGGATATTGAAGATGATCTTGATTTTGTAAAACTTTTAACTTTCTAGATTTGGCTAAAATCCATTACAGACTCTCTCTCTTTATGTACTCATGAATCCCGTAACATAATCCAGCAGTTCCTTTCTCCGCGTACCGACCCAAGCACCAGGCTTCCACCCCTCAGATACCAACATCATGCAGCCTTAACGTGTCATCATTGCCTTAAACATAAACAATACACACCTTTGATATATGATCAACAATGCAGTAACCTGATAGCTGGTCATCACATTCCCCCCCCCCATCACCACCACCACCCTCTCTCTCTCATACTTCACCCCCATCACCACCACCACCCTCTCTCTCATACTTCACCCCCCCATCACCACCACCACCCTCTCTCTCTCATACTTCACCCCCCATCACCACCACCACCCTCTCTCTCATACTTCACCCCCCATCACCACCACCACCCTCTCTCTCTCATACTTCACCCCCCCATCACCACCACCACCCTCTCTCTCATACTTCACCCCCCCCCATCACCACCACCACCCTCTCTCTCTCATACTTCAGAACATTATGGTCATTCTCAAACATTTATCATTTACGACATTACATGGTCATTTTGTAAACGTACCGTGTGGTGCAGATATAACATGTAAACTCTAGCTATATATGGATGTATTGTTGTCGCTAATATTGACACGTAAAGTGCAGCGAACTTAAATCTTACTGACTAACATATTATATATCTTCTACCTATACCATGAACCAACTCATTACGAAGATTCAAATTGCCCAAATTATTTACTATTCAAATAATAATGGTTGTCACCGCTTCCACTAATGATATAGATTTCACTTTACGAAAGTAAGCAATCCATCTTCTTTGCATATAGTCTTTACGTATAGGCTATAAATGTCGACTTCAAATCGAGAGCTCAATTGTACTTATTTTCAGCCATTTTCACATCTTATCATAGCATCAATCAAGCATGATGTCTTTAGGCATATAAGACCTCCATCTAACAAGCCATTCTAATATATCATATATTATTAAAAGACAAGTTATTTAAGAGAAAATTAAATATCCGTCGATACGCAAAATGAAGCGACGTTACATTTGTCATATATACCGGAGTTGTAAACGATATATACACTGATAATGCTTCAAGCTAGACAGCTGTATACAGACTGCTGAATAATTATAATAATAATAATAATAATAATAATAATAATAATAATAATAATAATAATAATAATAATAATAATAATAATAATAATAATAATAATAATAATAATAATAATAATAATAATAATAATAATAATAATAATAATAATAATTATAATTATAATTATAATTATAATTATAATTATAATTATAATTATAATTATAATTATAATTATAATTATAATTATAATTATAATAATAACAATAATAATAACAATAATAACGATGAATAACGATGATCATGATGATCATGACGGTGATGACGGTGATGACGACGACCGACGGCGATGACCGACGACGACGACGATGAAGATGACGATGACGTTGACGATAATCCATTTGCCATTTAGGAGATATTATGGCTTATTTGTCATTTCAAGGGTCAACCATTTTATCCTTATGTATTGTGTGAAGTGCTCCTCTGTCCCTTTGTTCCTCTCTCCCTATTTCCACGACAACATGAAAGAAGAATTGTTAATTATTTAATGCCGATGTAAAATTAGGAATAGACACTTTTGACACTTTAGCGACGACATTTGTGTTCTATTATAACTTTACATATGGGCATTTTTTTCCCCCTATACTATATAAATATCTAGGCTGTAAATGTAAAATGGTCACTTAGTCGCTTAACTAGTGAAGCCAAACAAACCCACAAATCTTTCGCATCTCTGATTACAGTCTGTTTTCAGTCACGATATAATTAAATCACAAGTTTTCAAAGCGCAAAGCTGATTAATGACAATGTGAAATACCAAACCGTCCTGGCCAAATGGACTTCTAGCTGAATAAACATGTTTTGCCAGTGTTATGTTTTACAAGTGGACTAAAACAGTAACTCGCCTTGGGTGGCGAAGCTAGCTAATAAATCAATCAAATTTGTACACTGCTTCTTTTCTCTTCTTCTTCTTCTTCATCTTTTTCTGTGTCTCTTTCTAAGCGTTGTTTGACTCTCTGTTTCATCAGAGGAATGAATATATCTAGTTATTGAAAACGTAGCCTTTCGTCAGGCCATCAATATATCACTGTCATTTATATATTTGAAGTTATGGCGAAATTTTTCTAGCAGAAAATAAAAATGATATTAAACTGATTTGATGGTCAGGGATCACTTGGGGAATAAAGGTTTTACATTATCAAACGACTGTGTCTTGTTCACAATTAAAGCGATGTATAGAAAAACAAAATACAATGAAATGCATTTATTTTGTTTATGAGCTTAGCAAACTAAACAGTAATATTTAAACAAGTAAACATTAAATACATTAATTAATTTAGAATATTCACTTCTGACAAGGAATTGGGACAAAAAGAGGAACCAAAAAGTAAAAAAAAAGTAAAACATAAACACACCACTTTGTATAGTTCTTTGTTAGATAACAAATTTATATTAAATGCAATACGTAATTTGGTACAAACGTGCTCATAAATGTCAACAATAAATCAAATGTTATTATATATTAACTTTGTAGCAAAGAGCAGATAGATTTCCACCCTCCTGTACAATACAACCAGCTCTCGTGTTACAATTATGTATCCATGTGACATCGAATTCTTGTGATATTGAAATGTTGAATATTTTCCCCTTTCAATAATTTTCTCCCCTTTCATTAAGCAAAAAGCGAAATTAACTGTGCAGATGCTTTTGTTTGGGAAATTTATTAACAAACTGCCGACTTTTATTGAACGATGATAACAAGCAAAATGAATAACATTCGTTTGTATACATCGAGTTCATGCGAGGTGATTCTGTCGATATATTAATATTAAACAATGTTGATGTGATCGGAGTTAAAGGACGGGGGAAAGGATCAGAAAAATGTATGCGTATATATATATATATATATATATATATATGTTGATACTAGATGAGACTAGTGGAACACTAGTAGTTGTAACTCGGAGTTTCACGCTTTATTGCGATCTTCAGACAACAAGAGTTGTCTGAAGATCGCAATAAAGCGTGAAACTCCGAGTTACAACTACTAGTGTTCCACTAGTCTCATTTAGTATCAACATATATTCCGCTCTGTCCAATGGACATAGAGCACTCTGCGCCAAGATAGACGCCAACCTACTCTATATATATATATATATATATATATATAAATTATAAATATTAATTTTAAAATGATTTAGAAATTGGTCGGCTATGTATAAAAGCCAAATCCGTCCGATTCCTCTTCGAACGCTGACGAGAGCTAACCGTATATACGTGGCATTAAGATTATAATATTAATTATAAGGAACTGACTTTTAAATGAATCAAATGTTTTAAAGGGGACATATACTCAACCATCATTTTGTGGCTAATATGACAAGAGTTCTTTTATGATGAAGAACTCCACCAAATAGCAAAGAAATATCTTTTGGGATGTATATCTCACTTTAAAAGTCGTGTGTAGGGGTTGCCATTTTGTAGCATCTGTGATGTCATAGAGCCACCAGGATCGGAAACCTTTGAGTTTTTGCCTTTGGTTTTCCTTGACACATTTTCAAGTTAAAGGGTGTGAAGACTCGCGCACAAAGAAACGTCGGATGCCGGTAATCTGACCTAGGGTCGAATGAGGTATAACAGAAGTGTTAGACACCACCATCGATCCCAGAAAATACACACACAGATTGCTACCGTCGGTAATTAGACACTAGTGTACAGTCAATACATGCAGCTACGGTCAATACCCACAACAGTGTACATAACAGCGATGGATATCTCAGGTCTAGATAAAAGATAACAAGGTATCATGTTTCATTACTGTCTGCATTTTATAGAGGGCGGCACTCGGTTTGGGGCGAGTCTTCAATGCCCTTAAACTTATATCATGGATGACATTATAATTAATGCCATCATTAGGTAATGCTAAGAGCTTCGATAGTTTAGAGTCAGCAACTTATGGCAAAACACATCTCCTTTACAGAAAACAAAATACATTGTTATAAATGAAGAAACACATTAGAAATTGAAGGATATGTGACTCCATGACGTCATTTGTAAACTTGATCAAGTCTCCAGCGTGGTGTGTAAAGGAATCATTAAATCTGTAGTATTAGCTAAATGACAGTAAATAAGGGGGGAAAATAGTTTCCTCGACTGTTGGGCGAAAATGTTCATGGGAGTTTATCTCCATTACAGAGAACATACATGATAGTAGCGTTTGTGAATCCTTTGTGTCTCCTTCAAGGAAAAATTCAAACTTGCATTAGACTATAACCATGACAACAACAACAACAAAGCAGAAGAAGAAGACATTTAGACAGTGAAGACACATCCGTATACGATCAGACAATATTGAGCTTACAAGAGTAGTCTGGTGTCCGATAAGCTATAGGATTATCCAACTTTCTTTACTACACAATAGACAAAGCAGTGTTCTTTCAGAGTCGTAAAATCAGAGAATGAAGTCTGCAAACCAGTAAATAAACAAAACAACAAAGCTATTTATACGTTTCGCTAGTTAAGAGTATAATACATATACAGGTTTTTACATCTGTATAGATATGTAGAACTCTGATCCATTTTGTTTTAAATATTACATTACATTGTTGTCTTTTATTAGTGATAACAACCTTCCTTAATTAATAGTTTCAATGGTTTGCTAAAGCCGTCACCCTAAGTTTGCATTCCATATTTTATTGAAAAATACAGCGATGAAGCTCATACTTAGAGCAGCTTCTTTATTACAATTCTATGTAATATTAAAATAATACTATAACGTTATTTAATAGTATAACATCATAACTTGTCCAGGAATATGTTAAGAAATGAATAAAATGTTGCAAACATTTTGAAGGTTTTCGTTTTTCATGTGTTTATTACCAATATGAAATGTGTCTGGGCGATATATATATATATATATATATGTGTTTATTACCAATATGAAATGTGTCTGGGCGATATATATATATATGTATATATATATATATATATGTATATATATATATATGTATATATATATATATGTATATATATAAATATGTTGAGACTAGTTGAGACTAGTGGAACACTAGTAGTTGTAACTCAGAGTTTCACGCGTTGAGCGATCATCAGACAACTCTGTTGTCTCAACTCAGAGTCGCTCAACTCTGTTGTCACAACTCAGTGTCGCTCAACTCAGAGTTATCCACCGGACATAGAGCACTCTGCGCCAAGATAGACGCCAACCAACCAATTATAAATATATATATATATATATATATATATATATATATATACTACAAGATTCCACCACCGTAAATAGTACCAAAATCGAATTACAATGTGATACGTTTCACAACTAGCACGACACATGCTCACATACATACAAATGCACAGATACACATCAAGTAGGTCTCTATCTTTGTAAAGTTCAACGCCGATTATAAAACGATTGAAAACTATGTCAGCAGCGAGGACGGCAAATTAGTTCCAAGTAAAATGTCATTGAGAAGTGAAGCGTAACAGTAATCAAACCGACGTTCTCAATTTGAACGAGTTTGTTTTGTATTTAACTATCTTTTGACTTTGGTAGAATAGGGAAGTGGAAGTGTAATTTTACTCCAAAACGTGTTTTGACTAATATTGCAACTTTCTTTTAATCAACTACAGGCATAACGAGAATGTCTTTTGACATCCAACCAACTAACTCCCAGGGCAAACTATATATATATATATATATATATATATATATATATATATATATATATATATATATATATGTATGTATATATATATATTATATATATATGTATGTATGTATCTGTATCCGTCCTAATACATGTTCTGAAGAGGAATACGAATCTGTTTAGAGCTTTTCTTTTCCATAAACGTTCGGTTTAATTGCATTCATATGTAGTTTCGAAAGTGTTAAAAGTATATTATTTGTCTCAACAGTTCACCTCAACGACCAACTACTCATAAATATTGGATTACACGCTCCTCTCGGTAAAAGAATGTGTCGCATATATCACCATCTTTATCCAGAGTTATGTTTTGTTTTTGTAAAATAAAGCAGTTGTTGACGCTTATATAGTCGAAATATCTATTACTCAGACTAACATTAGAAATTAAACCGACCTATATATATGACACCAATGAAGATTATTCTTCATTATGTAGTTTAAGCAACCAGTAATTAGTTAATTAAAGGATTGGTTCAGTTGTCATACATGTTCATGCTATATGAAAGAGGACAATAAAAGAAACACAATGGTGAAAAAACTGCACAAATATCTTATACGGTTAAAGAGATATTCAAGTGTAAAGTTTTATCAGATTGTGTAGAAACTGCTGAAATCTGACTAGCTGTGATGTCACATCCTCACATTCCTGAAAAGTCTTTGTTTTTTCTCTAAGTATTTTGTGAGATTTCATGACTTTCAACCAAAAGATATGTCAGGAGATCTCATATTTGCCAAAGGAAGTATTTGAGATTAAACATCTGAAGAATTTTTGATTATATTATTTTCAAATGTGTTAAAAATGTAAATAATTTTTAAAGAAATATATTCACAAATGTTAAGGAAGTGAGGATGTGACGTCACACCCTCGCAGTAAGTCTTTCTACACCAGTCGTTTTCAAAGAAATTTTGATATCTTCAAAGTGTCATATTTCCTTAACAAAGCATGCTTTCATGGTAGTTTCTTCACTGTTCTCTTTATCTTTTTGTGCTCTTTCATACAAAATAGACATGTCAAACACCTGAACCAATCCTTTAAATGAATTCTCGATATATACGTCGCCCGGACACTTTTCATAATTACAGGCTTCTAATTCCGTGCATAAAAACAAGGAACAGAGCCCCCCCCCCCCCCCAATGGAATTAGCAAATTAACGACATTATTTTGTATTTGAAATATAATGGTAAATGAACATAAAACAACAAGTAGTCGATAAATGAATTTCTCAAGTTTGATTCCCTAACATCAACTACCCTGGATACTTTTCTGTACATCGAATTGAACATTCACATCTTACGTATCGGACAAAATCAATTCTATAAAACATAAATTTAATTACATTTATAATAAGATAAAAGAATTATCTTTAGAACACAGTCGATAGAGCTTATGTGTACTTATGATGTAAATGCATGTCGATTCTTTTCAAAGTCAAAAAGAACAGAAAAAAGGAATTAAACGCCTTTATGGGCTGATTTGTGTAAATTGTCGAGAGTATTTGTTCATAAAATTTCATTAGAAAATATGTATGTTTTATTTCTTTTGTAAAGAATGAAGGAAAACTAGAGGGGGAGGGGAAGGAGCAGGAAGGGGAGGGGAGCAGGGGGGGGGAAGGGGAAGAGAATTTAGAAGCGCAGATGTTTCCAATTTACTTTGAATGTGAATAATATCTCAGGAGAACAAAATGCAAATTTGTAATCCTTTTAGAATTTGAAAAAACATCTCTTAGTTATTCTCTAATTAATATTCATATGGTACAAAAATGTTTAGCTTTAACCAATCTCCGTAAGAATCATTCAAAACAAAATTATGCTGAAATTGTTCAAAATTACTATATTACAAGTTTTTGGAAAAGATTTACTAGAGGTCCCATGTCTATACGCACAATACAGTCAGAGTTATTGATGAATGCATATATTCGTGTGTGTATAACATTGAAAGATATATATAACTATAAGTATAGGCCTATCGCTATAGGACATATTATGTACCTCTAGGGAATCTATTTGTATGGTCAGAACTCCAGTGAAGCGGAAAAACTTCATTAAGAGTTAAAAACAATTCAACTGCGATAAGCTTTAGGGAACATCTTGACACTCGGAAATGTATCTAATACGACTCATTTCAATACAGTAGGATATTGCACACTCGCTGTGCTGAAAGTGGAATTGGCTACTAGCCGTTATGCGGTCATTGCACCGTATACATATATATATAGCCTAGTCACAAACAGACTAAGTATTAACATGTATTTATGCGAGGATCTTACCGCTTGACTTGAGGCAGAAATTCTTTGTTTATATTTATTTCAACGGGTGTGGATTACCACTAAAGGCCCTTAACCAGTTAGAACGAAAATTCAAGAAAGAGGTTTGCGAATACCCATACAGCTAAAAAGGCGATCATTAAGCAAGATATTTGCTAACGAAATGTTCAGAATTTCTTTTTTATGTTTTCTTTTATAAGGACAAAGAAAATATCTGATCCATTGACTTAATATACTATAAAAAGTTCACTGAATTGAGTTCCGTGGTTGTTGATGTTGAATTATAGTCACATTGTAATTACATCATCAATAGCTGTAGAAACATTACAAACACTCAAATCTTTCGTTTGCCTTGGACATATAACATATTAAGACCAAATAAATATCTATTGTCTTTAATACCATAATCATGGCATGATTCTTACTCACAACATATGTTCATGTTCGCCTTGAAAATATGAAAAGAAGAATAACAAGAAGAAGAAGAATAAGAAAAAATGATGAGAAAGTAAGAGTCTGTGACGTCTATAGTTGCCTATAACATTTGACACTCACAAAATGGCAGCTTTCTGGTTTATTGTTGAGCTACGATATCTTTTACACGAATCTAGACTGTCCTGGGCTTTTTGAAGTAGTTGTTTCTCACACACACTCTACACACTTTAAACTCAAACGACGGTTAGTGTTCGCTTCACCTATAATATTCTACACACTTTAAACTCAAACGACGGTTAGTGTTCGCTTCACCTATAATATTCTACACACTTTAAACTCAAACGACGGTTAGTGTTCGCTTCACCTATAATATTCTACACACTTTAAACTCAAACGACGGTTAGTGTTCGCTTCACCTATAATATTCTACACACTTTAAACTCAAACGACGGTTAGTGTTCGCTTCACCTATAATATTCTACACACTTTAAACTCAAACGACGGTTAGTGTTCGCTTCACCTATAATATTCTACACACTTTAAACTCAAACGACGGTTAGTGTTCGCTTCACCTATAATATTCTACACACTTTAAACTCAAACGACGGTTAGTGTTCGCTTCACCTATAATATTCTACACACTTTAAACTCAAACGACGGTTAGTGTTCGCTTCACCTATAATATTCTACACACTTTAAACTCAAACGACGGTTAGTGTTCGCTTCACCTATAATATTCTACACACTTTAAACTCAAACGACGGTTAGTGTTCGCTTCACCTATAATATTCTACACACTTTAAACTCAAACGACGGTTAGTGTTCGCTTCACCTATAATATTCTACACACTTTAAACTCAAACGACGGTTAGTGTTCGCTTCACCTATAATATTCTACACACTTTAAACTCAAACGACGGTTAGTGTTCGCTTCACCTATAATATTCTACACACTTTAAACTCAAACGACGGTTAGTGTTCGCTTCACCTATAATATTCTACACACTTTAAACTCAAACGACGGTTAGTGTTCGCTTCACCTATAATATTCTACACACTTTAAACTCAAACGACGGTTAGTGTTCGCTTCACCTATATAATATTCTACACACTTTAAACTCAAACGACGGTTAGTGTTCGCTTCACCTATAATATTCTACACACTTTAAACTCAAACGACGGTTAGTGTTCGCTTCACCTATAATATTCTACACACTTTAAACTCAAACGACGGTTAGTGTTCGCTTCACCTATATAATATTCTACACACTTTAAACTCAAACGACGGTTAGTGTTCGCTTCACCTATAATATTCTACACACTTTAAACTCAAACGACGGTTAGTGTTCGCTTCACCTATAATATTCTACACACTTTAAACTCAAACGACGGTTAGTGTTCGCTTCACCTATAATATTCTACACACTTTAAACTCAAACGACGGTTAGTGTTCGCTTCACCTATAATATTCTACACACTTTAAACTCAAACGACGGTTAGTGTTCGCTTCACCTATATAATATTCTACACACTTTAAACTCAAACGACGGTTAGTGTTCGCTTCACCTATAATATTCTAGGCCTCCTCCACTTAGCTGATGATCTTCGAAGACATTAAGTTCTGGTTTGTAGCAGAGAAACTAAAGATCATTATTTTCCAGATGTGGATGATAAATCTGTCAATTTATTTCATTTTTGTTTTGCATTTTAGTTAAAGTTCACCTCTGATGAGTTTTCATCCTCAATTTTTTGCAACGAGCTATATATAAAGATAAGGAAAACTATAAAAAAAACGGGGGGAAAACGACAAGTGTTTTTTTATAGCGAGTGATGGGTTACAAACTCGTAAAGTTAGATTGGCATTCATGATTTCATTACATGAGATAAGAAACAGACTAGTCGCAAAAGTCGCTGGTAAAGAAGAAAAAACCGTGCATCGTGCTTTTGCTTTATGTAGGGTTATTCGTATAAACAAGAGATATATATATATTCAAGTTTCAAAGAATAAACTCTAAAGTGAACCACACTGATTGAAAAGGTGGTGCATTGTCGGTCTTTTATCTCGTTACTGAAAGCAGGTCGTTTATAATATAAACGGAACTTTCAAGTAACATTGTGGAATTTCCCGTTCTTTTTAGTTTCAAATTTTACATTGTTTACCACCAGTAAAAGCCATCTAATTGAGGATTATATTATAGCATATATACTTATATATTCCATTGTTTTAAACTGAAAAGAACGGAAAATTCCACAATGTTACTTGAAAGTTCCATTTCAATATCTCGTCATGCATGACTATAGATATAGTTGGTTGAATGTACCCTATGTTAACAAGCTAAAACCTGCCCTTACACATGTGAGTGGATCACATAGGTGATTCTGTGATGTTATCACAGCAGATTTACTTTTCCAAAGGTTTAACTTTTATTAGTATCGTCTATTATAACCTTCTTGCATGATTTTTGTTATCATTGAAATAATATGATAAACTTGGATTGCTTTCTTACCTGCCAATGTTCCCTGTGTAAAAGTAAGTTGGCCTGACGTTTCGACCCTAGCATGATCTTCTTCAGAGGCTGAATGTTCCCTGTAGTTAGAATTTCATTAAATTTGTATTTTGTATTTTGTTTTTTTGTAGAAATGTTATTCTCCACTTTGGATAAATTATTATAGTATTATCCCGAAATAAGGGGCACTTAGATGATAATGAACCTTAGCAGGTACCGTAACTGTAAAAATTAAACCCATAAACTACCAGATTTTCACAGCTTTGAACGATAAACACATCTTTAAAGAACCTTTTTGTTTTTGGTGGTTGATTTTGATATATTTTTATCCATAATATTCGATAAGGGATTTCTATAAACGTGGCTAAGTAAAATGTCTGGACGACGAAATACTGATTTTTGAATGGATTCATTCATAGTTTAGATTTCATTTGCTGTAAGAAAACCTAGAGAAGAATAGCTTGAGCAATTGATGAGGTATGCCTTAAATTGAGTAATCCTGGCTGTGTTTCGATAAAACTGACCCACCCTGCAGCCAGCCAGTAACGTGCACAGGATACTAATGATGGGGAAAAGGGGCAACTTCCAACTTTCCCCGACTGATTATAGTAGGTACATGGTGCATCTGTATGGAAATGCTATGGGCGGATCGATTGTTTTTATTAATGACGTATGTGGGGTCGATGAATGCGGCTCATTGCAGGGGAGGGAATGTCGGTGGTTGCTTCCACCGAAACTGATATTTGATGTTAAAATGGCACATTTAGACGAGAAAATTAAGTCTGTAAATTATGGCTTAAACCAAGGTTGTGCTAAGAAATAAGTTTGGATTTTGAAAGAGTCCCCTTACTGGACCCTTCTGAAAATGGAGGTGGGGTGAGGTGTAGGGTGGGTGGGTAGGGTAGTTGGCATAGCCCCCTTTGCGCACGCCACTGGACCCAGCGCACAGTGTTGCTTTAAAGCAAATACCACAAAGTACCATCGAGCTCACTCACATCTGAAGAAAATACAAAGTTTGTCGAAAAATATCTGACACTATATTTAGTTATGATATGGAGCATGGTGTAACGTACTTCTAATTCTGGAAGTTTTCTTCGTCATATTAAGTTCTCATGATAGGAGTTTTGCCAAAATTGTCAAATAAAGTAGGCATACTTTCGTGTATAATTTCTTGCTAAGAATGTTAAAAGAAATTGTTAACCCTGATATTGTAAACATGATTCATATATAATATAAAAAAAAGAGGTGAAATTTAATGGAAGCTTTAAGCGTTTAAGTAGATTCTTAAGTCATGATGGAATTTGAAAGACGCGTATATCACTAATCGTCGCCAGCAGGTAATACCGTGTTAAGGGATTCATTGCACTTAGCACCTGTACTTTCTCAAAAGAGCTTTAATTCTAGTTAAGAATATAAACCATTTCGTCCACCGAGAACAGACAAAGGTAGCCTCGCATCACAGTGCACAAGTCTTATTATTTTTTTTTGTAGGTCAGGGAGGGGTGGTGGGTGTGGGGGGGGGGCTTTCTTTTCCTTATTTCTATCCGTTCATCCCCTGAGTATTCGATGATGAGTCTGTAGGAGTATATCAAGTGTTACTTAAGTAACGCTTTAAAACCTTTTTTGCTCTGGCAAACATAGGCCTACGTAACAAATTTCCCTCTGCAACGGGAGTCAGTATGACTGTGCCGTCCACTTTGTTACTTAAGTGAGGGATAGATTCAGAGATACGCAATTTAATTTGTCCCAGGAAATGTTCTAATCTAATCCCGTTTTGTGATTTCAGAAACGTCAGAGAAATTCGTAAGCTGTATTGCTTTTCGTGTAACTCTTTACATATAGTCCATCTAAAAGACCTACAAACAACAAGGGAATATGTAAAAACATCTGTGCCCTTCGCCTTTTTAAATTGATTAATTATTTATATTCATAAAAAAAAATCTCACTAACGGTAACATTTGAAGAGGCCCAGTTGTCACAAAATACCGAATCGATTTATTTTTCAAATTTCTTATTGGTTCAAAGTCTTGTCGCCAAGCAATATTGATTTACTATTATGCAAGTGAATCTAATGTGAAATGTTCAAAGACAGGTATGTTATTGTCCAATATCAAAGTTTTTAAATGTGACAAGTATTTACTACTACTTCAGGATCCCCGTGATCTAAGCACTGTAGGTCCGGTCATATACTACAGTAATATGCTAACAATAATTTAGGCTAGGGCTTAGACTAACATAGGCAAATTAGGCCTAGCCTATGTTAGGATTCGAAAAGCAAACCTGACTTGAGCAGCACTACCCAAGTTATAAATTCTGTTCCCAATGTCCATCCTTTATACGTGATGTTTCGGAAAGTGAATACACTCTTACTTTCATAACCGATCGAAATCTTACCTGCATGAGGAACGATTATGTTTGACAACAATTTCAAGGATTCGACAAAGGTGAGCAAAATAAAGTTTTACCTTAAAATGTTAAGGGACAGACATTCCTTGTATTAGATTATTAAGATATTAAATACTCAACTATCATTACAGTATTAGCAGTATCGCAGTGATTGCCGACACGTAAGTATATC
Organism: Apostichopus japonicus; assembly: GCF_037975245.1. Taxonomy (NCBI): domain Eukaryota; kingdom Metazoa; phylum Echinodermata; class Holothuroidea; order Aspidochirotida; family Stichopodidae; genus Apostichopus; species Apostichopus japonicus. The sequence goes on from NC_092562.1 coordinate 245,907, forward strand.
TTAGTGTTTATGATGGGGGTCCAACTATGTGCGAAGTTTACATGGCTTGGAAAGAAAGCCACACATTTACATCGCAATGTAAAAATACAGCTTGAAGAGGATTTTCGTAGAAGAAGAATTTTAGCAAACAAGGAAGCACGTCATTGCAAAGGACAATACGACGCAGAGAAACAAATAAATTAATGTTAACACAGGGGAAAGCTAAGTTTTGTTTGAGCAGTGTTCTCTCTATATGTTTGAAATACTAGCTATATACAGACAAGCAAATCAATAAACGCAGAGAAACAAATAAACTAATGTTAACACAGGGGAAAGGTAAGTCTTGTTTGAGCAGTGTTCTCTCTATATGTTTGAAATACTAGCTATATACAGACAAGCAAATCAATAAACGCAGAGAAACAAATAAACTAATGTTAACACAGGGGAAAGCTAAGTCTTGTTTGAGCAGTGTTCTCTCTATATGTTTGAAATACTAGCTATATACAGACAAGCAAATCAATAAACGCAGAGAAACAAATAAATTAATGTTAACACAGGGGAAAGCTAAGTCTTGTTTGAGCAGTGTTCTCTCTATATGTTTGAAATACTAGCTATATACAGACAAGCAAATCAATAAACGCAGAGAAACAAATAAACTAATGTTAACACAGGGGAAAGCTAAGTCTTGTTTGAGCAGTGTTCTCTCTATATGTTTGAAATACTAGCTATATACAGACAAGCAAATCAATAAACGCAGAGAAACAAATAAACTAATGTTAACACAGGGGAAAGCTAAGTCTTGTTTGAGCAGTGTTCTCTCTATATGTTTGAAATACTAGCTATATACAGACAAGCAAATCAATAAACGCAGAGAAACAAATAAATTAATGTTAACACAGGGGAAAGCTAAGTCTTGTTTGAGCAGTGTTCTCTCTATATGTTTGAAATACTAGCTATATACAGACAAGCAAATCAATAAACGCAGAGAAACAAATAAACTAATGTTAACACAGGGGGAAAGCTAAGTCTTGTTTGAGCAGTGTTCTCTCTATATGTTTGAAATACTAGCTATATACAGACAAGCAAATCAATAAACGCAGAGAAACAAATAAACTAATGTTAACACAGGGGAAAAGGTAAGTCGTGTTTGAGCAGTGTTCTCTCTATATGTTTGAAATACTAGCTATATACAGACAAGCAAATCAATAAACGCAGAGAAACAAATAAACTAATGTTAACACAGGGGAAAAGGTAAGTCGTGTTTGAGCAGTGTTCTCTCTATATGTTTGAAATACTAGCTATATACAGACAAGCAAATCAATAAACGCAGAGAAACAAATAAATTAATGTTAACACAGGGGAAAGCTAAGTCTTGTTTGAGCAGTGTTCTCTCTATATGTTTGAAATACTAGCTATATACAGACAAGCAAATCAATAAACGCAGAGAAACAAATAAATTAATGTTAACACAGGGGAAAGCTAAGTCTTGTTTGAGCAGTGTTCTCTCTATATGTTTGAAATACTAGCTATATACAGACAAGCAAATCAATAAGTTCTGAACACAAGAATATATTAGCCAAGTCTTTACATTCTATCGATTGAAGACGAACTAAACACACACACACACACACAAAACGAACAAAGCCCCCAAAAAATGATAATATTAATAAAAAAATATATATAAAAAAGAGCAGTGGAAAATGAATTCACCGATAATGTTTCTTCCATCCTCTCAAGAATTTTCAAGAAGCAGGCAAGGGTCCAACAACATTGTTGATAATTTGAAGAGCTTTTAAAGTATATGGAAATAGAAATTTGACAATTGTACGGAAAATCGATTAATTCATGTCTTTGAGTATATGTTATTATTAAAAAGCATGAATTTCAACAACTAACTGCGTTTTAATGTTGTTTAAAACTATGAAAAGCTTCAGTTGTGACTGATAGTATAATAGCTATGAAGTTCACGCTAATAACCTTAATCAAAGAAAAAAAGTCGCATTATACAGCAATTACATCAAGGTCATGTGACTTTAATGGGACATTATACTAGATAATCTTGATTGGATTAAAGTGAAACTAAAAAGAAAACGAAGTAATTTGAGTAGTTAGCAAACGTTTGTAGCATCGATAATTATGGAAGTTTGAAATATGATGTAACGCTTGACATATTACTGATACTATTAGACTTCGGCCTGTATCGTATCTTTTGGCTAATCGTAAAGTTTGAGGATGAATAATGTAACAAAAATATGGAGCTACTTAAAGGGGTAGTATTCTGTTGGTCGATCCTGAACGTCTGTATCAAACTTTGCTTGCGCAATTATCTCTATCTGTAAGTACCATATCTGTTATTAAATACATCATGATTATGATTTTTTTTTTTTATATCGACTTCTCTCACAACATGCGATTAAGCGACAGCATATCACTTAAACTAGAATGTATGTTTATTTGATTTTTACAAGTATTTTCTTTTTATTTTGTAAACTTTGTCTACACAAAATATTAATTTAATATAAAAAATCGCAAGCAACGAAATAACGTAAACAAGTTTTTTCTTATACCAGGTTTTCTTTAGGTTGGGGGTGGGGATGGGGAGGTGGGGTGGTAGTGGGATGGGAGGTGGGGGTGAGGGTGGGAGGGGAGGTGGGGGTGTTTCATCACAAATATCTCTATCATATAAAACACCAAACTTATTTTAATATGATAAATGACAACCTAGAAATTAAAGCATATATATATTGAAGAATAAATAAAACACAAAATTATAATGGTGAACAAAAACATTGTCAGAACGAACTCGCATACCATCCATCCTTGTAACATTAGATCATATGGCGACCAATTGTGACATCTATGGGCGCAACCGTAGAGTTCTTTTTACAATTATCCACATGTTTATTAAAATGATCCATGATAATTAAAAATGGAGCATTAAATAATAACTGAGGGGATCATTGCTACCATAAACCTAATTTACAAAACTTCTTCATTTCTTCCTGATTTTTTTGTTTTTTTGGCATCTGGCTCACTGTCGTCTGCAGCATATGTTATTGTGTGTCTTTGTCTATTTCTGTTTTTCCCACCTTTATTTAATATTTTTCTTTCTTGTTTTCTCTAGAGGACTTCTAATTCACAACTTTTTTTGGCCACAAATCTCATCAATAATTTATTTCATGTTTGCCCTGTCCAAAATTCTATCCGAAATTATGTTGAATTTAGTTCGTTATCTCACACGTAATTTCACCCCTTTCTTTATAGGTTGAATTGAATTGAAAATAAATCACATTTGTTTATTCTTCCTTCAAAGAGTGTCATTTCTCCTTTGACAGCTGGGAATCCCTTTAAGATGCAGTAAAATGCCGGATAAAAAGTTTTTACTGTTAATTGCGCAGAAATATGTCAATCTTTAAAAACGACATTTAGTGCTGGTTCAGTATTATTACATATTCAACAAAAGTCTAGTTTATAAAAGCTTTGTAACCTCTTTATTATCTATCTAGCGGCATTACTTACCGTTGTCACGAATTTTTGGTGAAAACATTGATTAATTTTTATCCATTCTCAGCTCTCAAAGAGGGATATATATATATATATATATATATATATATATATATAATATATTTATTTATTTCTGATCGTCGGTTTAAAGTAGCCTTAATGAACTGAATATTTATTGTTTAACGAGCTTACAGTCACCGAGCTTTGACGCGATTACAAGTCGGAGTAAATGACAACAAAGTAGTTAATGAGAAATGAAAATCAGTTTTTTTGTTATTTTTTCACTATTCTATTCATATTTATCACAATATATGTCATAGTGACATATGCGTCAAATAAGCTAACATTAATAATACGAAATGAATGCCCAGTTGCATAACTTACAACCTCTCACCATTAAAGAGGCTAAAATTTAAAGCAGAAATTAAGCTCCTTATGACGAAACTACATTCATTACGGACCATTTAATGTCACGGTTTACGTCACCATCACAAATATATACTACACATCCATTGATTTTATGCAAAACTGTTAAGGACAAAAAATCAATATTACAATTATTAACGTATTGAAACGTTTCAAACTGTAGTTTCCTAACAATTTCAGCAATTTTTATATCAGTTTTCCGCAATTCCTGTATACTTTAAAAGAGATGTAGAATTATTATTAAATTAAATGACCATCTATACTTGCGATGGAATAATTTCCGAAACACGAAATTCTAAACTGCGGATTTCTCGATTTGGACTTATCTCACATGTCGTTTTTACCGCTCAAGTTCAATTCCCTATTGTTTTGCCGTCAGCATAATATGCTCTAACCGTTCACGACAGAGACCATCCATCCCAATATTAATCATACTATTAAAGCATATAGTGCTTAGCCGACTTTTGAATAATCTGGGGAGAAACCTGACGTATGATAAGTAAGGTCATTTATTGGGCGAAAAGAACTACTAATGGGGAAAAAAGATGGTAAAGCGATATACGGCCTATAATGAACTCTGTAATAATGTGTGTTGGGTTCACATCCTTTGAACTTACATGTTACTAGTTACAGAGAGAACATATGCTAATCTGAAGAGGTTCTGAAAATCATTGATCGGAATAACATTTCATTGTAGTGACGAAAGAGACTTCAAAGTTACAAGTGATGTGATAGATACGCTAAAAATGGTTAAAATGGTTGCAAAATGTTCGCCACAATCGAAATCATTTTTTTTTATGCGTCAGTGTGGAATATTTAACATTATACTTGCATTGTATTCATTAATATTATGTGGTGTAAAGCAAGGCAGTCTTTATTTAGTATCAACAAACGATGCTTCTGTTTTGGTTTGAGATACAAAGTACACAGGTTCTTAGAAAGATCATGCGCGTTCTTCTTTCTACTCATTCATGTTGTTTTTCGTACGTAAAATCCACCCGATACTCATAGCCAGTAAAGTAACTACTACAAAATCAACTCATTGGTATGGTACAAGCATTGCATTCTATTTTATGATATCTCAATTTCTCATATTTACTCCAACAGAACTTTGTAAACATAATGTAATCTGGCGAATATCGTCTGTAACTAGATGGTACTATCGTTGTCCCTGGGGGAAATTATTTGGCAGGCTATTTCAGAAGCCTAGCTCCAAGAACCTCCACTCAAATAAATGATAAAAACGCTCTGTCGATTTCAAGATGATTTATTCTCTCCGTGATACAATTAAAAGTTCAATTAAACGCTGTAAAATTTACTTCAAGATATTGATTGGAAACAAATAGGTATAAATTATATGGCCATGACAATAATCGTGCTCACTGGTTGATTATTCCAGAACTAATTTGCCTCTATAAACTACTCAGAGGTTCCAAAGCTTGGAGTCACACGTGATGCGGCATATGATCCATGATTGGTTCAATATTACCTATTTCGGAACATCGTTAATATTCATCAAATATATCAATGAATAAACTCAGCATGAGTAAGAAACAAAACAACACGTGGTCCAAATTTTTGGTTATGTTTTTCTTTATCTGAAAATACGGGCTCCTAAACTAGACGTCTGAAAGTGGACCGAACAATTTCCAATGTATTTCCCTTTTTTCTGGAACTGTGAGAATTAGCGGCGGAAACACTTGAAGGTCAAAAGTGCAAAGTGTTAAAGACCTTGCAAGAGTTTGATAGAACATAAAAGGCGGTATAATATTACTTCATGACAATAGATGAAAGGCATGTAAACTGTGTCGCTGATCGAACAGTCGCATTCACCATACGTCAAACTAAGACAAGTAATCGGCACCGATTAACCGACTGGGTAACCTTGACCTATTATCAAGATTAATTACAAAATTAAAATACTTCTAAAGTTAAAAAAAAAAAAATAGACGAGAATTGTCGATGAAAAGATCAAAATCAATTATGAGCAGGAACCTTCCGGAAACCTCGTTGAGTGTCTATGACTATTTTTATACCCTATTCATTGCCTCAAGTACTTATGAGGCCTACCATCCTTGGCAACCGATGTGAAAGGGAAAAAAATCATTTAAGTTTACTAGCCGGTCAAATGTAAATCACTCGTCCTCTTCACACCCGTCAATGGACCACTTCGAAATGCATTTTTTTTCCCACCTCAAAAGTGACTTACTCTGCCAATGTAGATCACTGCAACGCACTTCTTAAAGTACTGAGGCAAATGGGTGACTCAGATTGGAAAAGGTCTCAAGGTAGGTTACAATTTCGTCGTCATGACGTTATTTCGAAAGTGTGAACGTAAATGATACGTTAAGACAAGTCACACTACTTTGATGAATTAATGTGGCTATTTCAACACATGGGTGGGTGTCTATATAGAACTGATGGTTTACCAACAAATCGGGCAAATCAAACGTCATAACCGACGTCATTGTGATCGTACTGAGTTCAAAGTCAGTTCCAGGCCTGTGGATATCTGCCAAAGCTGCAAAACCATCAACAGCGATTCTGCGACATTCAAATTTGACCAAACTGTACAAAATACACCTTATTTTTGTTAGAAAGAAAAGTCCTGAAAAGTCCAGCCAACTATGATATAATGCGAATACCAGGACCGAGGGTAATATATCCTTATATATATATTTATATTAATTTCATTGATCAAGTCAACGTCAGATTAATGCATATGTTATGCATGAGCATATACATGATATCCATGATTATATATATATATATATATATCTAATATATATATATATATATATATATCTAATATATATATATATATATATATATATATATATATGGTGCGATGGCCTATGCTTGTTTGTAATATCTGTAACTAATACGACTTTATTTCAATTGTACCAAAGGCACTCCTTTTCGCCTCATATCTGACAATGTACAAGTAAATAGTTAAATCACCACATGTTTGGTCAACCAAATGTGATGCAATGTGTCCACTTAATATACTCGACTAGACATCACTACATTAACCACACTTGTAAAACTCAGTAAAAAGGCGCTTGAACCATATACAAGTCATTTACCAGTGATTGCGAGAGGCGCTCAAATATACTGATATGTCCATTCCTCCTTTCAGGAAGGCAAAAATCTCGTGCGGCGTGTGAGCTAGATTTTTTTCCTGCCGTCTTTCAGCCCGTTGGGCGAACTAATTCAACATTGACGGTCTCTTATCAGTTTAGTCGTACGTAATGCTCGAGGGTTTAGAACCTCTCCACTCAAAGAGTTCAATGAATTTTGAAGAAATCGCTGTTCCTGCTGTTTTTGAATTCTGATGTGTTTGCCCTGTAATCAACATTTTAATCTGGTTCATCCTGTCTAACGTAAGGTACCTCAATTCTGGTTAGACTAATCATTAGCTAGGGATTGTTGGGCTGGCTTCATCCTCTTCGTCTTCTTCTTCTCCTTGATTCATTCATTACTTTAACCAGTTTCTATAACCAGAAAGTATGCAGGGCTCTTTGGAAATATCGATAATCAAGGAGGCGGCCACTTGATCATCAGGAATCTGCAATATAGAGTTAAGTAAGGTTTCATGTAAATGGCATTGTGCGAAAATAGTTGAACACCATTGGGCTTAAAAGCAAACACAAGTGAGTGCATGAAAATGTCACGCTGCCACGGCAACAGGTCAAAGTTCATCTAATCGGTCCCGTTTGGATATTTGTCAAAGTAGTGAGAGATAAAAAAAAAAAAAAATTAAAGAGGTAAAAGTCAACAACCCTGGAGTTATGAAATTAAGTTACTTACATTATTCATACTGTAAGTTTGCAGTCCTACATATAAGAAACGACACGACTTTTTTTTGACGGCATCGATTAAGAGAAAGAAAGGTTATCGTCCATACTGCAACCTATATAAGCAATGTAAAAAATGGAGGGTTAGTTTATTGCATTGAGGTTATACAGTTTGATTTTAAACCTTGAGGAGCCCTAGTGATTTTTATAAAGTAACAGGAATATCCACTTAGCTGCATGCTTATCAGAGCTCGATGTTAAGGAACATTCCGGTGCCTGGAGTTGATTGCGTAACGAATAGGCTGGAAATTTGTGGCATCTTTAGATTAAAACCACATCCTCGTAGCAATTTTGTATAGCAAACATACGTTTTTTTCTCAATTTGGTGATATTCCTGTTAATGCGCCTGACAACAGTGAATGACATCATCAACCACAATTCAGTTTCAATTTGTTTTTTTTGTTGTTGTTTTTGCAATGTAATATTAAACTCACTTATCGACAGAGGAATATAACATTTCTGGAATTGCAGCTAGAGAGAACATTGACAGTTAAGCAAACCTTTCAAATGTATCATCTTTCATGGATGAATCAACAAACATATTATAATCGAAAAGTTAAGCTTTGGAAGCACAACTGTCGTAAACTCGTGTGTCAATTGGTGAGAATGCTGCTATTAAGATGACGTTGGTTCCTGAGTACAAACCTAATTGTTAATTGTTTTCCATTATTTTTAAATCTTATAATTATATATACAAAAATAAGAAATCAACTTCACATACACAACCCATTGCCCAAGGAAATATCCAACATCGTTTTTCCATGATAAGTTCATATTGAATTGAAAACATTAAAATTGTCAAGGGCGTAGGAACCGGGGGGCTGGGGGCGCCAGCCCCCAGTGAAAAATATGGTGGGGCGGAAGTATCATTCCGCCCACCCCCCCCCCCCCCGCTTCGCAAGTCAGAAAACCCCTTTTTCATTTCCAAATGAGAAAAAAATCTCATTTGGAGCACCAAATTGCATCTAAGGCCAGGTGAAAATGCAAAATTATTTACAAACTGGAGTGGGTGTTGAAGTGTGCTATATTGCACCAAATTGCATCTGAGGCCACCTGGAAATGCAAAAACAATCCAAAGGGGAGGAGGACACCCCCTCCCCTTAGACCCCTCCCCCAGGCCGGCTATCAGTCTTCAGCCCCCCCCCCCACTCAAAAGTATCTTCCTACGCCACTGAAAATTGTATAGTCTTCTGGGAAAACTCACGTCTAGGTATACGTGCTAGACTAGGTGGTCCAGTCACTTTGACTGATGAGTGTAATGTGTCTGAAGTTTATTTTTCTCAAAACACTAGTACTTGCTCTGTAAATATAGTATGCAAAGAGAGATGTTGTTTTGATTGTCACTGTACCATATATGACTTTTTTCTCGTGAGTTCTGATTTGTGATTAACAGGTGACGGATTGGAGTAAATACATTTTACTTTCGCTCAGTAGGAGTTCAAAAAGTATATAAGTACGAGTACGGCAAATGCACAATAATAAGACTTACTAAAAGTCTGAACGAAATACTCAGTGCAGGATGAAATACCCGTACTCATGGTTTATTGTACTCTTGTTATCAGTCATGTACTGAAATACTGTATCATTGAACGGGTAAACGACCTTTAATACTTGATTAATCTTTATACCTACAGATACGGCCACATGTTAACATTTCACCTAAAACTCTTTTAATTTTATGAATACCGCCGAATTCCATCCCGCTATGCCGAATTACTTATTTAGAAAAGCCAAATAAATACATTAATTATTAGCATATTTTGAAGTTAGCATTCCACCTGCAGACATTGCACGGATGTATGGATGTATATGTATACCTCTTGAGGCGTGACTGCGCTGAAGGGTGCATAGATGTGAGATTAGTAGCACCATAATGATGTACTCCCTTTAGTCATACAGTGGAGTGGAACTAGACAACACGTCGTACTTTTATCTCGCGGCATCCAAAAGTGTTAGGTATATATATATTTCCTACTTGAATTCTTTAAGAAAATTGTTTTCACTCATCTAGTTTTTGTTTTTAACTACTGTCACAGATTCTGCGAAAGTTATCTTAGATATATATGTGATAAAACGGACTTAAACAGTATAACAACGTAATAAAATTAATTAAAATTAAAATTAAATTAAATACTAGGGATATTTCGTAAATGATGCGGGTCTGTTGATCAATTTGAAATGAATGTGAGGAAATAGTTTTACATTGTAAGTATTGTTGAGAACATATCCCTATATGAGCCTATGTTAAATAGGAATACATAACATAAAACCCAAATAGGCCTATATAGAGAGGGCGAAGAGGTAAATTATTTTATAGAGGGTTATTCAAACGAAATACAAATATCCACCGCCAGGTTTTACAGCTTGTCATTTTGTAATTGACGAGGTATCACATATTTATTCATTTAACTCGCCGGATAACATTGTGGAAATAATTTGTGATATCACAAAGCTTGGACAACGTCAGTCTTTGGTTTCTCATGTGTTAATTGATTAAATGTAGAAGACCTCCTTAATCTCACCTAAAGTTGGCATCTAGCTTTGATGTAGTTAATGATAGTTTATATAAACCATATAAACCATGGTTCGATGTTGGGTTAATGTATAATGCCTAACGGTTGGCTACAATAAGTTGGCCTAATGTAGGGCTAACGTATGATACCCGACAATCGGTTATAAACAGTTGGCGCAACGTTGAGAAAACGCATGATTTCAGACAGTGAGCATGCAAACCCTGGTTCCATGTTGGCACAACAAACCGTCGCCAACACAACGTTTTACAAACCTGTGCCAACCTTGCACCAACAATGTGTACTATCTGGGATTTGCCATTATGACATCCCCGATAACCTTCTGGGGTCTACACTCTACAGCATGGAAGTATCAAGGGTTTAACAAGCCAATCTAGGTTCCATTTAATCAACCATATAGTGAACAAGGTACATATAAGTGTCACTTTGTCTGCCACAGGAATATCCCTTTTAAGTGCTCCGTTAGCTACCCTGAACCGTAATGCATCGCTAACGTTTGACAAATGGATCGATGGGAAAATTCATTTTTCGATGTTTGATATTAATAAAAATGGACCTACATCCACATAACATCCACAGTTGACCTTATATAAACCATTATATTCTTTTTGTGAAGGCCAACTTGGATGATACCTTTATACAAGTTGAATAACAGTACACCCACATTGCAGATAGCGAATTTATGAAAGTACATTGCCTTGAGAATATTAAAATTAATTGGTTTAGTATCAGTATCACCTTCGGGAAGAAATGACCGTCTTATATATTTATGACGTCAAAGTGACATTCCAAATATGGTTAAGTTTTGAGTTGAGTTTTGACAAATTGACAGTGCTACATATAAAAAAGTCCTTATCAATATAGTTCATTGATTTTCAGAGGTGGATGAGGACTCAACTTAGGGGGTGGGTAGGTGGGGTACACATATATAGAGAATCAGTTAGACGTGTGCCAATAAAGGGTAAATTCAACCTATACAGTACACTCTTCACAGGACTTTTCACTCAGATTTCGGGTAACACATGCTTCCCTTATCCCTCCCCTGGTTTCGCCTCCCCTAAAAAGGTAGCCTATATATACCTTTCACTGAAGAGAAAAGGTATTATCAATATAACAAAAATGGACAAAATGTGTACCTTTTATTAGCAAAAGTGGCCACTTTTCATTTACCCAACAGCAGCAGCATAAAGCAGCAGCATATCTAGAGTCGTGTTACTTGGTAAATGTGGCACCACCATTGAAGGTCACCAGCATTGGCCCAAATATGTTAGAAAGTCAATATTAGTCATACATGATGTTCAAACTTTAGCGATCATTGTAATTGCCAACCTACACTTTCTCCATCACCAAAACAGGTATTGTTCAGTTGTTAATCACCTTCGTTGTCAAGAAATAACTTACATTGTCGGGAAATTCTAGGAAGCTCTAAGGAAAATGATACTCTGAAAAGTTTCAGTAATTTCAGCATGCTTACATAAATTGGATCCAATCCAATGCATGTTTTACCATTTTTGAGGGCTCCTCTGGAAAGCAGTGCTTCTGCACTGAGCATGAGTTCCCTCATTAAAGATGACGATAATGAAAAATAATAAAACAAAAATAATAATTTGTAAACAACTTTAACAAAATACGTCTAGTTTTCTGACTGTATTCTGACTATGTTATCAGAAAAGAATCTTTACTCACTTTAATCCATGCTTTTCTGTCAATCTAATCGATTGGGTACACCGTATATTAGTTTTTAGCACAGTTGGCCATTTTGGATTTTAACCAACGCATTTTTATCAACTGTCTTTAGTGAGGTTCACATGTGATGAAACGAACGTACAGTTGTGTCTGGACGTTTAAGTCACTTATAAATCGTTCGTTATACATTTGTGAAAACTATTGGAGAGTCGTAGTTTAATTAAACTAATCTTATTAGTATCAAACTGTTCGGGGATAGGGGTGAAATTAAAAGAATACTCCAGATGCTTGTCATGTGTGTCGCAATTGACATGAAAAATGGAAAAAACAGCACCACACCAAAGCATATACATATGAATTAAAGGTTACGAAAAAATATGAATTTGAAGAAAACCTCAACCCCTCCCCCCCCCCCCGCTCCCAAAACACAATTAAATACAAAGTGAATTCGCTTATTCACTTTGCGTCCTTATAATCAATCTATAGGTGAACCACATACCCGGCCATAGAGACACCCTACAGATACCTACTTGACAAACGAAAAGGTATTGAAATAAGATTTCAAAACACCCTCAAGAAGATTTTGCATTTCCAAATTCCTTGCACGGATTAAAACTTGTGTTGTTTTCGATCCATTCTTAATGCCGAAAGTTGACTTAGGAATAAATAGCTAGAAGTTAAGGTGAGTGAGCCTCTCAATCATATTGATTACTTACTAGCCTTTAGCACCGATAATTCTCTTCATTTAGTTAATTATATACTTAGAGTGACTTCTTCTAACGCTCCTCCGTTGGAAGTCACAATGCATATATGTAGTGAGACTACAATTTGTGAGGGAAAAAAAGTCTGAAAATATATTGTTTCACTGTAATGGCTAGGAAGGGTTTATCGTAAACAGGACTCAGCGAAAGAGGCCTTAGAAATATTTCGGGCTGTCTGAGCAAAGTTAATCCGAGACGTCACAACCACCTTCACATCTTGTAAAATTTGTGGGGCCTTTGTTAAGTTTCAAATTTCATTTTCTCTCAACCTGTAAAACAGATATGCTTTAGCGAAGTGTTCTGTTTCATCGTTCGGGTTATCCATCATTAAATATTACAAACTTCTGGAGATGTCTTTTAAGATGTTTTTAAGACTGTTCCTCGGAGCCCTCTATTTCCCCACCATCTCCTTGCACCTCTCTCCATGAATCAAAATTCCTTCGAATAATTTCAGAGAAGATCGAGGGACTTCGAAGAACAATTTTCGTCATTCTTAATCAATTCTCGCCCACTTCCATAACTCTAGACAATGCAATGTCTCATACTATCGATGTTTCTTCATTAGTAGACTGTACGTTACAGAATCTTTTTTATTATTGTTTTATTCCGATTTATGATCATATAGATCAACTTGTATGTTTGAATTATAAAGTGATTTACAACTTGGCATGGTACTTTTCAACGTGTACTTACAACAATTCCCCGAGACATTAATGGTATAGGTTTGCTGTATGTCATTGATATTAGAACCATGTTTAAATGATACCACAAAGTTTATGACTCGATTCTACATATGATACAGATTATATAAGAGATGATGAAATGTTACACTTCAAGTCAGACGTTAGGGTCAATATAAAACATACGCCATAATTGTATAGGTTTTTCCCTAACCCTAACATACGCCATAATTGTATAGGTTTTTCTTTAGCGTAATGACTGAATTTGAAAGGGCATGGGTTTTAAATTAACTCATGCTTCGAAAGTCTTCCAGGCCATAGGTATATGCTAACGATTTGAGAAAATAACAAGGTATTCCTCACTCTCAACCCCATACACATTTTATTGTGCTTGCACAGTCATGAAACTAACTCCCAACAACTTAAAAATATATTTCCCGCATACATGACTCAGTGTCGAAACCTCGAGGGAGGTTGAGTGGTAAACACAGCCAGACATAAACGGACTTGATGCATTATAAAGGCTACACCATTTCTTGTTATTTGCCAAGAAGGGAATGTGTATTTGTCGTGATGCATGGAACTTTTCACTGTTTAAAATTCAATGTGCATCTTCTCCCGTTTTTAAACTACAACTTGGCTATCATCCTGCACCCCGTATATACATAGCCTCTACATGTAGACTATGTCTGCCCGATAACTGATATTTACACTACAGTTAATATCGCAAAGAAACATCAATTTATTCAGGCAATGTAAATATCCCATTTCAAAACACAGAATACAGTTTACCTTTCAAACTATCAACAGCACACAGTTTAATTTCAACATATTCGGAAGCAAATATTAGCTGACACATTCTAAATTTTTCCGGCCCCGTCATGCAATAGAATTCAGAAAGAGGTATATAGCCTCTATCAGACATTAACATGAAACCTCTCCACCAAACGTTAGTTTGTAAGCATTGATGCACAGTTAGGGTCTCCAAGGGGAGAAAGGAAACGCGTTCAAGCCAATAGGCGTTTGGTATTCCAAATCAAACTGTATTTTCAGTGGGTGTATCTCTGCCACGCGCTAACGCTTCGGATCGTCAGCATACACTCTTAAATGACAGGTGTTGTCTTGCTAATTCTTGTTATTCATGTTTAAGGGCTGCAGGTGAACCTTACCTTCCGAAGCTCGCATTGCAGAGCCGTCACATCAACACACAGTGGTTTTTTATTTCCATCTACCGATTGAATATATTAGTTGCAATGTGCTTTATGGAAAGGTTATTTCAGCCGACATCACGGATCGACTGTAACGAGTGAAATGAAAAACACCTTAGAAAATAAAATAATCATTTAAGGCATGAAGGAAAAATCGAAATGGGGGAAGCAAAAGAACGATAACATACGTACACACAAACAACACACAGACAACACACACAAAACACTATAGAATGTATAGAATGTAGAAGATAGAATTCAGCTTTCGCTAAACATTCAGACTTTCCATAAATAGAGCAACGTAAATGACAAACTCCGAGTTTTGACGCTATCATACAGGCTTTTAAGTTTGAATATGTCATGTTTATGTAAGTTTGAAAGAAGACCCTTATTATTCGCGACATATAAATTTCGTTGCGTAACTTAAAACCACATTCACTAATAAGTAATCGTTTATGTGTGAATATGACATTGTAAAGTACACAGGCCTCAACTCAAGAGGACTCGAAGTTTGAAAGTCAAGGGTAAACTTTTGGCTCTGTATAAACGAATAACAGCGTTACAAGTGAAAGGATGATCTTCTCTTCATGCTAGCTACAATAGAAGTCAAAAGACAATGGCTGATGTCCTTTCCATGCACGTGACAGAAAATGCACTTAAATGGATTAACTTACGCAAAGATGTTCAACATGAGAAAAAAAACCTTAATTGGCTTGGAGAAGGAACTCATCGCCAAGAGGTGCTCAGGGTACCAAACCTCAATCTATACATTATTTTGCACGATTGTAAACCAGGACGTCTCTCAATACACACGAGAGTGCCACGTCGGATTTGCCTCGTCAATTTTGTCTTCCTCGAAATGAAAACTGTAAACGTTATCGGAGTTATGGCCCAAGGTACAACGTTCATTCCGTCACGGAAGCATAATCTAAAGAGTGGTTGAAAGAAAGCAAAATGGATGCATGAACGAAACTTCTCCCTTTCAAGTATCTCACAATGCTAAGACTGCAGTCTTTGTCCACGTAAGGGTGAAGTTGCCAACATAGATAAACTTAGAGACTATAGCGGTATTATAAGTAATACAAGACTGACGTTTTGTCAAGAACATTTGATTCATGTGGAATTCATTTGACGTATTCCGCCATGATCTCTATCGAACCAGGAAAGTGAATTTCTTTGGCTTTAACTTTTATTTGAAATTGTAAATATGTGCAAATGTAGGTCTTGTTATAGAAAGAAACTGCACTCACTAGTTTTGTAGTTTTGTTAGTTAACGTGGTATACCGTGACACATAGATAAGAGTATAATACGTCGTGCGGTGGAGAACTTTAAAACCATGACTTTAGACACAAAATGCAGTGATGTTACGTCATAGTGCAGCAATAATGGAAACTTTGAGTGTAAGTGCACGCCTCTCTATACCTAGTTAAAGATTCCAGATTGTCAACTTCAACATATGCTCATTGTTTGCATTGCTCTTCTAACGAAGACTAAATAGATGATAATCTTAGTTTCTCAGTCCAGGCCTAAATGTAAATGTTAATACATCATTTCTTGATTTTTAATAACTCAATCAAAAATTGTTCATCTTGACCTGATACAAACGAAAAGCATCGACTGGATGATGATGTCCAAACATACTATCCTTTATAAGCTTGTAATGCATTGTACTAATCTTATTTGAGGACATAGAATTCTAACGTATTTCTATAAAAGATGTGTGTTGCTCCACGAGGAGATTAACTTATAGTTTGTGTGCTAAAATTATTATCCCAGGCGCTTCAAAACACCTGTAGAAACAATGTGAACAGTTCCGAACCTTTATGTATAATACAAATATGATACTTATCTTGTTCTTATACTGTCAATTAATGTGCTCTGAAGAGTGCTCCACCCTATTAACGAGTGAATATGCATATTCATATATTTAGAAATTTCTCGATTATCATTGGTTCTCGCGTGAAATGGAACAGAAGTTTCAGGCTTCCTGATGTGGAGAAGTAACATTATGCCTGTTGACGTCACATCAACCTTGACTATCTTATATACGTTGATTATACACTGAATTATCGTGTTTTAATGGTGTAGCATTATATCTATAGTCCTGAATCATGGCCTCCGATTTAACTATTTCGATTAGGAAATCAATACTCTTGTTATACTTAGTAGGCAAACTACCTAATTAAAAATACTTACTGGACAGAGACACATTTCCACATTAAGAAAAAGTATCTAATACTCTCAAAAAGTTTGAATTATGTCTCAAATTTTTCAAATGGTTTTGAAAATTGAAGGAATGGCAAGGATTACCTGAGCTGAATCAGAGCAAATACTGCAGCGGGTGATATTATTGCAATAGTTATACGGGCAGGTGGTTTATACCAACACAAAGTTTAATCATCGCGAAGCATGAATGATTTATATCTCCTTTGACTATTTCGGAATTACTATTAGCTTATTCCAAAAAAATATAATTTAAGGCGACTAAATCAATCATACGTTGGCACTGTGTCCTAATTTGTCAGATAAAATATCGTCCACGAGTCTCATTGCACTTTTTTACATGTACGTGTCATTTCTGTCCTTTGTGTAAGTTACAAAATTTGACACAATATGTTGGAAAAGGGATTTTTTTTAATAGATATAATGGCTTCATAATATGATGTGTAATAAATATTCGGCTCATGCAGTCACTTCATTTTGGCATGCACCGCGTGCCATAAAGAACAGAAAGTTTGAGTCTTTTCTAACGTGATCGCGTTTCTTTAATTTGCGCAGATGAAAAGTTTGGCCCTTTGCGGTCGTGTCAATATTCACGCGGAAATATTCGCATACTATACTAGTTAGATCGGTACCTCTAAACCAACGTGAAAACTTGTGAGGTAGACACGGTAGACAATATGGGCTACAATATAGTTCAACTCAAAGCTTAGGTTATGATAGTAATGTGTGATCTGCATGCAACCTATCTGCCTTGTACATGGGATAAGCAGCAATGATTCAAAGAGAGGGTAACTATGAACTATGGTCGCACGATCAACCTTCTGTATCCGTAACTCAACGATATGTAGCCTATTGACTTAAAGAACACTGGACTCAGTCAATTAAAAATCAACAACTAAAACAACAACAACAGTAACAACAACACTGCAATGATATTAAATATTTCACTGCAGAAATCGTATTTGTTTGAAAATTAAGAAATAAACCCACCTTTTAGTGTTGTAGAGTATACATATGAAACGCTCATAACATGCTCTAAGATATTATCTCAACATGTCTTAATGTTTCAAATACTTAGTGTTCCGTTATGTTCTTGTTTGATATACGGTATAGTTGTTGTACAAGAGGTTCAGCATAACTTTTGATTGAAATATCTTACTCCTGCTTTGAGGTTAGAATCAACCAAACTGGGAAGCAATTTTCTAATATTTGTTTTAACTAATCATTTGAACTCCATACTTTGATGACTAAGTACTCAGAAAGTGAAAGTCCCTTGGGGGGGGGGGGGTACTTTGCTTTCTTTAGCAATTCGAGTGATAGTACACTTATGAACAATCGTGACATGCTGTAAGTTATCGTCTTATCATTCCTTACTTTTTTTCAAATAGATTGTCAGTGGTCCGTTATGTTCTGGTTTGAAATACCGAGTTGTTATACAAGATGCTTACAAAAACTCTTGAAAGTGATGGATACACATTATTCCTATTTGTTGTTTATACTCCACGCCTGGAAGCTCCATTACCTATTGGAAGTGAAAAGTTCCATTTTTGATGTTGGTTTGGTTTGTATATGTATGAATGTATATAATTTTAGATCCTCCTGCAAGCAGGAACTCGCGAAGAAGCCTCATTGGCTTATCAAGGCCGCAAGCCGACCGAAGTCAGTCTCTACGATTCATACTTAACGTCCATGATTATGAATTGTTAATTGTCGACAACTCTGTAACTGGACGACATACTCATTAGTTTTGGAGTGACTCGAACCGGATAGCTTATGATTGGAAGGCACCGGCATTAACCACTGAGCGAACACGCCTGATTTTATTTCCTTTCTTTCGCAACTCGAGTGATACTACTTCCTTCCGATCAAACTCTCAACTGAATATAACGTCATCACTAGCACTTATTTGCGCCCTTGTTTTTACCCTCTTAGGTACATCAAATCTGGCACATCGTTAGTATGAGCCGGAAAGTATAACATCGCTGTGTAACCTTGTACCATTTTCTTATAAATATATATATATATACTATTAAGTGTATTCCTTTAAGGTCCACATGTTTTTTTCACTTTACCGCTTAAGGTAGATTTTCCAGTTCTCTTTAATGAAAGAGTTTCTATAATTTCTTACACCAGAGGCAGTTTGCATGATTGAGTATTTTTATTACTTAACAAACATTGCAGCACCTCATATATATAGAGCTGGTTAACGTGTTCTTAGCAGAGAAACGATGTTTTCAAATATCTAAGGTTGAGCATACCTCCCAGGTCAATCCATAAAATTGAAAAGAAGATATGTTACAACTTTTTCCCCCCAGTCCATCTTTTAGATAAATTATAAGTCAACAGTTTTTGCTGTTAATCCCACGGATTACCAGCAATTGCCCCAGAGGAGAACTATTTTTAAACGGCGTATGTAATCTCCCTGAAAATTGAAAAACAGGCTCAAAATCACTTTGAAGGATTCATCTTTGCCGTGTAATGCTGGACATGCAAGGTGAATGACTGAGGCAATGAACGCATGCCCAGATCGATGTTGAAATTACAAACCCCTTTTTTGTTCAAAATAGCCTGGTCATGTAGGTTGTCTTATTTGTTTCTAAATAATTAAATAATAAATTTAATTAAATAATATAAAAAAACACCATACACTATTACTTGACCCATCAAAAACTGTACACACAATATATTTGAAGAAAGAAGCCATATATCACATATTTAAGACACTGCACAATAATGGTAAGTAAGCTGGGTCGCCAAAGTTCGAAATCGGGAGGAGGGTATAAATGTTGGCCGATGTTTGTCTTGGGGAGGGAGTCTAAGTGAAGGGTTGAGAAATGTTTGTTTGGGTATGTCGATTTGATGCTAATTAGTTCTATCATTTAACCACATTTGTGTGGTACAAATTTAAATGTTGCCAGTTTTTTACTTTATTTTTCTTGCTCGTGTCATAATTTGTCAGCCATTTGAAGAAAAAAATGACTATGGAAATGTTTGAACGCCTACTGCCCCCCTCCCTCTTCCCATGTTCTCTCCCCGAGGCTACAGCTTTGCTTCTATCTACTATACGCGTTTTACTCTCGTATTAGATTAGAACTGTTCTCATCAGAGCAATGATCGTACTCTGTATATTAATTCAATAACACAATGAAGCCATTTTGATATTCCCTGCATGCATTAGCTTGTTTTAGTGTCGACCGTCGAACTTTTCGTACAAACAAATTAGTATATCTAGAAATGGCATAAAATCTTTCGACAAGTTGTGCTTTACCTAATATAGACTTTAATTGCAATCGTAAAACCTGACTAGTTTCTAACTTGATGTTGTCATGCTGTCAGTTTACAGAGGGAGATAACCAATAGCACTTTAGTATATATAGTTGACTGTATTCGTGCCCGCCCTCTTAAATTTGGATCAATATTGATCCCTGGGACAATGCGGAGATCAGCTGATCAGGTATAAGTGAATCAACATTAGGGTTCTCTCACTCGCGCTTGGCGCCTTGTACTCATACTCACAACAAATGGAATTCTTCTTGTTCTCGTACTCATACTGCTATACTCGTGCTGCAAGTTTATGAAGGAACAGTATAGTATTGAGCAATGTATATAACATACATGTATTGGTATCTAGTTTGAGTACGGTACGGTACGGTAAGTAAATGAAGATTTTCATCCGGCGTCACGTTTGATTCGGAGAGCTTTTAAAACTATAAACTTCAATTGGTCTTCCCTGTGGTCCACCGTGGTCTCTTCTCGGATTAAAGTGACCGACATAAATCAGAAACTTTAAACAACCACATGAGCTTACCGACTGTTGTACATATTGCTATGTGATATTCATTTGCTTAATCATCATCAGACTCTGAAACTTGGAAAAGGTCGTATCATTTCGATATCGTATTCGACCCATACGAAATATCGTATATACGAAATATCGTATATACGAAATATCGTATATACGAAATATCGTATATACGAAATATCGTATATACGAAATATCGTATTCGATATATCCAACAAGGTCAGTTACATTTTTGGTTACCATACTTACACACACACACGCCGCAATCTTGTTTTCTATTGTATTATGTACAACTGATGACATTTCCATTTATTCTAAACCTTTGTCTAAACAACCGATGACTATTGTACTCTATTGTTTGACAACTGGAGACAGGAATTCCTTTTGTCCCATGTCACCAGTTGTGAGGCCTAGACATGTACACACACAAACACAAACATACAACAAATCACTCTTAATCAAAATAATTCGGATCGCAAAATATGCTATACCGTAGTTATTTTACATACTTACAACTGCTACTGCTTGATATATGCTGAACTAATTTTGTTTTTTTAATTATCAAAATGTCAGAAATTTTCATCTTCGTTACCTATTGATACATGATGAACTTTGCTAGGAAATTAGGAACACAGCGCACATGTGGGTCATAAGTCATTTTCGGATAGCGACACAGCTGAAAAAAATGTTGTCACTATTTAATACATTAGCTTATCACAGTTTACTCATCGGGGGATACGTTTTGAGTGTATTGCCATATAACTAACATAACAGAGAATAACACCATATAACTAACATAACAGAGAATAACATTATAGGACGTTGAGTATAGCAAATAACCCGACAGGAATTCAAAAAAAAAAACAACGAAACTCGGAGATGGATTTAGTTCCATTCGTTAGTGGCAGTGCAGAATATATTTTGCTTAAGTTACAAACATAATTGCGTTTATAAATATCCTTGACTATAATGTAAGAACAGGAAATAACGCGGCGAGTACAATGTGCAGGATGAGAGAGATTTTGAGCACATTTTGAAATACATCATCAAAAAGAACACATGTGTAAAATGGTTAGTTCTATGTGTTACAAAGACAATAAGAATGTTAAGAAGCTGGATCGTATAGTTATGAAATATTTATGAAATGACACTTTTCAGTGACGGGAGAAGCTTCACAAACATTACTCGCTGTTTTCAGATTTTGCCCATTGACGCAACTTTCACCTTGTGGAAATTCTGAATAAGGAAAAGTTGTTCCTCTGCTTGTGTCTTCAAATATTCAAGCATCATGCATGGTGACAAATGAACCCAGGATGTGATGTAGTTGAATCGCTGCAACTGATAAATCAGCAAACATTGCACACTACAACATTTGGTGAAACGATATATACTATCCTACTGTGAGTACATTTAGAATGTGTATTATGTAACTGATCTATTTTTTGTGCAAGAAAGATATGGGTACATTTTGCCTGTTTTCCACGGTGTTATGTTTTTACCTCGAGGGACCAAGTAGTTGGTTTAATATTACAAAATTACTTCAGTTTTGTAAAAATGTCGTAGTATAATGATGTCCTTTGAGATGTTTTACGAGAAAAAATTACCATACAGTCATCCACGGAACAAAATATAGGTTAAGTCTTGTTGATCTAATAACTTGACAGAGAGAGGTAAAGTAGTAAAAAAAATGTTATTTCTCATAAATGAAAGTTTCAGATTATCGTCAAATAACTGTTTTTTGTTTGCCTTCTCTTCTTCAGTTTCTTCAATCTTCTGTCTAGATATAATGAAACAGATATAATGTTACTTGAATGAAAGATTTTCCCTACTCAGCGTATTTAAAGCGAACCAGTATTGCCTTTTCACATGTTAGACGGCTCAAAATTTGCTGAAATTGTTTCCAACTAATCGTATATTATGCAAGAATTGTTATAACCTTCAAACATATCCCCATGTATTGAAGAGGGTATAATTATAATACACGTTGACGTTTAACTATAAAGTAAACAACTTTGAGGTACATGTTTTAAAGTGGTGGTGACTTGTTAATTTCTTTCCATGGCAATTTGTGCGATATGTATATATATGTTAGCCTTGTAATATTATATATTAGACACTAGGATTGCAGGTGTATCTTTAAGGTGATGTAAAACTACAGAACCAAACAGAATGCTAAACATGATATTTTAACGGCATACATGCCATTTAAGAGGAAGGGTTAAAATGTTAATGCTGTCCTCTAGATTTCTAAATTAAATGGAATTGTATTTATAATAGAAAACTGATATGGCGGCCTATTTTGGTGTTTTATTAGTAAAGCACACCTTGGCATTTATGTGCAATAACAAAGAAACAAGTAAAATGATCGCTTTTCATAACCTGTAAAATACCGAACGTATTATTTCACAGTTTTATCACACTTCATGAAGTGAACGTGGATCCTCCAATGTCACATGAGTAATGTATAGAGTTAGACAAGCAGGGTACAGACGGGTTGAATAACTGAGAACATCAACATACGATCAGATATCGCTTTTAAAAACAAATTTAATAGGCCTCTGCGAAATGATGATCACCAACTGGTTAGCTTTCCAGTAAATGATATCGAGAGCCTTTGTTTAGGCCCGCTGGTTGCGATTCCAGGATGACTTTTCTCATCAAGAAAATTATTTGAAGAGAAACTATGCGTGTTCAGAAAACCATACATATAGCTTTGCCATATTTGTTGCCCAAAATGTCACAGTAGATGTGTGGAATCATGTAAAAGCCTGTTCGTTTGTAAGAATATATATATATATATATATATATATATATATATATATATATATATATATATATATTGCCATTATTAATAAGTAATTAAACAAATCTTTTAGGGAGAATAATACCAAAACCACACGTTTAGCTAGAGCGCAACAGCATGGGTGTGAGTACAGGTAAATGTCCTTTGTGATGAGTACGGGTACCAGTTAACAAGGCTCCAAGCATGAGTATTTTATATCTTACCAATTCCAAAATGCCACGAGTACAAAAAAACATGAGGATGAATGTGACTACTGGAAACTATGCTAGGGCAAAAGTACAAATGTGGACTTACTACACCTTTCAAAAAAGCCATATGTTTCAAATCATTTCTCACAGACTGGACAGGTTTGACATAATTATCTGTTTGAACAAGTATATATATATATATATAGCACTGCTCTATATACACCACAAATCGTAACATCCGATCTTATATGTTCCACTGTAACAACAAGCATAAAGTTAACTCTCTTTTTGTTATTCCTTTCACAATCAATGCATAAAAATGAAACCAAAAGATTGCTGGTCAACAGAATGATTCACTTGTAAATATACGACATAACGTCCATACCTTGTAATATAACACTTTACAAACGTAAACATTCCGCGAACCGATATTACAATCATCCTTCGAGCAACATCGGTTAAAATAACCCTTTAAGCTTCCTCTAAACAGTATCCGTCGCCTTGGTTACAGTTCCACTTGATTTATGGCATTTATGTAGGTCTACATATCTGCCTTTATGAAATAACCAAGCTGGGATACTGCTCACTTGTAGCACATTATATATGTATACTATATCATAGGACAACATATAGGCACATGTGATGTGCAATCCCGAATCAGCGATCCGTCAAAATGTGAACCATTACTCATTTATGGATCTACCAAAAGTTACTTATGGACTGTATCTTTAAATAGAACGGGGGATATTTTGGTAAAGGATATAGTACACACTTGGGTAAATATTCTTGCAATGACGTCTAAATATATAAAGGAATAAAAAGAGGGAAAAATAAAACATAGAGCGTTTGAAATTGATTTGATTGAATGCACGCCAAATTTATCCTGACCGGCAAATATTGACATTATCTACTGGAGTGTTCAACCGTTAAAGATGAGTGGTAATTTAGTGTATCTTGGTTCAAACAGACTTTAACTACTCACGGTTGTGGCTCTTTTGGGTTTATTAATCATTCCAAATCGATTCCAAACGGAAGAAGGAGGGCTGGGAGAGACACGATGGTTGAATAACTTAAAACGTCCAGGATAATCTTCGGCATATATGACGATATCATTAGTTATGGCATGCAGTGTTATGCTGTACAGTATACACAGCAAGAGTGTAGCTTCTGATCAGCTGATAATATGTGTATTGTCTATAGATACATCACGTGATAATATGTGTATTGTCTATAGATACGTCACGCGGCCGTCGCGATTGAAGGATATTCTGATCAGCTTATAATATGTGTATTGTCTATAGATACATCACGTGATAATATGTGTATTGTCTATAGATACATCACGTGATAATATGTGTATTGTCTATAGATACATCACGTGATAATATGTGTATTGTCTATAGATACATCACGTGATAATATGTATATTGTCTATAGATACATCACGTGATAATATGTGTATTGTCTATAGATACATCACGTGATAATATGTGTATTGTCTATAGATACATCACGTGATAATATGTGTATTGTCTATAGATACATCACGCGGCCGTCGCGGTTGAAGGAAATTTTGAACTGGAAGAAAACCAAAATGTAAGCGCAGCCAATGACACGTCTAATTAGTTCAACTCACTGATACTTTTCAGTCGAACTTGTTCAGTCCATTGGAAATTGTATAATTTTCTGGTCATAGTTTAGTACCTTAGCATGCAAGGAATGCAAAGACGGCCAACAATTTTCGTCAATAAATTATAACTAAACTTGCAAGAATGCGCCAAACAAATATTGCAATAAATTAAAGTAATTATACATACTCGTTAATTAAAAACTTGTCTCCCAGATAATTTCTATTGATATCTGTGTTACAGTATACACAATTTATGTATTTACTATACTATTGTGATTAAGTTACTCCTCTCCTAGTATAACATTTGATTCACTTCTACTGTAGATGAATTATACAGATCAAATAACATGAGTTATCGTACTCTTACTGCCAAAAGTCGATGTTATAAAAGAAATTATCTTTCCTTTTTTTTCTGATTCGGACGAAGACTATAGTTTACTGTACTGTATATATTGCCAGTAGCAAAACACTTGTTTCCTCTCCTTGTACCACCAATCTCAGAATTAATTACCGTTTTCGTGACAAGATACGTTTCTCTTGTAACGGACGACCTTGGCACGTGGTTTTCTCTCCCGTATAAGCGGTTATGCTTCACTGTGTTGTTTTTTTTTGTATTTCTGCATGCCAATTTACACAGCGATTTTCTTTTTTATCTTTAAGTACATGTTATTCAACCCAGTGAAGTATATTTCACGACCCTCTGAGGACAAAAATATATGAACATATTGAAAGGAGCAGCAATGAAATACAAATATTTTCTTGAAAGTCGTCGCCAAAGAATTAAATCTAGCTAAACCAGACCGAACTCATACACGATTTATTAGTTTAAACTTGGAAGAGCTGTCAAATGTCTCGTATTGAAAGAACAAGCTTGCACCATGTTAGAGAATTACAAGGACAATTTTCTTGCATCATTGTTTATTAGCTATGAGGAAGATTATATGATCACTGGTTTATGCAATTGTTGAATACATTCTACATTCGATATATATATATATATATATATATATATATATATATATATATATATATATATATATATAATTGAAATATATATATATATATATATATATATATAATTGAAATCGTAATGAGTTGTAAAATCCTGAACAGTGAAAAAACTTCCAGCCTCCATGCACCGGGATCTGAACCCGGGTCTCCCGCTTTGTACGCGGACACCCTAACCACTAAGCTATGGACGCTGATTGTATGTCCAGAGGTTCGAAACCGGTAAGGAAGGTCGTAATTCCACTGTAGGCGTTTGTCATCTGTATCGAACAATACTAGTTCTGTTTTGGTGACGTATTTGCCTTACTTTAGAGATCAAACATGATTCTAACCAACTCGAAGTTATTTGTGATTCCCAAAGCCGTATCTCGAAAGAGATACTTTGAACAAAAAAAGCAAGCCTCATTAGCAAAGTTTACATTAGCTAATGAGTTGCAAAACCCAGAACAGTGAATAAACCTTCCAGCCTTCACCGGGATTCGAACCCGAGCCTCCTTTACTTTTTCGCATCCGGTGAGTTAATTCAACTTTCCCTCGTATGAAAGTGAATGTAACGTTTGCTCTTTGTACTAACCAACCACCGAGGCGATAACCAATATCCTAACCAATCAATTATTTTCTTCATCAACTTTACACTTTCAAATTTGATCTTTGTTGCATAACTCATTTCTGGATAACTTAATAAATTGGCTCATTGATTTAAGGTAAACAAAAGCAAGCATCATTAGCAACACATTAGCTAATGTCGGTACCATCCGCCTTTTCTTCCTCACAGCAGCGTGTTAATGGAAACCCATCGATGCATTGATACATTCATTTATCTGAACTGTTATGCAGACATGACCAGCAAGGATATCGTGCAAAGACGTCCTCCTCCCTCGATAAATTTAATGGTAGCTCACGAAAAATAAAGTTCCTAGACTATAGCAGTTATACACCCGCTAGAGTTGTTCATTTTATAATTTTATCTTTCAATTTATCTTCGAAAACTGTCGTGCTAAAATTAAAACGTCCATATATATAGTCTTAAATTTTGTTCATGCTTAATTTGCTTTTTTCTATGTCTTGTATATACTTCTTATATATCTTTAATTCCGTAGACATTAACTCTGCTTTACACATACAATCTCAACCTTTCATAAAGAAAGGCAATTAAAAATACCAAGATTAAAATCCAACAACATTACTGATTAACGATAGAAAAAGGTCTATAGACTATCATCACCGGCTTCTTTTTTAAACTTTTCTCTCTCTCTCTCTCTTTTGAAGCAGAGAGTATTTTTGGTTTTATCCTATAACTAACCGTGAAAGAAAGAAGGAGAAGCGAGAGATATGTAGTATATGGAAAGAGGCAACATCTTTCATGTCAGAGGATGGGAGTCGTTTTAATAGGAACATTTTCCACCTTTTTGGTTGGTTGATTGCATTTCGATCTAGATATGCTACAAATAATCCCATTAGCATACCCTTTAGCTTTTGATCAAGTCAATGAATTTTTTAAATGTTTTAAAACTGAAAAGTAGGCTAAGACGGGAATCAATTTTACGGCAGCGGGACATGATAACTCTTGGCAAGGAGAACGCAAAAGAAATTAGACGCCAATGGTTTATAGTGAGAGAAGTCTGTAGTGTTGTGACTGTCAACAATATACAGTCGTAGAGACCGTCCATATAGCAGTGTGACGACGGCGACGGGCCTCAAATCTATTTCTGTTCATTCTGCCTCTTCATCTTCATCTTCTCTCTCTTTCTTTTTTTTTCGTTTTGGAAAGGGGGTGGGGAGGGGGGGGGTATTAATATGTATATAGATAAAGCATTTGTACTTGACATGTATTTTCACGGTCTTGTATTTTTCTTCTAAAACTGTGTCCATTAGATTTGAGTATTCTTATTTTGATAAAAGAATGTCGGCTTTTTTTGTTTTGCAATGAATGAAGTCCTTTCTTGTATACTTTTATAGCGATCTTCACATACGATTTAAGGCGAACCTACATATTCTTAGGCAAATAATGGTCGTGGACCCTTCTCTCCACCACCCGCACCCCTCCCCGTATCCCCCCTCCCCTACCAAATCCCAAATCCGTCCACCGTCAGTTGTAAATTATTATACTTACGGCAGGGTATAATGCATAGAGAAATAATTGACTCTGTGTTGTATTTTACGATTTACATTACACAATCTCAATTGACGATGAATTATCTATACTTGTCTCATATCTCAAGAAGTTGATATTGTAGTAGAGGAACTGTTATGAAAGAAAACTAGTATGAACCATTATCTCAGAGCGATAAATCACACCCGTGAACTTTCAACATTCAAACTAATTCAACTAAGTAAGGTAAGGGCATACCAACTGTTATTTCTAATGTCCTCTCTATCTTTGCGTAGGTTAACACAGACAATGATATATAGTTGTATGCATGGGGCGAAGGGTAATCGCCATACCGTGAGGCCATTTGAGAGTAATGTGACGGGAATGCAGGGGTGTGGGGGGGGGGGGGGGAATTGGGTGGAGGCTGGGGCTTTTAATGTGGCGGTGGAAGAGGAATATGATTGCTATGGGTTGTGGTATAGATGGGCGTTGATGGATATTGAGAACGATTATGCAGGACGGTTATAGATGAAAATGAGGAGTATTTGAGGACACTATGACGGATATGGGCAGTGTTAGAAGGGCTGCACTTCGTTCTAAAGTATGGGTAGTATGAGCATTGATGGATGAGATCTACTTTGGGGACACCATGACAGATGTGAAACGGTAGATATGATGGAGAGGAAGGAGCGGTGGAATTGTCATGGCGGTATTTGAGGTCACTATGATGGGTATACACGGTGGTGCAAGGGCTGATTGGTACTGAGTACAATGCGGCATTCATATGCGTTGATGAGGGGGGCGTGTGGGGTGAGGGAGTAAATTTTTGCCTATTTGAGGTCACTTTCACAGATATGCTAGGCGCTGGAATAGCAACAGGTGTCTCCTAGGGTACAGTTTAACGGGTATGGGCTTTAGAAACATGGCTGACGGAGTTTCTGAGGACGAATATAAAATATTTAACAGTGGAATACGAATGTGTTATTTGATCGCAGTGTGACGGGTGGTATTGAAATGTTTGTGGGGACGGAGAGGTGTGGAAAGGATGGGGGCGGAGATATACAAAGTACGGGGATGAAAATCCTATTTAGTATCGACAAAATGGGCAACATGGATATCAACTTAGGGGTCAGTTAATATAAGGGTACTTGATGGGCCCTGCATAAATATCTTTAAAGTCAAAAGGACAGGACATGTATAATTCAGAGAATGGTTTATTTTTCAGCGATGAATATTCATGAGCGAGATTGATTAGAGGATTAAACCTTTGGAGTTAAGTTGCCATGATGGCTGAACTGATTGCAACATTCGTTTGGGAGAAGCAGATGAACCTTTTGGGCTTAATCGCTAACTCTCCCTCCCATGCGCAAACCCGACCAAAAATGAACTGAGCCCTTCCTGGACATGTTTGTCAATCGTACATGGTTTATGCTGAAAGTAGATCATATATAGGTTCGAGTTCATGTAATATCAGGAGAATTCATGATTGATAACATTACGTATAAATGATGCATGTACGTAATTAGTTCATGATAACATCGTTACACAAGATTTCACTCGTGAAATGAATGTGAACATTACCTTCTTTTTCAAACATATACACACAAAAATCACCTGGTCTGTTGCATAAAACATGACGGGAACCTTGGCAAGCCGTTTTATAATAATCGATTTTGCAGGACTTGAAGAAGTGATATTACGCAATTAACAACATGTTTATTGCAGGACCTAAACTTGTAAATGTTTATAGGTTATAACTTACAACATTTTGTCGAAAAAAACTTAGTTTTAACTTTAATTTCTGTTTCTTTGACAGATTTCAAAGCACGTTTTTATATTGATTTTGTTGATTTTGTTGATTTTGTAGCAGTGCTGCAAATTTGATATGACTAGACAATGCTCATATTAAATAAATCAATGAAAAGTGAACAAATCTGAAATTTTTTCAAATTGTCAATTTAATTCAGATGCAGTGTTGAATAGGACAAATGAAAAGTGCCTGGACGAAGAAACGTAATTGATCGAATCTAATTGATAAATTAGTCGCTGAGTAACCGTCACTTCGCCAATCTACCTATCTAGGAGGGTTTCTTATAGTATGAACAACCGCAATTATACTTTGTGTACCGTAGTACACAGTTTGTTATAGGTTTGATTGACCCATGGAGCTATAAACGAGAACGCAAAATGCTGTCTTGGCTGTTTAATAGCACGTCATTAGTCATACGGTCAAAAGTTCGAAGTGAATTCGCATCGAATGAAATCCTTGGGGAGTTGATAGAAGTAATATAGGCAGAACACTTGTCTTCATTCTAAGGTCAACCCCCCCAACCCCACCCCACCCCCAGAAACATGCTTGAGCATTCTTCAAGGTATGCCGAGCTTGATATCAAACACCGCGAGACATGTCAGCGACCATGCATCCGGTTTGGAATTAGGAATTGTATTTTAACCTCCGCAGTTATTAAAGAAGACCCATGTATAGTATAACTCACCT
Organism: Apostichopus japonicus; assembly: GCF_037975245.1. NCBI lineage: Eukaryota > Metazoa > Echinodermata > Holothuroidea > Aspidochirotida > Stichopodidae > Apostichopus > Apostichopus japonicus. Next base: position 276,783 of record NC_092562.1, read on the forward strand.
TCAACTCGGATTTATTTGCTAAAAGACGCGAGGAAAAGTTGTGGAAGTCGGAATGAAAAAGAAAGACACAATTATTATCAGTAGATTTTTCTTATCATTTTTCTATCATTGTAATCTATCATTGTAATCTGTGAACAATGAAGCTCATACAATGAAGTTCAAACAATGAAGTTCATAACTTCAAAACCCACATTCACCAGACATTTGAAAAAGGAATTTATTAACTCGTACTAGTAATATTTTATTACTGTATTACTGTATAATATTATTACTGTATATTTAATCCTTACGTATATTCTGTATTATAAATATTTGTTCATTTTTCTTTTCTCCCAGGGAGTCTCCTACCTTGTTAAGTCTTTTATGACTTTTTAGGAGACTTCCTTTCCCTTTGTACACAATTGGCGATAAAACAAATAAATGAATGAATGAATCTATCTATCCATCTGTCCATGTCCATCTATCCATCTATCCATCTATCCATCCATCCATCCATCCACCCACCCACCCACCCATCCATCCATCCATCCATCCATCCATCCATCGTCCATCCATCCATCCATCTATTGATCCATCCATCCATCCATCTATCGCAGTTTATTCATACCAAATCTTAGCATTGCATATTATCGATATAGATTTGATTTGGCGTCGAAATCGTAGGCTCTAGCTCTTTCATATAGATTCTAAAATTACCTCTTCCACGTTATATATAGTTGTTTGTATAAACCCCTAGAAAATACTTTATAGTCAAAACATGTTGGATAATTTGAAACTTGCAAAATTGATTGTTGCAGTTTTTTAACGAATTCGTGTGGTTGAGACTAATATGAAACAGGAAGTTAAATGTGACCCGAAGCTAAGCCTCTTTAAATTAAAACCGCACAGTAATTAGTAACTCTATATTTCTCATATTCTCCCGGAGGGGCTATAGAGTCACTCGAGAGTGAAATGTTTTATTAAAGTCAAAGATATCTTCCATTTTCAAAGCTCGATTAACTTGCATTTGCTGATTATAAACTCCATAGGGTCTCAGAGATGTGACTGTAAATCACGTGATCACAACATAATGTGGAGAAAGTTACTTCAGAGATTCTGTTGTATATGTGTATCGCTGACCAGCAATATCGGATGGGGTACACTTGTACTATGCATGGGGTAGGGGGGGGGTAGGGAAGGGGTAGTGATCCTTCGGAATGGGGTTTGCAATGAAGGTTGCTAGTAATAGATGGCTAGGGTATGTCCAAACGTTATTTGTGATGATAAATTTAGGGCTAGCAAAAAGCTAGTGGTGTTAGTGAGCAGGGGTGTGGTAGTAGGCTGGTATTTGAAGGCAGTTGTGTAATGGAGGGGTTCGGGGGGGGGGGGGTTGGAGTGGTAATAGACGATTGGAGTGCACATGCAGATGGGTATTGTTATTATGCGATATGGGTTTTGCAGATGGCTTACTTATCAGGGAGGTGAGGCATGCAGAAACATTAGGTTTTAAAATTGAAGGCATGGAACCAGAAGCTAGTGGCATTAGAGCGCTGGTGAATGCAAACGGTATGTTTGATATGACAGGGAAGGGATTAGTAGCATCAAATTAAATGTGATATAACACACGTGAAGTCCCTCAATTTCAGCTCAGCAGTATCACACGGTTCATAATAATAGCCATATATAGTAGAGAAACTGCATGAAAAATATGCCGTTTATATTCAAACTTGTCAATCAGTTAGGCACTCTGCCTTTTGATATACCGACGTTCCAAATTAGTAAAGCTGTCTCTTTGTTTTTATATTGATTTTGTAATCCCGTGATCTAGCCAGCAAACGCAATTATGTTTTTTTTTTCAATATCAGGAAAATGTTTGCACAAATGTTGTGTTGACAATAGTAATAACGTTTTAATAACGTTTAATTGTTGAGTCGCTAGGAAAGGGGCTGAAGTGTGTCTTTGATATATTGGCATGATAATTTCGTTCACATTTGCAGTTCCATCTGCTTGTTTTCTGAAGAATGTTTTTAAAACATTTGTAAATCATGTGAGTAAAATGTTGTATTAAAAACTTGATTTAAATGTAAGTGAAGATTTTAATGTTCTCATGTGATATTCGTAAAACGTTATGAAATGATGACAATTCTACGATCTGTTGAAAATGTTATGTGTTTGCTGAGATAATATAGCTGGCTGGCTTAAAGCTGTATTTTGTCGTCAGGTTGCGATACTCCTTTGGATTTTAATCGGATAATATTGCAGAATAAACGTCATGAATTATTGCAAAATATATCGATTTGCAGTTCTCTTCGTGTAACGTTAATAATGAATGTAAAAATGTATTTGAGCGACGAAATGTGTTAGGATGGGGTTAAATGATTGATATAGTGACTTACCTAGTTGATGTTCATTTAACAAAATGCAGTAGGATGACCTGGTTTGGTCAAACTTGCAATCTCATTTTGCGTATGATTTCAAAAGAGGTTTCGAAAAATTATACAGCGAACGAAACAGCTACAATACACAGCTACATTAAACAAATTGGTTATGTTCAGCTTGAAATTCATTGTTCGGTTTTCCAATGAACTTGTCTGAGAAATATGTCTGTTAACCTGCTTAACTTTTTTTTTTCTTGCTCATTTGAGTCTGTCTCTAAATAAGATCCTACTTGCATTAAAACGCCAGGTTCCACTAACAGCCAATAAGCATAATGCACGCCAGAAACCATACATACCTTCGGATACACAATGTCATATAGCATATGGTAATGTTTACATAACTGTTATTGTGTAACTTTTTCATGCAGCCTGCAAACAGCGAGTGAACGTCTAAAATAACTAAGTTCAAACAGACCGAATGAAAGTAAATACGTTTACAACCCTTAATATATTCTCGTTTTAACAAATTTCAAAATACAGCAAATAATATTTGCTAAACTATAACGTTTATATCACATTAATAAATAAAAGAGTCGAGTTTGCTCGGTTCGCAATTGTAACTTATTGCTATTCTGTATAATCTAATATAATATTGTGGGGCTCACCGCGAGTGTATAAAATCTGACACTGTCCACATAATTACCTCTTTTTTTTAAAATGTTAGGCAAACCAAGCCTTTTTTATGAAATGAATGCGACGCTTGTGGTATAGCGAATGTAAAGCTTCCAATGTATGAAGTATTGTCCAAGAGGCTGCAATTTAACTCAAATTGTGATGTCAAAATTACTGAATTTGTGTGTGACAGTAATTGACATACGATATTTATATTACGGAATGCTCCAAAAAAATTCCAAAGATTCATTTCAAATGAAGATAACAATGAACAAACAAGTCGTTTTATATAGCTCATAAATCGTCTAATCTGCTTTGATACAAAGTTGCTTTTGTTACTGTTTGATATCGAAAGGGTTTACATTAACAATATTTGTACTACGGCACATACGTAAGAGCAATTAACATACAACCTTCTTTTTTACGAACACCAGAAGATCCAGAGTGGTGAACTATATATGCAGTTCATCCTGCCTCTAATCGGACGTAAATTATCGTTTTAGTCACGGCAAGCTGGATAAACATGTTACCATTAATTGGATAATGGTGTTGACTTAACTAAACCATTTTAATCATCGTCAACGTGTGTTTGGTAATGGCTTTGATAATCCAATTTGTATTGTTGAAACGCTAGAAGGGGGTGTGGTGGGGGGACCTACTTTTGTGTACCAACTCTGTATAAGAACATGTATCAAATCGACGTTGACCCCATTTTAATTGTTTAAGAACAAACATTATGAAATTTAGGACAAAAAAATAGAAGAAGATGAAGAAGAATATGATGAGGATATTAATGTGCCCAAAATAAGTTCTCGTCAATCGTTTATAAAGAGAAAAAAATCGTTCAACTGGACATTATTATTTACGGAGATTGGTTGAATGCATACTCTCAGAGCCTAGCAGTGTTATTGCCTAGTTCAAATATTTATTCTACATGTTTAGAGTTAAGAATAACATTCAGGGGACTTACATGCAGGGACGTCGCTAGAGGGGGGGGGTGTGGGGGTGTCTCACCCCCCCCAATCTTGGTAAAAATGACGATAGCTGGAAAATTTGAGTGCGACAGTCGGAATTTCCGACTGTCGGAATTTCCGACTGTCGCCAGCTTCAATTCGGAATTTCCGACTGTCGCACTCTAATTTTTCTGACTATCGCACTCTAATTTTCATATGTTCTTGTAATTTGTGAGTGACATAAAATTTTCGATCAAAATTGACCTTTAATCAGTCATATTTACCACGTTTTCCTCGTCACATTGAGAAATTGTATCTCGCGATCCTTATACTCCACCATACAAAACTTCGTATGATTTTGAATACTCTAAAAAAATACAACGTTCGCCAGCTTCAATTCGGATAATTTATGTATTAATTTTTGCTTTTGGGTGGGTCGACCCTGTTCGCTAGCTTCAAGTTAGTTCAGGATATACCAGGGACGTAGCCAGGGGGAGCAGGGGAGCGATTGCTCCCCCTTTCAGTGTCGAAAAAAATGTTTAAAAACTTGTTTTTTTTTTAGCATGGTATTTTGCCAGTGCTCTTTTGATCTTGAATACTCGTCATCTCCGTTAACTCGATTATAATCGTAATAACATTCAGGCCTACTGATTCAACTCCTTACTTAGTTTGGCAGATGCAATTAGCTAAATTAAGCCTATAGCCTATTTCAAACCTACAGTTGGCCACTGCGTAATAAAATACATATTGCCTACCTAACCTCACTCGATGGAATGTCACGAACCGTATGCACAACGACGTCGACAACGTTCGTTCTCATCCTTTCTATGATTCTTCCTAAGTTGTTGCACGAACAGCATGTTATGAAGCTAAGCTAGCAATCGTACGTGATACGCACTTCCTATAAATAATTATTACACTGCTAATACACGGCGATAACGATATTTTTTTAGGCCACTGCACATCTGGCTGTCTTACAAAATATGAAAGTTTATATTGTCCATCAGTTAAGTTCGTCAAATGTATTTAAGTCCAGACATTGGACAATAAACAAGAATCATCCTTCTGGAAAAATTGTAAAAGAGCAATATGTTTGTCTTTCTGATATATTATGTAAAAGAACATGTAAAAGAATTCAAACAGGAAACAAAATCTGCTGATAATATGATATCATATGATAATGATGAAACTGGCAACAAGTTGCACCAGATCGCATCTAAGGACCTTCAATTGTTCAAAAATATCTCAAAGGGCAGGGGGACAGCCCCTCCTCTTAGACCCCTCCCCCATATCAATCGCAAAAAGTGCTCCCTCTTTCAAATTCCTGGCTACGTCGTTGGGATATACATTGTCTCTATGGTATACAATTAAAGCACTCAATGCTAATCTACGGAAGCTTAAAAGTGACATCATCATAAGCAAAAACTTTGCCCCATAAGGTACAAATGTATCGAAAAAAGTTCGGAACATAAGTGCAGTCGCGAAAAATGTGGTGTCTGACTGACACTGACCGTATCGTTGACGATTATTGCGGGGGGGGGGGGGAGGGGGGTACAAGGCAGCAGTCGGAATTTTCTGGCTCCAAAACCCATCCAGTTGGAATTTCAGCCACTACACCCCCCCCCCCCCCCCAATCATCAGGCCTTAGCTACGTCCCTGCATACATGTCATACATTCAACATCTTTTGTATAATGTCACTATAGAATTCACGAAGAAATGATATTCGAGACAAATCTAGAGAAATTTCAGATAATTTGAGCTCATTAGTTATGTTCATATCCACTGTCAATGTTTTTCTTTCCACATCTTTGTTTGTCTGTCTGTCTGCCTGTTAGTCTGTCTGTCTGTTTATATGTAGTACGGTTTGTCCCTTGCTTGGCTTTCTATAACTTCGTGAAATTTGAGAGTTATGACAAAACTCTCTATACTCCCTCCGTGGTTGTGATAATGGCCTGATCTGCCTTTCACAGCTTCTCAAACATATATATAGCTCTATATATCCTGATAACATACATTACGTCGAAAGTTTGACAATATTGTATATTTAGAACGGTATTTATAATATATTGCCTGCCGATGGGATCCATTTATTCTGCAAAAAGTGACGCCCCCCCCCCCCCTCACATAAGAGACTGTGAAATACGGACAGGTTTAATGGGAAGAGGCGGAGTGGTTTGTTGATTTGATTTATATTCCTTGATTACAGACATAATGTACTACCATAGAACTGATACCATAGAACTGATTCACGTTCCTTCTTTAACCCGGAATGCAACTAATGTAGTTAGCTGTAAAATAGGCTTAGTACAACGTCATAAAAACTGCATTACCATGACACAATCCGGGTAGAGAGAAGTCTTTAAGCGTGAAAATGGGAAAGAGAGGATACCATGAAACTGACAACTTGTGAAGGATAGTTTTTTCATTATAAAAATTGGTACAATAGCCTTGTATAATAATAATTATAATAAGAACGCCCTTTTCACAAGTCAGGTTTATGTTTGATTTAAAGGGCTAAGAGATGAAAGCTGGTGGCCCCAAATGGTTTCACTTTTATCCATCTATGCCAGTAACAACAAAAGACTCTGTTTTGCTCTATCTTCCCTAGACTAAACACGTCCAAACGTTGGCGTTGATTCATGGTCGGTATCTGTCTTACAAGTTTGCAGACTGGTTTACTCGGGCAGTTTATCGACACAACACAATGCATTTATATACTGGGGGCCATCGGTATGATACAGCAGGGTAAATATATAGAGCAGGGTGGCAAATAATATATAGCCACCGAAAAATGTTTCTCACTTGTTTCTATAGCTAACAGCCATAATTATAGGGAAGAGGCTTACAATAATTGCGAACGATTTCTTTTCTTCGGAGAACAATATTTTCAATTTTGGCGTTCCATATAAAACTTCACTTCCGATTTGACATAGATTTCCCCTGTTAGTAATGTACGTATGGTACGTATGATTGTTAAGTCAATCATGTGATGTAGATTCGAATAGACAAACATGCCTCAGTCGAATTTTATTTGAAGTCGATTATTTTATCCTATAAATCTATAAGTGTGTTCTGCTGTCTACCTGAATAGGATTTTCTGGTGGCTGAAGTAGATTTCTTTGCAAAATTGCTAAAAATGTTTTGAATCTTTAGACGTAAACCACATCTTCATAGCATTTTGTATCGCGAAGATATGATTTTTTGATATTTTGTAAATGCATCTGGCAACAGCAGAATGGATTATGTCATTCAACTGAAAATGTCTTTGTTTTACTTAAATAATTTGTCAATCATTTATCCAAAGAAGAAATAAGCTATTCCTATGAAGGATATACCATCGTTATGGAACTCTAAGTAGAGAGAACTGTGACAGCTAAGTAAACATTCCAGGTGCTGTATCAGCTTACATGGACAATACAATGTGAACATAATCAAATCTTAAGTAACGCTTTTGAAGATACACACACCCTACTTTCATCCAACTTCCTCGAGTATTTGAAAGTTGAGCTGGTCAAACTAGGTAACATTCAATCAACCATATCTTGAATTGGCCCGGACAGGATTTCTTGAGATATAGCAATGTGGAGGAGTATTTTCCTTGAAATTGAGTGAAAATGTGAGGGAAGTTGAATAAATTACCTAATATTGAAATTTGATAGCTTTGAATCGAATCTTAAACCAGGGATCGGGATTTGACTTGGCTTCAAGGATCACAATAAGAAGCATACGTGATGTGCTTCGTTAGGGCACCGACACGAAGGGGGGGGGGGGGGGAGCGAGGGGCATGGCCCTTCAATTTATTTTCTCATAAATGGTTTAATTTGGGCTCGGTGCCGTCACAAGTGGTAATGTCAACACCACCGAACATTGGTCTAACTCTCCCTGTCCCCAATATCTGGATGCGACAATAGGGCTATCAATCAGGAACACACTATACATACCTCGATGTCCGAAATTTGGCAAATGACGTGAAAAGAATTGAATACCATTTTTTATTGATGCAACCCAGAAAGGGGATTTCAGAAAAGAAATTTAGCTTATTTGTGTTTAGTGCTATATGTGTAGTCAAGTATCCGTTGTTTTGCTCTTTAAACTTCGTTACCTTATGTATATATGTTGTAGATACATTATAATATTACAACCGAGTCAGCTGATAAAACGCTTGACTGGTTTCATATATACTATTGATGTGCAGTATTACAGTGTATTATACAAGTAAAGTTCATTATCATATTTAAAATAACTAATTAACGGTGCAATCTGGTATCAACGTATTATACATTTCACTCGGATTAATTATTTTACGGTCCCTACCAGTGAGTAACAAATGAAGGTATCAATCATATCCTTATTAAATTGTAAAAAATGTTACAAATGCGTCACATATGGGCTACGTTTACCTCCGGGTTTCAAACTTTCTACGAAAACCAACCAAACAAATAAACAAAACCAATAAACAAACTAAAGTGATAGAAGTAACAAAGGCAATAAAGTAACAAAAGCAATAAAGGGATGTTCTGTTGATTGATGTAACATCTTTTTCTTACTCAAGATATGGTTAATTAGATTAATTAGATTAGCAAAGCTATTTGTGACTGGCTATACCCTCACTTCTTCCAGAAAGTCCATCACAATGGTCTGTGTGATGTAATCATGGCAGATAATCTTAGAAAGCTATATACTTTCCTATTACAATCCTGTTTTGTGTTTTAGCCTTGATATGCGATACATCTTGGAATGATTGCTTACACGGCAATTTCCTCTGTACTTATAGAAATTTGCTGTGCTGTGGCCGAGTGGATAAATGTGGTGGCATTTGAAGCAATGAGGCTTAGCAATCGGGAGGTTTCCGGGTTCGATACCCAGCCGGGTCATAGTAAGTTGGGTTTTCCATCGAAGAGCAATCTACGGTTTTTCCATCTCAAATGACTTTCCAAATTGAAAAGAATTGGAAGCCACCCGACGTGTAAGTTTTAATCCATAAGCTCTTGCGGGTTTCTTCCCCATTTGTGGTCGCTTAAGCGTCGTAAAATAACTGCTACTGATGATGATGATGATGATGATGATGATGACGACGACGACGACGACGACGACGACGACGACGACGATGACGACGACGACGACGACGACGACGATGACGATGACAATTATTATTATTATTATCATAATTATTATTATTATTTATCACTGTTCCAGTTGCGACATTGTGTAGAAGTATTATTCCCCCTTTATGGATAAATGACTTGCATGGCCTATTTTTAAAAAAATGGAAAACATTTTTCAGCTCAACTGCCATGATGATATAATTCCATTTGTTGTTGCCAAATTTTTGAAAAATTAATTTCTCAGCTACTCAAGATGGTATATGAGGACGTTGTTTTGAACGAAAGGTGCAACCCATTTGTAACAATCTCTGCCAGTCATCAGTTTCAGTCACCGGATTATCACTTAAATCCTTTACTAATCCTTTATATCCACAATGAAGAGATTGTAGGAACGTTATCTTCAAGATCAACCAAAATCGATCACTCAAATGTACCGTCTCAAAAAATACAGTATCATCAATTTATAGAAAGATTCATCACAGTTTGAACGATACTGAACGTAAACTCGCAAAAAGTCAACGGAACAATGTTTTCACCTGTGCTTCTATCACTCTTAGATAAAAGAGCCGCAAAACGGATAAGTTGCGAAAGAGATGTCGAAAATGGCGCGAAAAGTCAAATTTATCTTCCACGCTAATTTACCTCTCCCACTTAGACCGTTCTGGGTTTGATCAAATTGTTGGCACAAATCTGTGCCATTAGGAAGCACTAAGGAATATATATTATCTCTAGAGTAAGGCAAATATGTCACCAAAACAGAACTAGTATTGTTCGATACAGGTGCGAAACGAATACAGTGGAATTCCGATCTTCCTTACCGGTTTCGAACCTCTGGACATACAATCAGCGTCCATAGCCTAGTGGTTACGATGTCCGCATATAATATATATATATATATATATATATATATATATATATATATATATATATATATATATATGTATATATTGATACTGTACTGATGTACTGATAGATGCGCTGATACAGTCTGAACACCTTCCCCCCTCCCCCATGCAATGCCCATATACATCACTGCAATCACGTGGTCAAGGTGTTGCTATATCGATATAGGCGTGTATAGCAAAAGATCACGTTCAATTGAAGAGAAGTTACCACTAATACAGGGCGTCCCCAAAGAGGGTCGGGTGGGCGTGGTTCCCACCCACTCGTGCAACCATCTCCGCCATCATTCCGCGGAAAAAAACGTTCTGGGGGGGGGGGGGGAGTTTGTTTCTTACAATTTATTTTATAAGTACAATTTTACATTTATAGCTAATTTTAGACCTAATTTATCATTTAAATATAGTGAATGCACCATTTGACGTCTAATTGTCTTTTTAATAATTAATATTTGACAATAAAACTCGTAGTGGTACATTTAAAATGTCGTGAATTAATATTTGTAAAAAGTCCATTTCAGTAAGGACAATTAACCCAGATGTTACATTTAAGTGAAATAGCTCCCTCACTTAGATATTACTTCCTCTTGCGGAAGAAGTTTTTAGGGATCGCTATATCATCGCTATAGCAATATTTCATATGACATGCACCGTCCATTAGTTGTATCCTTAAGTTTAAGAAAGAAGGAAAGTAATGCTCTTGTAGAAAAGAAAGTGTGCAAGAGTTGTTGAAGTATAAGTTTAATCGCAGAATGCACGGATTACCGCAACACAGTTGGAAACTCCATTAAGCATAACAATGATTATGCTAATTAGGTCGCTATAGTTACTATAGACTAAGTCAATGGAACCATTAAAAAAGTCCATTTCTCAGCTAAGTTAACAATGAATAACATTGTAGTAGGATAGTCAATTACCGGCTGCATTGTTTGGTCAAAGTTCAATCAAATTTCTTGTTACCAGTTAGAAATTTAATGACTGTTTCTTACACGCTAAACTTGAAACGAGAAATGGATGGTTTATTTGACAAACCTTTCTGCCCTTCAGTTTGAGGACAAATTTTAAGTGGGAAGTATACATAATTATGTATTCAATAAAACCTTTCCAAAACAATTATCAGGGTATGAAGTTATAATATTTCTGGCAATTAAATGTCTATAAGAGGGAACACGCAACACTGAGTGCCACGTGCCTCCTACCAATAACCATGCTGTTTTCTTGTCCTCGTACTGCTACTACCATGCTCAAACCAAACCGTCAGCTTGAAGCTAGCTAGCTAATTAAAACTTTTGCCCAAAATGTAATCAGTTCTCATGAGTGCTTCGGGATGAGCCTATAGTATTTAATAAAATAACCTTATTCTAAACTAACACGTCCGCATTCCATGTTACGTGTATGTATCCCTGTATCAAAACAGAATATAAAGCCCACCCATCACCAGTAATCACCCAGCTTCAAGAAAACATGTGTATTGTACGGATGCCACCAGAAAATTGAACCTCAATTAGTTCTTTGTGCGCAGCCAATCACAGGTGTTGGGTTTCCAAGTGAGCAGACGATACGAGATTCTCGCTTTGATAACAACTCTCCCATTCCGCGGCGGCACAATGCATTCAAGCTGTTGTATCTATCGCTAGCCAATAGAAGTTCAGATCAGATGAGTAAAGTGCGGAGTGGAAGTTAGACATATTGAACAAGAACAGTCTCGTTCGTTCATTGTTCCTCAACAAAAAAAGAGAAAAAAACAGGAGGAAAAAAAAAGGCGAGGATATATATTTTCTTTTGTTTTGTTTTCTATTCTTCGTGAGTCAGGTGCACTGTTCTTTGGGGGTGTGAATTTACATTCAACCCACCACTTTGAGAGCTTGATGGACAAATGCAGTTCACTTTGGTTGACTTTTTGATACATGTGGAATAAAGCGTTGAGGCCGTCGCACATTTTACTGAGGTTTATTTTGTGTGTGTGAGATTTTCTATTCATTTTGTAAGGAAATCTTTATCGTTGTCCGAGAGCTATCGCTATTGTCCATTTGTTTACATGCGGTAAGTGTGTTTAGTGTTGCTCGTTTCCTGTTTAGAAATGTTATAACCGTTCTGCCAAAACATGTGTATACTGTAGGCCCTTAAGATGTTCTTCTTCATTGGCAGTACGCTGTCACGGTACCACATTAATCCCTGAGCCTACAATAGTGTGTTTCCTCGTCCCTGGTTGTTTGTTTAGATAAGGCAAACAGTCATGCACTTTCACACATTGGTCATAATTCTTTTGCAAAAAGGAGAATTGATTGTTGATATGAAAGCCAAATAAAGGCACGTAAATTACAAATAAATCTGTAGGTTATCTCTATGATGCCAGCACTGAGGCTTTTGCATAGCGTCAACGTCCCTAGCTATAGGTTTAAGGACTACGTAATATGTCTTTGCAGAATAATTTGCTTCCAAAACAGAAAATGTATATATATATATATATACCATATATATATATATATATATATATATATACCATATATATATATATATATGTATGTATATATATATACATATATACCTGTATATGTATATGTATATATATAAATTTAAATATAAAGATATATAAATATATAGGTATACATATAGATATACAAATAGAAAATGCAAACCTCTTTACCTGAAATAGACAAGTCGTTTTTAAATACAATTATGTGCGACATTAACGCTCATGGAAACGATCATGGGTGCTGATATAATTTTCCTTTCGTTTCTTACTTTACTGACTCACGTTTGTGACTTTTGTTCGAAAGAAAATTGATAGGCCTATATATTTTGTTTTCCGTCTATTTCCATTCCTACGAGAAAATGACTTCTTGTCATCTAATTGAGTCCATTATTTTGTAGTTTTTAATTCAGCCTGTTATATTTTCAACGATTAACAACCCTTTTCTATATTGTAGGATTTTGTTTTTACCTTCTGCCTCCCCCCCCCCCCCTTCACTCCCCTCTTTTGATAAAACCGTCAATTACTTTGAAATCGTAAACATAAAAAATATTCCATATTTGTTTTTAAAAATCCAATAAAAAGAAATATATACTGCAACAAAAAAGAACGCACTGGAAACTGTAGATAACTGACGAAAAACATATCGATGGCAGCATTAAAGGTATGCCAGTATATCTCACATCGAAATAGTGCCTTCCAACTTTCGACAACCACTCATCATAAAAACCAATTGTCCCACTTATATCTGGTAGAAATATTACGTCATAGTAGTACTTGATGCGCCCTATATCTCCAGCGTGCGGGCATTTTATCTTTTTCATGTAGACTACTTCTATATGGGACAGGACGTCTGCCCTAATTGTGAGCTGCAAGCCGAACTGAATTTATGCTATACATTAACTGTAGCAAACAAAGTGTGCAGTAGGGTGTAATCATAAAATTAACTCTTTTTAACCTTATTTTCGCGAATTTAAGTCGACGTGTAAATCACACAGCATTTATGCCTAGTACTGTATATTGTTGGTGGTGGTTATAATCGATGGACATGTCTCAAGAATACGACGACATCTCTTTTGTCATATTTCGCAGACTGTGGTAAAAGAGTACATTTCTTTATATATTCTTCTGTCTGCCAAAAAAAAAAACACTTTAACAACTTTCATCTGACGGAGCGTATAATTTATAACTGCATATAATTCAATACCCTTAAATCTCACTATAAATTGGTGTGAGTTATACAGCTATTTGATTGTCGGTAAAAAATAAATAGGCCTACTGACTTAATAAACATTCAGTCGGAAACATAAACGTGTTTCCCTTTGCAGACCCGTGAAGATTATACTTATAATTCTACCAGGCTTGCAGATGTGATGTTTGTTAACGGATTAAATTATTTGTCCACGCATATAGACTATAGTATCACATATATTTCTTTCCAGTATGACGATCATTGTATCCATCAGATCGGGATAATCAGAGAGTTGAAGTTTTTTTTGATAAATTCAACGGGATAACAACTTTAACGGAGAATAGAAAAAAGCAACATCACTTGGTTCATTTAGCAAAGTGACAGCTGACAGCTACGAGGCTGGTCGTAAATGGCGTTATTGTATGCCTATATTTATCTTTAAATCGTATAGGAATATCTGTACAAATAGTTAAAGTTGTCTGCATATATCGTAGTTCATTTCACGAGTTGCACATTCACCATGCAGCATAGCCTTATTCTCTCTGTAATGTGTCCTCATATAGCCCAAGCACTCATCATTCAACATAGCCTTATTCTCTGTGTAACGTGTCCACACATAGCCCAAATACTCACCATGCAGCATAGCCTTATTCTCTGTGTTTCGTGTCCACACATAGCCCAAATACTTTCAGCATAGCCTTATTCTCTGTGTATCGTGTCCACACATAGCCCAAATACTCACCATGCAGCATAGCCTTATTCTCTGTGTAACGTGTCCACGCATAGCCCAAATACTCACCATGCAGCATAGCCTTATTCTCTGTGTATCGTGTCCACACATAGCCCAAATATTCATCATTCAGCATAGTCTTATTCTCTGTGTAACTTGTCCACACATAGCCCAAATACTTTCAGCATAGCCTTATTCTCTGTGTATCGTGTCCACACATAGCCCAAATACTCACCATGCAGCATAGCCTTATTCTCTGTGTATCGTGTCCACACATATCCCAAATACTCACCATGCAGCATAGCCTTATTCTCTGTGTAACGTGTCCACATATAGCCCAAGTACTCATCATGCAGCATAGCCTTGTTCTCTGTGTAACGTGTGCTCACATATCCCAAATACTCACCGTTCAGCATAGCTTTATTCTCTGTAAAGTGTCAACATATATCCAATGTATTTAGTAAAAGACCCTACATCCATGACAGGCTGTACAATAGCTACTTACTAGTTCAATACATACTCAAGATTTTGTATAGCTCAATTTCTTTGTAACGCACCAAAATATAACCCTAAAACACCATCACCAGCCTACATCCTTGAACAGTACACAACATTATGAATAGTCGTATAACTGCACACGATGCACACTATAACTGCATCAATTTCTGATGTTATATAACGACATGTGAGCAACACGCACTATTAATATTATAAGTTCAATATGTGATGTGTACATGGACAAAGCTGTAAATGAAATCAGGTATTTTACCGGCCAACACCCACTGTGGAACTTCTCATATCATTATTACCCTCTACCCCCTTATACAATATGGAAGTAAATATTAAACACGGTGCAATGTTTGTTCTGGCAAATTTGATTATCCAAATGTATAAGTCCATAATATCATAGCATTAACTTATAAGTTTCATTTTCATTTGTAATTTCGCACGTACAATTCGTAATGGGACAATTTTAGCGGTAGAATTGCAATAACTGCGCATTTAAAAAGAAGTTCACCCAAGACAGAGGAGGGCGCCTGTACACGAAAACGAAATAACTCGATAGTCAGTTTGATAATCCACCCCCCCCCCCTTACTTTGAGACCTTAACCACGGGGTCAGTATGAACGGTGTTACCTCTAGTGGAACTGTCGCGAGTTCCTCAGTCCGAAGGGAACAAGAAGATCAAACTTAGCCCAAATGTCGAGAGGCGATAAGCGATAAGCAGAGCACACAATTTTCTTATTTAAGTATGCTGTACACCTAAATGGATGAACTGTGTCTATATGTATCGGAGTCCTGTGAGTTCACTGTACATACGGTACCTTGCCATCCCTTGCCTAGTCCAGTCAGGGGAAATATTTTAGCATTTCCATGCACGGTCGGATAAAAAAAGGGACTTTTGATTTTTGATGTACAAAAAGCAAAACGCTCATCCGCACGCGACGGTTGCAACCACTCTTTGAGCTATAGGCTTTACAACTAAATTTCTGTAGTGTGTAACATATAGGCTATGTTTGTTTTCTCTTGATATTGGGAAACCCCGTGTTCTATTTAATAGATATTGTTTTATATTTTGACAAAATTTACTGGTATCTAGAAGATCCAATCAAGCAAATCGTTCCAGCTTTTAAACCCAAAACACCTGCAACCAAACTTGTCAGTGAGCTCTTTTTTAAAGTGGCCGAAAGTGTGAGAAATTTACAATGCTGGTAGCAAATTATGAATACAATGCATACAGTTCTCCTGTAAGGAATGTTAAATGACAAAAAAAGAATCTAAGGGTATTAAAGGTACTTACTAGGTCGCATATAATTTTTTAGCTTGGTTGATATCAAGTCAAATAAATGTATGGTAAAGTGGTGAATTGAAACGCCTTCGAGTTTTTTGTGTGTGTAATAGTATAGAACGCTACCCAAACTGTTACTTAACATATGTTTAATGCTGACGTTCGCTATTCGGATTGTTACCCCAATTTTATTGGAGTAT
Organism: Apostichopus japonicus; assembly: GCF_037975245.1. Lineage (NCBI taxonomy): Eukaryota > Metazoa > Echinodermata > Holothuroidea > Aspidochirotida > Stichopodidae > Apostichopus > Apostichopus japonicus. The sequence continues at coordinate 293,154 of NC_092562.1, forward strand.
ATTTTTGACTAATTTTTAGATAGTTTCATACACACTATTGGTATAGTAAGAAAGTCCTGCAAATTTTCCTGGTACAGATAATTGTCAAAGATTGCTTTACTAAAAACAGACTGACAAATAGAATGCACCATTGCACGTCTTGTCATTTCAAATTTTAGCACCACAAACTTCATTGATCGATCCCAGGGCCCCAAACTCCTCCTTTCTAAGACCCTAGATGTGAGCTAGGTATGAGATGTAGGAGGGGTGCGGACGGCATTGGGAGGGGAGAGTTGTTGGTGGGTGAGGGGCGAGAGGTAAGGTTGAAGCTTTTTTCTTATAGTGCAAAACACAGGTCCTGCAATTCAATAAACCTAACTTTGCCAATCACGATTGTAAATTAACAATTGATAGTAATATTCCGAAAGTATTACTTTTCATAGTTGTATTACAGTTGTACAACGTTATGCTACATTTATGAGATTCTTAATCACATCCTGTAGTTCTCAGGTGTTTATTTTTTTGAGACATTGTTTGTAGTCATTATATCAATACTCAAATGTATATTGTTTATTATTACCATACCAGCACTAATTATCCACATGCTGACTTAAATATCGTAACCATAGCAACATATTATCACCAAACTGATAACAGTTTTGTCATTGTAATAAGCCTGATGGTGAACCAATTTGAATGTTAATTATATCAAACCCACATTATGTTAATAATCTATCGACTGGATGCATGCAGCGCAATTTGCTCCTCCCCTACTTTTCATATTAATAGCTCTACTGCAGCCAAGGGCTCACCAACACGAAGATGTCATAACAGCGACCTAGACGCCTCCCAGATTGAGGTCCATATAAGGCGCAGAATACCTCTTAGGTCAGAAAGACGCTAGTTTTGAACGCTGTTCGATTAGCGAATTCGTACATTTTCTCAATTATTTTTTCTTTTCTTTTAACTGCCAAATAACGCGCGCAAAATGACACAACGTTATTGCTTCATTTCTGAGATTCTAAATCACATCCTGTAGTTCTCAGGTGTTAATGTTTTTGAGATATTGTTTGTTATAATCATATCAATACTCAACTGTACAAATGAGGGTCACTTTCGTAAAAGCCCCAGCGACGCCACGGTTCAGTCACTGAACCGGTAGCAGTTTATGACTCAATCCGCTCCTGTCAGATGCATATAATATTAATTCTCATGCATTGATTTCACATTGAAGAAAACGTGTCATAGCCATCTCAAGGCGTGTACCCTTTCAAAGCAGACATACAGTACCTGAAGACTAACCTAATTTGCATATAGCCTAACAATCACTAGACCGCATAGCAGTCTCATTAAATGTTATATAATAATTAGGTAGATAATTTCAAGCGTTGTGAAGTAAATAACAAAATTTCATAGAGCTTGTTCCTATCATTACAACAGAGATCTGAGTGAATTTGAAAGTGACTACAACTTTGTACATAGCCTTTCAGGCCTCGACAAGTACTTTTAAAAGTACTCGCAGTGTGGCGCCCTTAACTAAAAATTTACCCGCCAAAACGCAATAGTCTCCATACAACATCAATACTTTTCATAAACTTAGGTTAGATAGATACATAGCCATACGTAATGCACATTGGAAAATTTTATTTCTGTGTAGTATGAAATTTCAACATTTTCCACCATACAAAATGTGATGACGAACTTAAAACGTGTCGCAGAATCATTACTATACAGCTATGCCTATTTTGTCTCAAACAATTCCAAACATCGGCAACAAAAATACCTACGAAGGTAGCTTGGTTTCTGTTACATATTGGCTCCTGCAGTTTTAGGCATTTACTAGTTAGGTGTGTGAGAAGGCCTAATACAATACCTCACTGCAACTTTGAACTACTACTCGATTAGCGAATTCGTACATTTTCTCAAGTATTTTTTCTTTTCTTTTCACTGCCAAATGACGCGCGCAAAATGTCACTGTTACTCTACTACGTTGCCTAAATCAAAGTGATCTTTTCCGCAATGAAAATCTTAAGGTTGAAAAAGCATCTAACTTCCACTCGCAAACTGTGTCGAGTGAAAGTCTGAATACTCTTTGCAGAAAAATCATGGCAGCAAATGTAAGCAAACATGTCTGAAACCTTGTATATTATTGTGTGAATTCTGATCGATGACATGTAGAAAATGTTTCAAGAAATAATTTAGGTGTTTGGCCGCCTTAGGGGTATTGGTATTCTTTAGTGGATCTAAGACATCACAAAGCCGGCTTTTGTCATGACTTTAAAAATCATGTCATCTCCAAAAATATGAAAGAACTGTTCTTTCATTACTGCAACGTCTATGTATGATCTTTCTAGGCATGAGATGCAGGATGGGTGCGAACGGCATTGGGAGGGGAGCCTGGGGAGGTGTGTTGGTGGGGGAAGGGGTTAGAGATCAGGGTGAAGATGTTTCGATTTTGTTTTATAGTGCAACACTGCAGGTCATGCCATTCAATAACCCTAACTTTGTCAGTATATATATCACAGTTGTAAATTGACTCAATATTTGCTTTCAGTAATTACTATACCAGCACTAAACATCCACATGCTGTCATAGTATCGCAACCATAGCAACATATTATCACCAAACTGATATCAGTTCGCCGTTGTAATTAGCCTGGTGTTGAAAAAAATAGATAGATAATTAGATCAAGCCCACATTATCTTAATAATCTATCAACTGGATGCCATGCAGACGCTCTTTGCTATTCGTATTAATAGCTCCACTGCAGCCAAGGCCTCACCAACACAAAGATTTCATATTAGCGACCATAGTCGCCTCCATATTGAGGTCCATATAAGGGCCCGGATACCTCTTGGGTCAGAAAGGCGCTAGTTTTGTACGAGACGCCAAATGTGGTTCACTTGCATAAAAGCCCCAGCGACGCCACGGTTGGGTCACTGAACCAGTAACAATTTATGATCTCCTATACCAGATGCAGTAGTATATAATATTAATTCTCATGCATTGATTTCACATTGAAGAAAACGTGTCATAGCCAACACAAGGCGTGTACCCTTTCAAAGCAGAAGTACCTGACGACTAACCTAATTTGATATAGCCTAACAATCACGAGACCTAATAGCAGTTAGTCTCATTAAATGTTAAATAATAATTAAGTAGATAATGTCAGGCGTTGTGCAGTAAATATTAAACTTTCATGAAGCTTGTTCTATCATTGCAACAGTGATTTGAGTGAATCTGAAAGTAACTATATAACTATGTACATATCTTTAAGCCTTTATTTATATAGTACGAGAGGAAAATTGTTAATAAGCAATTCCATGAAACGGAACGTTATACTATAGATGCTGGTATATATGATATTGGATATCTCCTTGTAATATTGCAAACATTAATATTGTGCTTATATTATATGTCGTCTGGGGGCACCATGTGTTTGTGAGTGAAAACTAGTTCAGTACATAAATTACGCTACTCGTACTGCGGGTAGTATGACTTCAACGAAACGTGCGGTGTTGAAGGAAAGGAAAGGAAATATTGTTGGCAGATAAAGTGATTTAACGGAATAAATAAGAAACATTCTACAATTTTTACTCCAAAACCTCGTCTCAATATGACATATACTGTATGATCGAATTATTCTCGCACAGCTGTGTAGCATACTCTAAATTTGAAGGCAAATTGTAACACCTATTTTCTATACCCTTTAGATAAATAACTTTTACATTATTTAATAAACCAATATATATTTTCTAATCATATGCCACGATCATGATGCATGTCTAACGCTCTTCTTGTCACATTTATATTATAATTTCACTTTTTCACATTCATATTATAATATTTTAAATCAAAGTTTGAAAGAAAGACAAAGAAAAGGAACAAACAACATACAGTAACATCATCACCCTTTTCGTAGATCGGAACGTTGACAATACCTACACGAAGTATCTATAGGTCAAAATGGTAGACCTACAATACATGTGACTTTAAGAGCAAGATATTTTCAACTTCAGCTATGACACTCTATTGTTTTTATTCAGTCATTTGAACTTTTCTTTTCATGTTCTTCATTTTAATTTTTTTTTTTAATTTATAAAGCCCTCCAACAAATAGCTTACAACAACGTGGCATATGTATGATTACCGTCCAATATTACTTATGTGTCTGTGGTTTAAATGAAGTATTTGAAGGTGTCCGTTTTGCCTTTCATCAACATTTGTACACCATTGTCCATTTTCCTCTATACTCTTCTGGTCTGGTGGCGCTCGTTTGCAACACGAGTTTCTTCACGATCAGAGCCCCCACCCCCCCCCCCACCTTTAAGGAAGGGTGGATATAAACTTGATCCAGCTTACCGCAGTTAAATCATGGAGTTAATTGATCTTTTTTTTTTACCTACTCCACTTGTGGTATCGTTGAAGATTTTACTTGCTCCGTTGACGAAAACAAAAGGTCGTATTGCATTATACGTTTCCATCTGTTAAATTAAGGTATGCCATCACAAGTACGTCTAAGTTACTTTCCCTTAAACTATAAGAATAAGACCTATTTCTTTATTTCCCCGTTGATATATGTTCTAAGTTTAGCTATATGCTAATGTGTTATACAAGGTGTTATACAAACTCCAAATCCAAAACACCGACCAGCATTTGTCCTTGAAAACATTGTAATGCACTGTTTAGGCTAAACATGTTCTTGTTCATGTTCATAACAAACTCATGGTTTTTCGTATTAAGGTTTGCGTTGCATCCGAGGAACTGACCTTTACTGATTATATGTGTTAGGCTAAGTAGTCCAGTCACTTCAATTGACGAGCCTTTGGATGTGTAAAAGGTCATGTTTTGTTGTCAAAGAAGTTAAAGTGGGTTTAGAAATATCATCGTGGACCGATAACAGTGTTATTGTTTAAAAAGCCTACAACGTAACTATACTTTAAAAGGAATATTTCCGGTGACAGACGAACGTGAAACTTGCCATAAAAAAGACAACAATTATTCCACTTAGCTATAAGTGCAAAAACCGCATTTCAACATCTTAGTTTAGATCTTACGATCATTTGTTTTAAGATGAAGACCTTCATTTACTTCCGAAAATCGATCACATAGATAGTGGTTTGTATTATATATAACCTTACGGTAAAATGCCCACGTGCATGGTCATTGTCTCTGACATGTTATATGATTGGAACAGTAATTCTCTTTACCTGGTAATCCACTATGTGTTACTTCCGCGATCGGAATGTTTCTTTTCATTAAGGATTATTCCCTTCAGCTGAACATTAATGACTCATTCATTGCACACAAAAATAGAAGGAAAGAAGAAGCTATTTTCAATTTCGTTGGCATGTTGGTGGTATCAATCTTCTGTTGCCAGATGCATTCATGAAACTCTCATCAGAGTTTTTAATGAACTATACACGCTATAAGGACGTGGTTTTCATTAACCAGTGCAAAAGAAATTTGTACAATGTCATGGCTTATGAAAATCAACTTTGATATAAACAACGGAATAGTTTATTAAGTGATATAGCAGTTCTAAAATCCCATCAACAGTCAGGCTCTTTTTCGTGGAAGGATCATTTACCATAGATAAATGACATCATAATAGAGAAAAGATATTAATCTTTTGCTATGACGTCATCATTCACTCTGTTATTGACAGATATACGGTATGCATTCACGTACAATATCACCAAACTTTAAAAAATTATTTCTTCGCCGTAAAAATGGGCTGCGACGATGTAGTGTTAACTTAAAGATGTAGGCATCTTCCAGCACTGTTGTGTAGCAATGAATTTCAGCCACCGGAAATATTCTTTAAGATATACATACATAACCAGTCACTTGAAATCAACGAATCTAATAATGAAACCGACTTTGAGTAAACAGGGATTTTTTTAAAGATATGAATTTAGACGCAAGTTATTCCATAAGAATACAACAAAACGAACCGAACACACATATATAGGTCCCCCAACCTCGCAATTCCTTTTTTTATAGTAAAAGAAAGAATATACGCGAATGAAATATCACATATCACACCTGGCTTCTAGCGTAGCTTGAAGAATTTCAAAAAAGGTGCAATTCGATTTTCCCAGAGGTCGACTTATTCCATGCTATTGATGATATATTTGACCTGCTAATATTTCTATTGTTTTTGTCTGTATTCATCTGTCTTTCTAGTCCTTAATTCATTGGGAATTTTGGACTAATGCTATCGTATTGCGCATACCTTTATCACACAGTCCTTACGGTATCAATATAGACAGCAATGTTAAAATATTTAACGTTCATTACTGGGACTATAAATCAAAATGTCGAGTGACGTCACGTGCCGGCTTCTTGTCTTGTAGACAGCAACATGAAGTTTATTGGAAAATAATTGGGTTATCATCAACTTAGACCGGAATTAGAGTGAGAATGTGAGCTTTATAATTGAAAATGTTGAGATACTGTAGGATTGACATGGACGGAATAACATCAAGAAGATCTACATGATGAAGATATAGTGTTATGTTTTGCTGTCAATAGTGTACGGCGTACACACAACACAAATGATCTCGTATAAGGATGTATATGTATGCTTCAAATACTACACTGTGTTGTACTGCAGTTACAACATATCTATGATATGAACCATGATAGTGATACGTTTGCTCCCAGTTTTGTACTGCAGTTGCAACATGTCTGCGATATGTTATGATGATTGTACTAGATTTGCCCCTAGTGTTGAAGTGTTGTCACAACATCTCAATGATATGTTACGATGATTGCATTAGGTTTGTCCCCAATGTTGTACTGTTGTCACAACATGTCTTTGATATGTTATGATGATTGTACTTAGTTTGCCCTCAGTGTTGTATGTTGTTACAACATATCTATGATATGTTATGATGATTGTAATAGGTTTGCCCCCAGTGTTGTACTGTTGTCACAACATCTCTATGATATGTTATGATGATTGTACTAGGTTTGCCCTCAGTGTTGTATGTTGTTACAACATCTCTATGATATGTTATGATGATTGTATTAGGTGTGCCCTCAGTGTTGTACTGTTGTCACAACATCTCTATGATATGTTATGATGATTGTAATAGGTGTGCGTGCACCCAGTGTTGTATTGTTGTCACAATATCTCTATGATATGTTATGATGATTGTACTAGGTTTGCCCTCAGTGTTGTATGTTGTTACAACATCTCTATGATATGTTACGATGATTGTAATAGGTTTGCCCGCAGTGTTGTTCTGTTGTCACAACATCTCTATGATATGTTATAATGATTGTAATAGGTGAACGTGCCCCCAATGTTGTACTGTTGTCACAATGCAGTAAATTTTACATATAACAACAGAGGGCTATAGATTTGAAAGCAATGTTCTTCACAGAATCATTTAAAGTAACGTCCTTGTAAGAAAACACCACTTTTAGGAACGGTTTATTTCAAGGTTATTGACACACAAACAACGTCCCTGAAGACTTTGCCACAATTACTTACCATAATTGACACTTGTACGTCTTTTCAACCCAAGCCACATAGAAGTGGGTCGCAATTTTTCCAGCAATTTTGAATTTTGAAATGATATGTAATTCGACCCTTTATAAGTTTAATGAAGAGTACAGAACAGTCAGAGAGTGTTGTAACAAAATATATCATGTAATTAATTGAAAGGAGAGTTTGAACTAGGAAATCAGAAATTACGCATATGCCTATCAATATTCAACATTTTTTTTGTTGTTGAATATATTATGATTATTATCATTTTTTATATTTTAAACGGAATCTCAATTTATCGAAATGTCTTAAAGAAACTGAATATTTCCAGCTGTTATTTTTGTCAAAGATGTACATACGCCTACATTGAGCAATAACAATTTTCAAGGGTTACGGTAGCGTGTTCTTTTGTATAGTAATGAATAAATTAGGCAGTAATACCACTGTGCCTTCCCGCACGTGTGACGTCAGTGTCGAATCTTTGTAGGTATCACAGACTGTGCCATTCAACCTGTTTGGGAATGGAACATTTATACTGGCTCTATCTTTCGGCCGGTGTAGTTACTCCTGACCCTACCAGTCGGTCATTGTTGTGATTCCTCCTTACCTGTTGGTCAATGTATTGATTCCTTGTCCAACGATGTGTTGGTGTGGTGACTTATGGTCCTACTTGTCGTCGACTCTAGTTATAACTTTATAGTTATATCTTTCGGTCACTATAGTAACTCATTTTTCTACCTGTCCGTCTGTGTAGTGATTACCTGTCGTTACCTGTTGGTCAGTGAAGTGATTCCTGTCCTTACCTGTTGGTCAGTGAAGTGATTCCTGGTCTTACCTGTTGGACAGTGAAGTGATTCCTGCCCTCACCTGTTGGTCAGTGTAGTAATTCCTGTCCTCACCTGTTGGTCATTTGAAGTGATTCCTGGTCTTACCTGTTGGTCAGTGAAGTGATTCCCATGGTCTTACCTGTTGGTCAGTTTGGAAGATACAGTTGTGTGGGTTGCGTTCATTCTTCTCTCAATCCCTTTGAAGGGGGAGTAAATCATGATTTTTGCAATACAATACAAGCTATGCATTCTGCATTACCATTCGTTCTTTCATTTCTTTGTTTTGTGGGTTACCGTACATCACAGGTGAGGTGAGGTTCGAAAGTAAAATGGAGAAAGGCTATCAGCGTGTGTGGACGTCTACCCTTAAAAAACATCTTTGAAATTGCAATGTGTCGAGAGTTATTTGACTATTAAATATTGATGTTAAATCAATTTACCATAATTTTGTCAATAACGTAAGGCTCATTTTGTGTCACCGCAGGATTGGATTTGAATCTGAGACGAGGAGGGGGGGGGGGGGGACAGACTTCAAGCGAAAGTGTGACATTTCATTTGATATCAGGGTGCAAACCACAAAGTTACAAAACTTTCCGACAAAAAGCGTTTCTTTGTGCATTTCATACCACAGGTAACGTAAGGGTACATTCTTCATTACATAAAACATAAGAAGGGGCAATTTTTAATTCGAAAATTGGAATAAGGTACTTTGTCATTTTCAAGGAGTTGCAATTCTAAAATGAGAAAGGAGCATGTTTTGCACAAAATCGGGTGAAGAATGTGCCACATCGACGCCCTTCCTTCACCCCCCCCCCCCCCCGCTATTATTGGCTTATGAACATCCGCAAATCATTAATTTCTTAATACGTCAAATTTTTGTTAACCATTTTTTATTATCTTATCTTTACAGCTTTCGAAAGAGCTCTAGTTGCTATCCTAACACTGGAGAAGAGAACTATACAGCAGTGGTAAACTATAATACAAGTTCATATCGTATGCGAAAGAAACTTGTTTACTCTCACAATTCGGTCATCTAATTGAGATGAATAACCACTAACGGCTGTCAAAGGTGAAATTATTTTTATTGAAGTAAGTAAGTTAACAAGCTTACTGCATCATATTCCAGGAAGAAAAGACTTTATATTTAAGATGAACTGAAAGTGATATATTAGTTTGTACGTAAACGTATAGGGTTAGACTATATAGACACAAACTGTCGCTCATAACATCGAGCAGCGGAGTACACTGAGATTTATACGAAGGTTGTAGTTACACAAGACAAACCACGCCTGTTGGATTTACGGATTATTTACAGCGAGTTGTCACTTCCAAGTTGGAGCTGGTTCTTTATCGTAAGAAGTGATTCACGAAAACAACATTTCTTGGCTTCGTTGAGGGGGGCCCTCTCATCCTTCTAGCAACGGTTTTCTCTACAGTCATCCTATCAAGCAAATTTGGGGTATTGTTTGTGGCCTCACGAGCAGTGGCGTGACAGGATTCATTTGGTTATTTGTCAGTTAAGAGGAAAAACGTCTTTGTTTTTCTTTTCTTTCTCGAAATCTCTATATACGTTGCCAGGATATGTGCTAATGAATTGGTTTCACAGGGAGAATGTTTGGTTTTGATTTCTCAATGGCTGGATTAACATACAGCCAGTGACAAGTGACTGAACGTTCAACATCTTAACTCTTGGTATGTTTACAACGGGTAAATGTGGAACTTTCTCAGAGGATGGATTTTATAAGCAAATTCTCTTTCGTAGCAGTCATTTACATGGTGAGTACTACTTATCAAACCTTATTACGTTTGCTTATATATTTATATGTTTATATATATATATGTTTATATATACATATTTATATATATATATATATATATACTGTATTTTATATATATATATATATATATATATATAATACAGTATATATATATATATATGTTTAAATATATATATATATATGTTTATATATATATATATGTTTATATATACATATACTTATATATATATATATATTTATATATATATATAGCCTATATAATGCCTATATATATGCATATACACACACGCATACAATGGCATGCTTCAGTTGCATTGCGTCAAGGCTATGATACGATAGGTTTAATTTTTCTGGAATAGATAATCTTTGTTTCTTCCTGCACAATTGAAGCGGTCGCTGGATTTCAAGGTTTGTTTTCAGTATATCACCTGATTCCAGGAAGTTTAAACATCACCGTTGGTTTACACCGTTGTAAAAAGTATTGAATTTATATTTTAACGAGGTTGAATTTCAGGGCACACAACGTCCAATAGGTTGCGCAGAAAGGGTATTAGCAGCTGAGTTTCGTTCTTCGTAAAGACAGTCATAGATTCCTCTGCAATTTTTGTTATTTTTCCTATTCCTCTATGAGTGATGGAACTATATGCATCATTATGGTGGCCCTATAGGAGAGGAATATTTAAACTAAGCATCGTGGCGAAAGTTGCGTTCAATTGCTTCATGACGATTTTTGTGGTATTCACATTTGGAGGCTATATATTGTGCACTCCAAGCTCACAAAGTGTCATGCCATAGATGCACAACCACTAAGAATGATTTGTCCTATATATTTATATAATATATATAATAAATATAAATATATATATATATATATATATATATATATATATATATATATATATATATATATATATATATAAATATATATATATATATTCATTTATTACGATTTTCATTGATATATATCTATATATATATATATTTATTACGATTTTCATTTACATATATATATATATATATATATATATATACCACTATACACATTCATTTCTATATATATATATATATATATATATATATATATATATATATATAGCCTATATATAAATTGTATTTGCTTAGTTTTATTGTTAACTAATTACTAATTTCATATACTTATCCATGCATCGAATAAGGTCGTCCGTGGCAAGGCCATTTAGGTCCTGAGGGAAATATGACTGTCCATCTTCTTTTTAATATCTATAAGCCTGCACCAACATCCAGTGTAACGGATGGAAAATTGCAGTTCATTTAGAGTCTCATGCATCTTAAACACGTCGGCAAATACAAATTATGAAAGCTTATGAAGCGTATATCTGACAGCTGTAAAAACTAATGGTACTCACCAATCAAGCTAGAATGGGATCAGAATGACCAAACGATCAATGCCCTAAAAGGCAAAAATATATCAAACAAATTTTTTTTCTTCACATTTCCTCTTCCAGTGGTACTGTAAGTTTTTGGAAATATCTGTAAATACTGTGTTGTACCATACGACATGGAAAGTTATAACTTTCTGGTTACGATGCCGAAGGCTCAGTAACCTTTGCAATAGTGCTGGCGTTTGTATGTGCGTTTTTGCGTGTGTTTGTTAAAGTGGCGGCTAGATTGTTAACACGATATCTCAACAAACACGAGTTGAATCAATGACTTACGTAGTAGTTAGATGCCTATGTTCATGATTTGTACATGTGCTCTATTGTTGTTTGGTTCCCATCTCATGGATATAAATTGGACAGGGCGTAACATACAATTTTAAAATGTCAATATCTCTTCAACTGTATATGTTCGACTTAGTTCATAATTGGTATAGTGATGTAACTACATAGCCAAGTAAGTGCATTCTCTTTGTAAAAATAATTTTTACCTCCTTTGATTTATACTAAAAAGACATTAAAATAACTGATTCCTGGTACCTTCCTTAATATGTTGCCAAATTTGTGTTGTCAATATATAATTCTTCTTCATTTTGGTGTGCACAAGTCCATGCATATTAATATGTATGGTGTACCATACTATGCACAAGTCCATGCATATTAATATGTATGGTTTACCATACTATGAATATGTTCAGAAATCGGAACCACTAAACGTGTTCGTTTTCTGGTTACCCCTAGAGAACAAAGGGATATTTACAAGAATAATATGCACACAAAAAATCAATTTGAGGAACTGGCTAACGGAATATCTATTGCAACATAAACATCTAGATCGTGTACGTACCTGGTAAAAAGATATGGTGTTTTCTCCTGGTTATAGATAACACGATACTGAACTTTTCATTGTCATATATGTGGAGCTTTGAATTTTTGTACAATATTCATATCATAAGTATGATCTTTGCTCAAGTAACTGCTTATATTACCTATTCAAAGCTACAGTATTTACGCTGAGTTAAAGCTACAATACTCACCCTATTCAAAGCTAACAGTACTGGCCCTATTCAAAGCTAACAGCACTCACCCTATTCAAAGCTAACAGTAATCACCCTATTCAAAGCTAACAGTACTCACCCTATTCAAAGCTACAATACTGGCCCTATTCAAAGCTACAATACTGGCCCTATTCAAAGCTAACAGTACTCACTCTTTCAAAGCTACAATACTCACACTATTCAAAGCTACAATACTCACCCTATTCAAAGCTAACAGTACTCACCCTATTCAAAGCTAACAGTTCTCTCCCTATTCAAAGCTAACAGTAATCACCCTAATCAAAGCTAACAGTAATCACCCTATTCAAAGCTAACAGTACTCACCCTATTCAAAGCTAACAGTTCTCACCCTATTCAAAGCTAACAGTACTCACCCTATTCAAAGCTAACAGTTCTCACCCTATTCAAAGCCAACAGTAATCACCCTATTCAAAGCTAACAGTTCTCACCCTATTCAAAGCTAACAGTACTCACCCTATTCAAAGCTAACAGTACTCACCCTATTCAAAGCTACAATACTCACCCTATGCAAAGCTAACAGTACTCACTCTTTCAAAGCTAACAATACTCACCCTATTCGAAGCTAACAGCACTCACCCTATCCAAAGCTAATAGCACTCACCCTATTCAAAGCTACAGTACTCACCCTTTTCAAGCTGCAATACTCACCCTATTCAAAGCTAACAGTGATCACCCTATTCAAAGCTAACAGTGATCACCCTATTCAAAGCTAACAGCACTCACCCTATTCAAAGCTAACAGTAATCACCCTATTCAAAGCTAACAGTAATCACCCTATTCAAAGCTACAGTACTCACCCTTTTCAAAGCTACAATGCAATAGCTTGTTCTTTGCTTACGGGTTTTTGTTTTTTCTTCCACCGATTTAAAAAATTAAATAAACCTTTTTTCTTGTGTGTGTGTGTGTTAACATTTGTGTGACAGCAACACTCAAGTTTTCTTCCCAATTACATCTTATATGTTATTTTTTTCCTTTGGCACATGTATATTCTACGAAACGGGTAACTTAAAAGATATTGAACACACTGTAACCTCTAGGCATTTTATGTTTAGTTTTGCAAAGCTCAAGTATTTCCAAGTGGTTCTTTTAACTTAAAAGCAACAGGCGATGTGATTTAACAAACAAAAAATACTTTTACCTCAAAAAAAAAAAAAACCTGAATACGAAATGACCGTCCCAATGAGACATGTGCAGTTCTTTCATTATTTCTGTTTATGAATTATTCATATTCTCAAGTACATATCTTGGCGTTCCATAGATATCTTGGCATGCCGTTCGTCGACCCATGAAATACTTTCATGTACTTGCTCGTCAACTTGTTACTACGTAGAATGGGAATTTAACACGCCAGTGGTTATGACTCTGAACTAAAGCCCTCTCCGAGTATTTGATATACTATATTATGGTGAGACCAACTACAGGTTTTATTATACCCGTTTGTCTAGTCAAACAGAGATAGAGAGAGGCAAAGAAGACATGTTATCCGGGTTTTATTGTGACTAAAACGCCATTGTCCGTCCCACCAAGCAGCCAACGGTTTTCATTTCTTCATAAAACAGCTTCGCATGTCTACAGATCAACGTTTGATTACTGTACAGTGAAAATGTGAAAAGAGGCCAGCTGAACTACAGACGATACAAACCCAACAAATGAAACTTTATATGATGCAGACCTTTGTAATGTACAACCTCCTCTTATAAACAACCAAGACAGGGGGAGGGAAGGGGGGGTCTTGGTCCGTTTGGGATAAATGGTATTTTAAATGTCATCTCTGAGGATATGGTTTTGAGAATCTGGGGATCTGAAAAAGTTTGCCCGTCTCTTTGTTGTTGTTGGTGGTTGTTGTTGGTGGTGGTTGGTGGTGGTGGTTGGTGGTGGTGGTTGGTGGTGGTGGTTGGTGGTGGTGGAGTTTTTCGTGTTTTTAATGTAGAATGTGAAAAAGGGATGATATCGCCACCAATCCTGCCATTAGGCTATTTTAAAAACTTAAATGTGTTGGTTGCATAACCCATCTCCACTAGAGAAAGTAAACATTGCAATAGAGAAAGAAAGAAAAATAACACATTATGTAGATTTGCTCTAGTGTTCAGTCTTGTGTTTGCAGGAACATTCAAACTGTGATACTGTATACCTCCTACATGGAATATGATATTTTTTTGCTTAGCTGTATGTCAAGGTTTTGCGTTATAGTTATTGATGTCACCTAGACCACTGATGATAATTATTTCTGTCACCTAGAACCACCGATTATAGTTATTTCTGTCCCCTAGACCACTGATGATAGTTATTTCTGTCACCTAGAACCACTGGTGATAGTTATTTCTGTCACCTAGTACCACTGATGATAGTTATTTCTGTCACCTAGAACCACTGATGATAGTTATTTCTGTAGACCACTGATGATTGTTATTTCTGTTACTTAGACCATTGATTATAATTATTTCTGTCACCTAGAACCACTGATGATAGTTATTTCTGTAGTCCCCTAGACCACTGATGATAGTTATTTCTGTCACCTAGAACCACTGATAATAGTTATTTCTGTCACCTAGAACCACTGATGATAGTTATTTCTGTCCCCTAGAACCACTGATGATAATTATTTCTGTCACCTAGAACCACCGATGATAGTTATTTCTGTCCCCTAGACCACTGATGATAGTTATCTCTGTCACCTAAAACCACCGATGATAGTTATTTCTGTCCCCTAGACCACTGATGATAGTTATTTCTGTCACCTAGAACCACTGATGATAGTTATTTCTGTCACCTAGTACCACTGATGATAGTTATTTCTGTCACCTAGAACCACTGATGATAGTTATTTCTGTAGACCACTGATGATTGTTATTTCTGTTACCTAGACCATTGATTATAATTATTTCTGTCACCTAGAACCACTGATGATAGTTATTTCTGTAGTCCCCTAGACCACTGATGATAGTTATTTCTGTCACCTAGAACCACTGATGATAGTTATTTCTGTCACCTAGAACCACTGATGATAGTTATTGCTGTCACCTAGAACCACTGATGATAGTTATTTCTGTCACCTAGAAACATTGTTGATAGTTATTTCTGTCCCCTAGAACCACTGATGATAATTATTTCTGTCACCTAGAACCACCGATGATAGTTATTTCTGTCCCCTAGACCACTGATGATAGTTATCTCCGTCACCTAGAACCACCTATTATAGTTGTTTCTGTCCCCTAGACCACTGCTGATAGTTATTTCTGTCACCTAGAACCACTGATGATAGTTATTTCTGTCACCTAGTACCACTGATGATAGTTATTTCTGTTACCTAGAACCACTGATGATAGTTATTTCTGTAGACCACTGATGATTGTTATTTCTGTTACCTAGACCATTGATTATAATTATTTCTGTCACCTAGAACCACTGATGATAGTTATTTCTGTAGTCCCCTAGACCACCGATGATAGTTATTTCTGTTACCTAGATCATTGATTATAATTATTTCTGTTACCTAGAACCACTGATGATAGTTATTTCTGTCACCTAGAACCACTGATGATAGTTATTTCTGTCACCTAGTACCACTGATGATAGTTATTTCTGTCACCTAGAACCACTGATGATAGTTATTTCTGTAGACCACTGATGATAGTTATTTCTGTCACCTAGAACCACTGATGATAGTTATTGCTGTCACCTAGAACCACTGATGATAGTTATTTCTGTCACCTAGAACCACTGATGATAGTTATTTCTGTCACCTAGAAACATTGTTGATAGTTATTTCTGTCACCTAGAACCACTGATGATAGTTATTTCTGTCACCTAGACCACTGATGATAGTTATTTCTGTCACCTAGGTTACTGAAAAGCAAAGAATTAGACCTACTTGTTGGTGACGTAAATAATTAACCAAAAAGCTAATGTAAGAAGGACATTCATTTTCTTATGTTCTTACCATTCTTATTCACAGTTGCATTTCGTTATAGGCTGCAATTCTCTCGAAACTGTTATCGAATATCACAATACATCTTTTATGCCTGGTTTCGTATTAATATAAAGGTATTATATATACTTTTATTGTTAGGGCCTGTCACGTGGTCTTTGATACATAGGCCCAAGCTCACTTCTTGTTGTGATATGAGAATGGAGGTAAACTGTAATTACTGTCAGTGTGTACTGTACCATAACGTCTATGCGGTATTTGATGTCACATGATACGTATAACTAGTACGCATACTTTGTGTTCTAGATCAATATTGATGTCGAAAATAGGGGGCCACATTTTGTCGGTTGAATCGTCGAATGCTTACATGAGAAATAAACCCTAGGGTTTTTCAGTGACCTCCGTAGTAAAGACTAATATTCTTACACCCTTCGAGAAATAATTAGTCAAAATTACCTTTCTCCGAATTTCCAGGAATTTTCTAATTAGTTTTTTACACCTTCTGTGTTGGCGGCAATTATGTTAATTTAAATAAAGAGGGCGCTTCGAAAATTACGTCAGAGAGCCACATTGTAAGTTAAACAATTGCCCCTCTCTGCATATGAATTGTACACTTGCTCTCGGAGATTGTCCGGAAGTTGAGGCAAAATGCCCGAGTTCCAAGCATTTGGTTGTGTAAAAAGGACAGTGAGAGGGAGGATTGAGCAGGAAGGGAAAACGATATTATGTTATTCCTGATGGGAAAAGGTTTCCAGAGAAAAGAGAACGTACAAACTACAAAAGCACCAGGCTTGGCCCTCCGTCGCAGAAATGCTATAGTGTTGGCAGTACTATAGCATCAGAGTAACTGCCAATGTCGGTCACATATACGGTCTGTTGAGCAAGTTCTAGGTCACGTTGTCTCAGTTCATCCACTGTGTATTCAGGCTCGAATTGATAGCAGTCAAGTCCAAATGCATCCATATTCTCTCTTTTTTCCGGAAAGTGTTTCGGAAGAAAAACTTGACTAGATATTGCCTTAGTTTTCGTAGGATATGTTAGATAGGTTGCAATGTCGCGTAATTTCAAGCCGTCGTAAAACCCTCGATATTTGAAAAAAAAACACACACATTTACACTCGAAAAATATGTTTTCTACTGTTAAACCTTTTAGAATGTATTATGAATTAAAAAGATACTTTTTATCTAAAACAATATATTTCTTTATTTTTGTTTGTGCAATTTTAATTGTTGTTGGAATTGGCAACACTTTTTCTGTTGAAATGCGATATGTGGCTCGCTGACGTCACGAAAAGTCGGAATTCAAACAAAACCGGCGAATGCCATGGGTGACAATTAAATCGATGTTTAATGTTGAAAGAATTGTTTACAAGCATTAGTGTTGTTTCCGTCGAAAAGAACGTACTGCAAAACGGTATTCTATTCTCTAAGCTGAAAAGGCTAGGGTTTATTCTCCTTTAATACTCGGTTACTTCATTCAACAATTTTACGAGATTAACAATGTCATCATTTTTTCTTCCCGACATTTTTTCGCATGAGAATTACTATTTTATAACAATATCTGTGTTAAAAAATGTTTTCCTAAGTATAAAAGTATACATGAACCCCAAGAAAGACAATCTTCATTGATTCTTCGTACCATGAAGTAAGTGATGCTTCGTTTTGCATCCATTTTTTTGCCGTCCCTTGACTGGGGCCTTAGACCTAAAATAGCTCTGTAACTTTTACATGTAAACATATCAAGGGTGGATGCTATAACAATACTGTGATACCTCCAACTTGTAGACATATAATATCGTCCATCAACTTTGAAAGCATTTTCACCTTTCGAAGTAAACTTCAACTGAAACCTAGTTTCCCCGATTGATGAAAGGCTTTGATTTACTGCTGTGACACCTCTCTCAGATCATTTACAAAGGTGTATATTATGAGCTAGTGCATTTGCCATGATTAGTATAAGCAAACCTGCCTGTTTTCTTTCTTTTCAACCGCCCGCGTATTTCTTTTCCTTGGAAACAATCTTCCGACAGATAATTGTGTCCTTTCGATTCTGTTGAGTATAGAATCCATTTTATTCACAATAAGAGTATTCTCTCGCTTGACAGAGGAGGGAAGAGAAAAGAAAACCCATCAGTGTGTTATTTGGCTTTAGAGATGATTGCAGGACAACGTCCGTACATTGTCTCGGAAATTGGAGTCAATCTAATTACATGTGTTGTTGTCTGGTCAATTTGGTGATAGATTTTGGATGAAGCAGACAGAATGAATCAATACTAGAGTATTCAACCTAAAACGTCAGTACAGTAACCCCCCCCCTCCCCTTCCCCTCCCTCCTCCCGTTTCAAGAGGTAAACAGCTTTCCCCAAATGTATATTTCCCTAAACGATATTCGTAACGGTCTAAACTTTAATATCATGGAAATTGGTAGCAATAATGTGATCGAGCAGATAACAGTGTTATCGAAAAGATTATTTGCAACTTAGCAACAACGACGTATGATATATATTTATTTATATATAATGTATGTATATCATATCGGGCATCATCATGACATGTTCGTAAAACTTGATAATGTACTCATTCGTTTTAGACCATCAGCTTGCCTGACAAGTCAGAGACTATCGGCGTCTTTAGATAATCCGCGGCCCGAAATGACTCCCGGACGTCACCCCCATCAACATCCCTAGTATACTAACATTAGATCCTGTGCAAATGACGTCATCAATGCCTCGGGTCGACGATACACCGATGCTTCTACGAGACATTTACATTTTAAGTGATCAATTACAGGGCACAAGAATGTTAATCACGGTGAAAGGATTGATACACATAGGGATAGTCTTGTCAAATTTCACGATTGGATCGCAATGAACGCGATGATCTGGTTACGCGTCCCGCCTGCCCTCATTGGACTCGTGGGGATACCATTTTTCTTAGTTTGCTTTACCGATGGGATATCTCTGGTGATTAATATTTATCTAGAATCGAGCGTGGTGTTTAATACAACTATATTTTCTTGCTCATATTTTTTATACCACCTTTCCGTTTCGGTTCATATGGTATGGTGCTTTATTGCGTATATTCTATATGCTTGCACCATTCATTCCTATTTTCTTTGTGTTTCCTTTTTGGCGTTTTATATTGTTTATCAAACGGTCTCCTCACAGGTAAAACCAAAAAACCAAATTGTCAAGACCCAACCACTGATGCAAAACTTAGCCTAGTGATGTATATTGTTTGTTATACCCGTCGAGGAAATAAGTCATGGTATTGAAGATGTAGTGAGTTGGAAAATCCAGAACAGTGAAAAAACTTCGAGCTTCCCACCGGGATTCGAACCCGGGCCTTGTCGCTTTATATGCGGACACCCTAATTACTATAGGCTATGGACGCTGATTGTATGCCCTGAGGTTCGAAACCGGTAAAGAAAATTTTAATTCCACTGTACAGTAGGCATTAGTCACCTGTATCGAACAATACTAGTTCTGTTTGAACCTATAGTTGGTTCGGGTGTCCGCATATAAGTAAATATATATGAATATATATAAATAGGTAAGCCTATTATTGGTAACGCAAGAGTTGGTTTATAAGGGATTTGCAATGTCAGACGATTTAAATTTTGTTTTGAAGAGTAACACCTTCCACACAGCACACTGCTAGTTGAAATCCCGTCTCAAGTTCTTGTCCCTAACTCAAGAAATGATTGATTGAATACATTTCATATCTCTTTTGACTGGTTAAACCTTCTCTAAATCCAGGATGTGGACCACAGTGGGGTGAAGATTATGTAATGTCATCATGGCAGCTCAAGATGTTGTATGTTGCTCGTTGATTTAGGCCTATCCTTGAAACCTGATACAATTTTGAGAGTTTGCTTAGCTGCAAATGTGTGGGTTTTTTTTCCAGTACGAATTACTTCAAACTGCACATTATTTCTAGAAATATTCATTCTTCTCTAAATTAATGAAACATTAAAAAGTAAAAAAATAAATTAGTTAAAACAATCAGCTCAAGCCACCACAATAGATCGCATTAATTAATGTTTCGTCTAGACATATAGGTAATGAGGTAAAAGCAAGACCTTATAACGTAGACATAGGTAATGAGGTAAAGCAAGACCTTATAACGTAGACATAGGTAATGAGGTAAAAGCAAGACCTTATAACGTAGACATAGGTAATGAGGTAAAAGCAAGACATTATAACGTAAACATAGGTAATGAGGTAAAAGCAAGACCTTATAACGTAGACATAGGTAATGAGGTAAAAGCAAGACCTTATAACGTAGACATAGGTAATGAGGTAAAAGCAAGACCTTATAACGTAGACATAGGTAATGAGGTAAAAGCAAGACCTTATAACGTAGACATAGGTATAATGAGGTAAAAGCAAGACCTTATAACGTAGACATAGGTAATGAGGTAAAAGCAAGACCTTATAACGGTGGAGATATTATCAAAATATCAGACGTTAACAAGCCAACACCGTGTACGAGAACTTGAGTTGTTCAGTTATGAATTGGTAAATAAGTTTGGGATGCGCATCATGAGATTAACAATTGCCTTCCCCAGTAATCTGATTTGAAGCTAAAACCCTTCCTCTTCAAACGTATGCGATATAAGCAATCGACATTTCAATATGCGTAAAGAAAACGGGATTTAGAGAAAAATCATAAAATAAAGATATATTAGGGAATATTTCCATCACGGTTTAGCATGATTTTTTTAACATTTTTTTTATTGTTTGAGAATTGTGAGTAAGATTACTAGTACATTGAACTTCAGCTGTTCTACTTATGAAACAAGCAGAAATAAAATTTCGGCTTGGTAACAAGAACACATCCTTTTATATGAGGTATGAACGATGTTTACATTGCAAATTTGGTGCATACAGGCTTTATGCAAGAAGCAATAAAAGACTGTGGGATGTATCATAGTATTCTCTGATAATACGTTGTTGTACTCGATACATCCAACGAGGATGAACACGAATCCTCGCTAGCCGTCCGACGGGACTATCATATGTCGCTAACACTAATTAGAAATCTCCGTCGCTACTGCGGAATATCTTTGATTGTGATATAGGCTTGTAATTCCGACCCTTTACTTGATTTTACGGAGAAAGGCGTTAAACAAGAAGTAATCACAACTCCAATGAAATTAACAAAAAAAAAAAAAAAAATGACGTAACGTTTTTGACGTCATTCGTAGGTGAGGACAATTTTATATAGGCATTAAATCGCGCTGTTTTTAAACAGGCTATTAAAAGCACACATGGGCCGATAGGTGGGATGGTGTTATGAGTTTATATTGAATACCTTGAACCGTACACTGTTAACTCGATAAAACGTATTATAAATCAATCCACTGGTAAAGACCAGACCTATCTTCATAAAACAGACTGTTAGTAGTTACATGTTTATGTTGATTGCTTAAAGGAATACTCGGATCGGTCAAAGTTGAATGTTGTAAATTTTCTTGCAGTTTAAGGTAAAAACCACACATGATTGCATGCTTTATTTGCACGCAAAAACGGGTGATTTAAAACAAACTGTTTAAGTATGGCTTATATGTTGAACAGTACCGGTATCTTACAAGAACATAGTGACTTATGTCACTCTTGCAAATCTGTCGCTGTTATTACTGTATCATGTTTAAATCATGTTCCGAAAAAGAAAGTATCATTTCTTAAGACGTTTAAGCTTTAATCAATTCTTGACTATATATAGATATTTCGAAGTCAAAGTGACCAACATATGTCTTTCATATTTCAAGGATAAAGCAATAACAACTAGTATAACAGCAAAGTGGTGCAGCTTCTGAAGAGCACGAGGATATCACCTACTGTGACCCAATGCATGGAGTTATGAAGAGTTCAACCATGCCCCCCCCCCTCACAAAATGTCACTTTTGGGAAACAACCATAGCTTGTGTAACAGTTAGCACAAAACATTGGGTTCCACCTAGCAACCCGGAACATTTCTATCTTCCTCTTGTCCACTTTGCCAACCACCGGTATATTTCTTTAAATCTTTGACGGATCACGTGACGATAAAATATATTATGGTATTTCGTACCAATCGGATTGACTGGAGCCCATGTACGGTAGATCATTCTCTGGGATGATCACATGGCCGTCTGATGTCTATATTGTAACTAATAGCACCTTCATCCATATGGAGCTAGTTGCTTAGCATTCAAAGGCTGTAGCAGCAGCTTTCTGTTGAATATTACTGTTATTATTTTAAACTTGATGATAAAGATGTTGGTGATGACGACGTCGACGACGACAGCGAAGATGAAGGTGATGATGATGGCAGCGATGACCACGACGACCGCGATTGCGAAGCCGTTTTCGGCGACGGCGACGTAGATGATGGCGACGACGCATGCGACGGCGAAGTCGAATAAGACGAAAGCAAAGATGGAAAGGATGAATATAGGCTGATTTAAATCATTTTAGGATTTGTTGGCTTTGGCAAAACCAGCTATTGACCTCGTTATATTTTCTCCATTGTATACTTGTAATAAAGGTGTGCATCCTTCTATACTGACTACACAATAGTCGTAAATGTTTCAGTCATTCAATGTGACTAATTCCTTCAAGATTAACTGGATAACGTTATAATAATATATTGGTTGACGTATAAGTTGGTAACGTTGAAAATCATGTTTACTTTCCTGTAAATACCACTATATTTATCTCGAATG
Organism: Apostichopus japonicus; assembly: GCF_037975245.1. Classification (NCBI taxonomy): domain Eukaryota; kingdom Metazoa; phylum Echinodermata; class Holothuroidea; order Aspidochirotida; family Stichopodidae; genus Apostichopus; species Apostichopus japonicus. Next base: position 316,368 of record NC_092562.1, read on the forward strand.
TTGAAAAACTAGTATTTTTCACCATTTCTAAATGGATATGCTGATCGATAAAATCCGCAGTCGGTCTTGTTCAAAAAAAATAGATAACTCATCGCAAATTTAGTTGAAAACGACATATGATATACTCTAGGGTTGTAATAATACACTTGCGAATATCATCGAATTAATCACTCCATATTTTGAACTATTTTATATTTTACATTTTTCCTTCTTGTTCTTTCGTGATGTTGAAGATTGTACGTATATATATATATATATATATATATATATGGGGTATATTGTGTAGTTTGTAGTATTGTACTGTACGTGATGAGGAATATGTGGACGGACTGCACAATTCTACTAGTCAGATATGGATTTTAGTTTCGTATATACTTTCGGGAGGATTACATAAAAATACATAACTTTAAAAATGTCAGAGGAAACACCTTGCTAATGTGTCATCGATTGCAATGTGTTCAAATGTGTACAGGTCTACATTGGGTAATAACCACCCAGTTGTTACACCCCCCCCCCCCCTATATACTGTACTGTCATATCCCGATTTTTCAGAGCACTCATACTGCCAGTACGAGCAGTATGAATATCAGGTTTCTATCAGATAAAGGTTAGGAACTGTTTGTACTGTCAATACGAGTGCTTTGAAGCATGATATGGGGAGGACAGTTTAGAGAGGTATTTAGCATTAGGACATTGTCCCAACTGGCTGAAGTAATAACAAGTCAGTTCGGCTGTTAAAGTAATATTGCTATATGGTTTCACATGTACGTTACTTTATGCTCAAAACTATCGATGGAAGATATAATGACACCGTTCACCTAAAATAAGCCAAAATCAAAACAAAAACACTGTGGCGAAAGAGTTTTCAACCGGGGAAGGGAGAGAAGGGGACACAATTTCGAATGGCGGTGGGACATATGACTTGGATTTGAGGGGACAGATCGTAAATCTTCATCGAAACTTTCGACCAGTTGGGTCTTTTGTTCCGTTTGTTTTAAGGAAAACATGTTTCATATTGTTTTCAACCATAGGTCACTGTTTACTTTCATTTTTGGGGCTTTTTTTGATCGCAACCAGACGGCACTGTGTAAACAAAAGATGGTGGTGGCGCATGATGAACAACTCAAGCAGCTCAGGAAATTCACTTTTGTGTGGGAGTATTGTATTTCTTAATTAAAACAAAAGAGAAATTCCCGTGTACAACACCGAAGACTTGAGCAAGTCTTAACATTTCATCCCAGACTAAAGTTCTATTATTGTTTTACTTTATAGATTATAGTAGTGTTTCTTTGTTCATTAGCATTACTTGCAATATATCTTCTTTGGTAGAGGATTGTGATTGCATAATACCAGCTTATAACACCGACGGAAAAAACAAACTAGCTCGTTCCTTTTCTGAATGTCACATCATAAACCAGGGACATAATAACAGCCTGTCGACATGGTGTGAAAACTTCGAACCACAATACCTACATTGGTAACTAATTGTTTTGGGGAGAAATTGTTTTGGGAGAAAAGTGTCAAACTTTCGACGGTAAAGATGATGATTATGTCGAAGGTTATTATTATTATTATTATTATTATTATTTGGGGGGGGGGGAGGGCCCTTCAACATGTATTCCAACCATCTAGCAATAAGAAACGAAAGCTCAGCAGTTTGTGGTTCATAATTATGACTCGATATGAAAGCCTTAACGAGTAAATATCATTTGAGCCTATTCTTGAATAATTAAAACTCACAAGGGGGTTGACAGTTCAAACAGCGGCATTCGCATCATCTCGCCTTTACATACATGCTAGTATTTCATCTCATACCATGCAGTAGCTTCACAAACGATAATAGCGTGAGTTTGAGACTCGGTCTCGTTAGTCTACCAAAAAAACAAAACCTTTAACTTGAAATTTCTCTGTCATTTGCACGACAGTGAACTTGTAAACTAAGCTGAAAGTTATCAGCGAGAATGGCATCCAATCTACTAGATCACACTAGTCTCCATTGTGACTTTTTTGTGTGGCAGGTATATAAGCAAATATTGAATGAGAGGTCAAGTTTCTTGAAATAACCCGAGAGAGTTTATTCACTGTCCGTTCAGGTCAAGAGAATCTCGACTAAACTGCTGGATAATGTGTCAGCAAGCCCTTGCAAAACAAAAGCTTTTGAAAAAGATAGTGTGTTTATATGCGCATGCTCCTGTGAGGATCATTGACAGGGGAAAATAACAGTGTCTCCTTAACATGAAGAATTGAACTAACATAGATGACGTCATTTTGGATAAAGCATAAAAGAAAGGTGTGGGTGGGTGGGTTTTATGGGGGTTGGGTGAGTTTTTGTTTGGAGGTGGGAACGAGGCTGGGGGTACGGGAACGCTTAGGTGCAGAAGAGATAATGTAGATTAGTATTATTTGTAAACAACGAAAAAGTCAACAAAGGGTAAAAAATAGTGGTAAACATTCAGGGCTAATTATTCGGGTCCGGCCTGGCTTTTTTAAACATCAGCAATGGTGGTGACTATATCACCACTAGTGAAACAGTGTAAGAGATATCACAATATTTTGTATTCAGTGAAAAGCATAACAAAACAAAACAGACAAAGTAGTTGCAATGTGTTCTTGTCTTGCTGGATATATGTACTGTATATAACTTTTATTTGGATTATACCATTCGATAATAGGGTGGTGTTGAGTTTAACAATGGTAAAAGGTTGACAAAGATTACAGATTTCAGTCGTTTTCTGAAACGTATTTCAATCGTGATTGGTACTGTATTATATATATATATATATATATATATATATATATATATATATATATATATACATATATATATATATATATATATATATATATATATATATTGCCACTGTGTGTATTTGCAACTATCTCCATGTTCGATCACTCCGATGATTTGAAGTTGTTCTTACCACCCGACTACATCATTCAGTACAACGACTGTTTTAGAATCTACTCATATACGAAACACCCCTACTTATTAGTGGCATATACCGACCGGCGTCGAATGGCACATGATACAACCGTATCTCTTGCCCTTTCTCTTGAAATCACTTCTTTATGACTTTTGGGGTGGGGGAGGAGGGGGAGAGGATAGGGGTTTTGAAAATGACCTGTGATACCTGGTTACAGGTTACACGGTATAGAAAGCATATGCAGGCTAATGACTGCCATGGTGGCACAATCATCAAGGATACGGCTAATCAGTATCACTATATTAACTTATAGGGTCTGGAAGGATCGGTTACTGGAACACTCGACTTTGAATCCAGCAAGTCAGTGATTCGAAATCCCGTTCTACTAGTGGCGTGCCCAAACAAGGAAAAGGGGAGGGGTGGCCCCCACTTTCCATCACAACTAGGAGGCAAATTGTTCAGCCGGTGGAATTTATGTGAGAACATGTTTTGGTTAAGTTATGAGAAAATTAATCAAACAATGGAATTAACAACAACATTTAGGACCACACTGGGGTATATCGACGTCATCGTCTCTGAATTCTTAAAGGAGCATTGCCCATATTCCCCCTTGCACTATAATTAATGAAGACAAAAGTTCCTCTTGTCCAATCGAGATACTGCAATCAACATAAATACCGCCATGATCACATGATCACAGTTTCAATGTAAACTAGGCTTGGCCTGAGAGTGTATCAAAACAGTAAAACCCTTCTAGAAGGGCTTGTATGACCTCTAATTTCTACCTTTGGTATTGAAAATAATTACTATTATGTTTATACATATATACATACATATATATACACACATATATATACATACATATATATGCAAACATATATAGGCATTCATATATATATATATACATACATACATATATATATATATATATATATATATATATATATATATATATATATATATATATATAACAAGCCTACAGCATTGTACACGTTGTACTCATATTTCACAGTATCCTACTACAGCGACAAACGATAACATTGGTCAGAAAGAAAATTACTTCTTAGCTCGCCCCGGCAATGTTTCTAGAAAGTAATTAAACTTCAAAAATATTTATTCATTTATTCATACATTTGATTTCCTTTAATATCTACGGCATATTTTGATCTATAGAGCTTGTAATACTACACTGCTTTAGACGAGGCATGTTGCTTTATTGCGACAAGATATGATGAAAATCTCCCAAGTTGAATGATACAAACTGACAACGTCGAACACATTACTGCAACTTCGAGCGAGCGGCAAACACGTAACAAAAGTAACAAATGTCAATGTATTGCTTATAAGCTATCTATGTGACATTATCGATTATTGAGCAATCTATAACTTTCTTTAAATCAAGTGAACAACATTTTTATTTTCTTAGGAGGACATGAAGTTGGGATTCGAAAAAATGAATTCCATTTTGACAAGAGGAGAGAATCTTAGTTAAAGATATGAATACATGATTTTGCTTGAATTGAGTGGTCTTATAACTCGTTACTTTTATTACACTTTCTGGCACCAATATCTTCATTACGTCAATATAACACAGTGAATATAGTCTGTGGTGTTGCAAAATTACCTGAACGGATGACTTTAAGCAGAATTTTAATCTTGATGTGTTATAGTTCATGAAGGAAACAAACGAAGGGGAAAATCTTAATGGTAATTACGTTTCTACAGCTATTCCTTTTTTGAGATGAGATTATTCAACTTTTAACATATTTAAAGTTCCTGGAATGCTCCTGAGAGACTAAGTTTACGGTGATGTATGTATGTATTTTAGATCCTCCTGCAAGCAGGAACTCGCGAAGAAGCCTCATTGGCTTATCAAAGCCGCAAGCTGACCGAAGTCAGTCTCTTAGATTCATATTAAACGTCCATGATTATGAATTGTCAATTGTCAAAAACTCTGTAACTGGACGACATACATTTATCTTGGAGTGACTCGAACTTGGGACCTTATGAATGAAAGGCACCGGCGTTAACCACTGAGCTAACACTCCTAACGGTTAAACATAACTGTCATACAACTGGCATACATAACTGTCATAACACTCCTAATGTCAACTCCTCTTTGCAGGTCTTAATGTAAATCTATTGTTTATAAGTTCTAATAACTCGACAAAAGTATGTTTTCTTTTTCCTAGTGCTTTTTAACTTCATATAAATAACAAAGATATATCCAACAATAAATGTGTCCTTTATAAATATTCATTATAAACATATACAATGTGACGTCATAAAATTCTGGAGTTTTCTAATCATTTTTTTTTTTTTGCATCTGAGGAAGTTGAGGAGAAACTGATCCACTGGTCCCTCAGTTAGATTATATATTAATATCTACAGTCACTTTAATAAAAAAAAATTAAAAGTCATAGAGAAGAACAATATAGACTTTAAGCATTTTTTTTTTTAATTTTTCCTTTAACGGTTTCTAACATACCACCAGAATAAACCCAAAATGTCACTCAACGATAGATAGGCTACGACAAATAAAGCATCCCAAGCACTGCATAACTAGGATGTTATTTTAACGCTGAGATGCATCTACTAGAGATAAATCTATCCTTTGGAACAAACAACTGATTCCAAAAATCCCAATCTCCTTTTATGATATAATTGGAGTAATTTAACGAGTTTTTTTTTGTTGGCCCCGGATACATGGAATGTAAATCATTGCTATATTACTTTAAATTTAACTTTACCCTATAGGTCTGTCTGTAATGAACCTGTGTTTTTACTGTTACAGTGGTATAATTGGAAGCTATTCGAATCCTTAATTACCCCCTCTGTGGCAACCATTAACTGAGCCTCCACACGTGTAAATTAATTTATTAATAAAAATCCACCTTAATTATCTGTTTTTTATCAACGCTATAGCAGTAGTATCTCTGATTTGTTATAATGAGGTGGGTTTGTAACTACTTTAAGTAGACACTGGGGCGGTGTTGTGTTCGTCATCTTCGTAATTAAATTTGTCATTTTGATTCAATAGAGGCTTGTGAAATCAAATCGTAAATTCTCGACCGAACTTTAAAGTCCTCTCTCCCTCCCTCCCTCCCTCCCTCCCTCACTCTCTCGCTCCCATCATATTTCTTTCTTTGTGATTCTATAATTAATATGGCCTGCAAGCAGGTAAAGAATTATTTGGGTACCGGTTCCATAAAGAGTAATGTATGTTCAAAATGGAGATTGCCATTGCTTTAACACAGTCATCAATAGTCGCTTGCTCGTAAAAGATGAAGTCATAATTCCATCTGCTTTTTTAAGGACTTCAGTTAGGACATGAGAATGCATTTCGCTCGCTGTGCTGTCAAAAAAAAATGTTCATATACTATACAGTAAAATAATTTGAGGAATTTGACGAAATAAGAATATTGAATGAGCTATCGATCAAATAGCGGACAATAAGCGCGTAAGTTAGATCTTTAGATAGATAGGTGGAGAGAGAGAGACATAGATAGATAGATAGATAGATAGATAGATAGATAGATAGATAGATAGATAGATAGATAGATACATAGATAGATAGATAGATAGATAGATAGATAGATAGTTAGATACATAGATACATAGGTAGATACATATATACATAGATAGTTAGATACATAGATACATAAATACGTATATAGAAAGATAGATAGATAAAAAGATAGATAGATAGATAGATAGATAGATAGATAGATAGATAGATAGATAGATAGATAGATAGATAGATAGATAGATAGATAGATAGATAGATAGATAGATAGATAGATAGATAGATAGATAGATAGATAGATAGATAGATAGATAGATAGATAGATAGATAGATAGATAGATAGATAGATAGATAGATAGATAGATAGATAGATAGATAGATAGATAGATAGATAGATAGATAGATAGATAGATAGATAGATAGATAGATAGATAGATAGATAGATAGATAGATAGATAGATAGATAGATAGATAGATAGATAGATAGATAGATAGATAGATAGATAGATAGATAGATAGATAGATAGATAGATAGATAGATAGATAGATAGATAGATAGATAGATAGATAGATAGATAGATAGATAGATAGATAGATAGATAGATAGATAGATAGATAGATAGATAGATAGATAGATAGATAGATAGATAGATAGATAGATAGATAGATAGATAGATAGATAGATAGATAGATAGATAGATAGATAGATAGATAGATAGATAGATAGATAGATAGATAGATAGATAGATAGATAGATAGATAGATAGATAGATAGATAGATAGATAGATAGATAGATAGATAGATAGATAGATAGATAGATAGATAGATAGATAGATAGATAGATAGATAGATAGATAGATAGATAGATAGATAGATAGATAGATAGATAGATAGATAGATAGATAGATAGATAGATAGATAGATAGATAGATAGATAGATAGATAGATAGATAGATAGATAGATAGATAGATAGATAGATAGATAGATAGATAGATAGATAGATAGATAGATAGATAGATAGATAGATAGATAGATAGATAGATAGATAGATAGATAGATAGATAGATAGATAGATAGATAGATAGATAGATAGATAGATAGATAGATAGATAGATAGATAGATAGATAGATAGATAGATAGATAGATAGATAGATAGATAGATAGATAGATAGATAGATAGATAGATAGATAGATAGATAGATAGATAGATAGATAGATAGATAGATAGATAGATAGATAGATAGATAGATAGATAGATAGATAGATAGATAGATAGATAGATAGATAGATAGATAGATAGATAGATAGATAGATAGATAGATAGATAGATAGATAGATAGATAGATAGATAGATAGATAGATAGATAGATAGATAGATAGATAGATAGATAGATAGATAGATAGATAGATAGATAGATAGATAGATAGATAGATAGATAGATAGATAGATAGATAGATAGATAGATAGATAGATAGATAGATAGATAGATAGATAGATAGATAGATAGATAGATAGATAGATAGATAGATAGATAGATAGATAGATAGATAGATAGATAGATAGATAGATAGATAGATAGATAGATAGATAGATAGATAGATAGATAGATAGATAGATAGATAGATAGATAGATAGATAGATAGATAGATAGATAGATAGATAGATAGATAGATAGATAGATAGATAGATAGATAGATAGATAGATAGATAGATAGATAGATAGATAGATAGATAGATAGATAGATAGATAGATAGATAGATAGATAGATAGATAGATAGATAGATAGATAGATAGATAGATAGATAGATAGATAGATAGATAGATAGATAGATAGATAGATAGATAGATAGATAGATAGATAGATAGATAGATAGATAGATAGATAGATAGATAGATAGATAGATAGATAGATAGATAGATAGATAGATAGATAGATAGATAGATAGATAGATAGATAGATAGATAGATAGATAGATAGATAGATAGATAGATAGATAGATAGATAGATAGATAGATAGATAGATAGATAGATAGATAGATAGATAGATAGATAGATAGATAGATAGATAGATAGATAGATAGATAGATAGATAGATAGATAGATAGATAGATAGATAGATAGATAGATAGATAGATACATAGATACATAGATACATACATAGATACATAGATACATACATAGATACATAGATACATACATAGATACATAGATACATAGATACATAGATACATAGATACATAGATACATAGATACATAGATACATAGATACATAGATACATAGATACATAGATACATAGATACATAGATACATAGATACATAGATACATAGATACATAGATACATAGATACATAGATACATAGATACATAGATACATAGATACATAGATACATAGATAGATACATAGATACATAGATAGATACATAGATACATAGATAGATACATAGATAGATAGATACATAGATACATAGATACATAGATACATAGATAGATACATAGATACATAGATAGATACATAGATAGATACATAGATACATAGATAGATACATAGATAGATAGATACATAGATACATAGATACATAGATACATAGATACATAGATACATAGATAGATACATAGATACATAGATACATAGATACATAGATAGATACATAGATACATAGATACATAGATACATAGATACATAGATACATAGATAGATACATAGATACATAGATACATAGATACATAGATAGATAGATAGATAGATACATAGATACATAGATAGATAGATACATAGATACATAGATACATAGATACATAGATACATAGATACATAGATACATAGATACATAGATACATAGATACATAGATACATAGATACATAGATACATAGATACATAGATACATAGATTCATAGATAGTTAGATTCATAGATAGTTAGATTCATAGATAGTTAGATTCATAGATAGTTAGATTCATAGATAGTTAGATACATATATAGATAGATACGTATATAGATATATACATATATAGATAGATACACACTGTTTACATGGAACGTGTGAAGATAATGTTCCTATGTAATGGATGATGTGAAACGTCAGTTGTATTCTTTATATTATGCAAATTTATTCTCTTCGTATATTGTATACTATCAACAACGAATTCTGATTGGATATGAAATATTTCACATCTCTCTCTCAATTTCCTAGTCGGTTCGTTTATAAATCACCTCTGCATCAAATTTTTTTCCCCAGTAATATTTCAGAGCGACCAAGCGCTTGAACAATTTGTGGATGATACTGAGTTGTGAGAATCCCTTACGTTCAACTCCCGTGCTAAAGGCATTACTCAAAAAGCGAATATATTTTGTTACAGTTTGTGCCTTCTCTATGTATACGTTACGGGTTTTTTAGGTTAGAGGTCACGAGGTCACAAAAATAACACCACGTCTTGTTGTATTTAGATACTTCTCCATCTAAAATAACTACTCACACAATTCCCCCCGATTTTTTTTTATTTGCCTTCTTAAACCTATAGACTGTTTCATCCCAGATATAAAGATATATATATATATATATATATATATATATGACATAGGCTATAATAAGGTAGGATCTCTCCGCTTGCCCTAATGAACCGCCCGAGGCTGTTAATATCACAAATGCGACCTCGACCGGGGCTTTGCCAAATTCCCGCCAGAACTTCTACCAACCAAATGACGTCAGTAAATCATCACCAGTATAAACTTTCTTTTCATAGGGCTATGTCGCCCAATACATTCTGGTTCGTTGATTGGCTCCGTCAGAAAGTTTTCTCGAAAGCTTTTTTTTCTTCTTTCTGTTGTCCATTCGTGTGCGGCATCTAACGGATGAACATCGGAGGAAAAAGAAAAAAGAGAGAAGGAAAATATCAAAAAAACTTTGTTCGCCTTAAGGCTACGACGTCCGTCAGTCAGATGTTTTCTATCTCGTTCGTTCCTTGATTAGAATTTCTCAAGTTTTATTCTTGGAAGAAGATGTCAAATGTGCTGTTGTTTACCAATTTCATAAACTTTCATGAGTTCATCTACATTAATGTTATAACAGTTAATACAGCAGTGGAATATATTTTTATATTATTATTATTATTAGTGTAAACGCATATACATATACAGTGAAGCAAATAAAGACTGGACATACCATACTCCTCTTGTTGTAATTCTTTTCCATATATATTGGTTATTATTATTATTATTATATTTTTCTTTGTTTCCTTTATAACAGCAACCTATTTTGTGGAGTTTGATAAAGGTCTTGATGCATATTCTCATGTATTTTGGGTAGCTTGGCTACTCACGTTTTATTTTAAAAAGCCTGACAACTCAAGTTTTATTCAAAAAGTCATACAAAATTATTGATAGTTTTTAATTCTAGCTTCTGTTTTGATTTTTTCTTTTTGTATGATATTATTACTGATTTAATAAAAACAAAAAGGAGTCCGGGTGACAGATTGCAACATTCCGTCGCCCAAACACTTAATTTCCCTTTGTCATTACAGTGCCTAATAAAATGTAAAAACCATATTTGTAATCGTCAATTTGTTTTCACTTTAATTTCCATCATTGGAAAAGGAAACTTCATTAGCCCAAGGTTAAAAACTACATTGTTATGAAATTTTAGTGTCCAAAAATAGTTATCAATTCAGAAAGATACTTTACTATGTCGCATTCGACCATACACAAAGAAAATACGTATCTTGATGAGTCTCAGGAAGGAAACGTTGCTGAAAAATGCTTATATCCCCATATCCATAACCCCACCCCCCCACACACACACAAACCCCCACCCCTCACCCTCAATGCTATAACTGTGAATGAATCTGTTTTTACTGCATTCCATATCTTTTGCCTGGTTTTGTCTTGGATCTTGAGCGAACATGTCATGTAGAATAATTAAACATTATTTTGACTATACTTCGGTTTGTGTGTTTGTTTATTTGTCTGTCTGTCTGTTTGCTATTTCGCAGAGCCTTGAGTTAGTAGGCTACGTGTATTTGTGTGTATGTATGTGTGTATGTGAGGTAACGTTGTCCACCATAGGACGTCAGTTTGGAAAGCAAAACCTGTAAATCATTGAACATTATTTCTCTGTTCGAAACTTAATTACTTGATGAAGAGAAAACGATAGGAAGAAAGAGGTAGAGACGAGAGAATAAGAGGTAAAATGAGAGGGTGGGGGAGGGAGGATGGAGATATAGAGATAGCAAAGAGAGAAAGGACACATTGGGGTCGAAATAAAGTAATAAGGTACTTCATAGATTTCTCCTCGTTTTTGGTAAAGAACGCGTCATTTGTATTATTTTGACGTTCTACCCTTAATGAATCAAGGAGGCTCCGAAGAGGTTGTCGAGGACAGATGAAGGGTTGGATTTCAATCCTTAGATCCAATTCGGCTCTTCTTGAGGGATATAGCTAAGTATAAAGTCTTACTTTGTAACTGTTTTCAATCCTGAACGAAAAAAAAAATATATATATAAAAAAACACACACACATACAAACATATTTGATGTTTTTTTTTAAGCTTCTTTTTCGCGTTCACTGTCGTAGGTTTTGGTAGTTATGGCAAATTTGGTTATATATATATATATATATATATATATATATATATATATATATATATATATATATATATATATATATATATATAGATATATATATACATATATATATATATATATACATATATATATATATATATATATATATGTATATATATATATGTATATATATATATGTATATATATATATCTATATATACATATATACATATATAAATAAACAAAAGAAAGTTTTACGTTTAATTTTTGAGCACAACTTTTTTTTTTATTTTCGTATTTGATTAAGTATAGTTATTATGTGTTTATTAAGTATAGTTATTATGTATTTATTATGTATTTATTAAGGGGCATCTAATAATGTGTAAGGATTTACCTGATTAAGTCTTACAAGGTTTCAGGCTAAAGACAAATATTTACGTTGTGCATGCATATGCATGTTCAAACTGTTGCCATTTTGCCATTTGACTTGCCATTATCGGTGAATATATTAAGTATAATATTTGTTATCGCATCAATTGAAATATAGTTAATAAATATTGCAAAATTACTCGAAATAGATTTGGGCAGAACATTTATTGCTCAATTGATTTTGTATTAAGCATAGTCCAACCAACCAGGGACTTGTCAGGGCAATGGTCAAACAAATTAATCGTTTTGAGCCTATTTTGTTGTCTTTCTGCGAAAGTGTGTATACATATATATTTTGTTTCTTCCAAAAGTTAGACTCTTTTATTGCAGTGCAATATATGCTGGTATATGGTTGTGTTTAATGGGTCTGTAAGATATCTCCGATTACGCAAGTAATGTTTTGACTCTTTTAATTGGTAACATGTAGGCTATGAGCCTATCTGTCTGTGTCATGGTTGTTGGTGTATAGGACACTAGAAACCCTGTCTATTGCCATGGTCATTTCGTCATATAAAAACAAGGCGTTTTGTGTACCAGTTGTATAGCTCTGTTCAAACTACAACGAGTACAACAGTATGAGTACAAGTAGAAGTACCGTTGGTAACTCGTACCTAAAGTGAAACTGCTTTGATCTTGTCCCCAACCAAAGGTAAACAAATAGACAAATTGGATTGGTAAAGTTGTAATTCTAAATCAACTTTTGTTGTATATAGTTTCTATTAAACTATTTTATCCCCTTCCTTGCTTCTGACACGCATATCGTCCAACACAAATAAATTAATATATCTTTCGTTCCATCTTCTTCTTCTTCTTCCTCAATCAGTAAAGTAAATGACAGTGAGCTTCATTTTAAGTCGACACGGTCCATCGCACTCACGTCGTTCTAATTACGTGTAAATGATAGTATACAAAAAAACGCAACGTGAGTAATCTGACGTGAACTATGGCACGCAACATTACCAATGTAATGAATGATCTGGGGAAGAATATACTTCGAGGACAGGTTATATATATATATATATATATATATATATATATATATATATATATATATATATATATAATTTAGATTATATCTTCCAAGCTCGACCAGCTAAGGCGTCCAAAAACATTTTTTAATATAATATACTCACACAGACAAAAAAAAGAGAAATCGCTAGTATATAATGCTGGTTGATGGAAACCGTTGGCGTATGATGATTATATGCCTCCTTATTGCATACAGCTCACCTTGACTGGGTTGTGTCAACAAATTAAAGAAGAAGAGGGTATGTTGTATGGAGTAAATTGAATTCCGACGAGTATTTATCTTAGGCTATAATATGACTGCTGCCGAGGAGATCTATCTCCCCGGCTTCATTTATATTATTCCACCAAACGTCACATTCTCCACGCAATGTTGCGTAAAAGAGCGTTACATATTGATTTCACTGAAAGACAAACATTCGGTGCATGGGTGAAAACCCGATTGTAAAGGGCAGTCCATAATTGTATATATATATATATATATATATATATATATATATATATATATAGGAATAGGAATAAGTATGGGAATAAGTATAGGAATGTGTATGTGTATATATATATATGTATATATATGTATATATATGTTTATGTATATATATGTATATGTATATGTGTATGTGTATGTATATGTATATGTATATATATATATATATGTATATGTATATATATATATATATATATATATATATATATATGTATATTTATATATATTTACCAGTCCCCTGGCATATATGAATATGCATTTTATTTATTTATAATTTACGTTGCACTTTTGTTCGAAAGGAGTCTACAGTGCAAATTACAGTCATTAAACACAAGTCAACTAATAATTTCATATGAGCCATTCAATATATCATCGAAAAAGTTGAATTTGCAATATGACAAGAATGCTTCGAATATGGGCATCGCCCATGTGTGATTGTCCTGTTTGGCGTTCCGTGGCAGAACGAACGTGTGTTTACTTTTACATTCTTGTATAGCAATCAAAACCAAAAATTCTTAAATTAAATGTGTTCATATTCTTCAATTTAATAGTTCAACAAGTAAAATTATGCACAAAAGCTAGGTAATGAATTAATAATAAATAAATACAGGGAAACAAATGGAAAATAATAAATTTCCAAACAAAATGGTGCTTCGAGTTTGAATCTGTTTTTTTTTTCTCCAACTATTGTGAACATTTAAAAAGCGAAATTCAACTCAGTACATCATCAATCGTCCATGTTTATATGCAGAAACTAAATCATATTGTTTTTTCTCATTTCATATTTTCCTGCAGTGTCTCTTCGGTGTGATGCGTGCGTGGCACGATCTGGGTAATAAGATATACCACTGTTGGGCAATTCAGAACCCAAATGCAGATAACTTCGTAGATTGTCATGGTGAGTGTTCAACCAACGTTACTATACTATTATACATTTAATATCAGAAGTCGCTACGATTTATTATCACACAATTCTCTTTACTTTTGATTATTTAAAAACATGCGGAGAAGAGGGCGTCTATTATCCCACCTGCACCCTTCCAATGTATCCATCTACCACCCCCCCCCCCCCACCCACCCACCAGCACCCCAATTAGGAAACATTATTGCCAACAAATCTCAGTGCGCGAGAATAGGATATACCCTACTAAGGTACCGTTGACAATCACCAAATGGGTTAAAACCGCACGGACTATGTGTATGTCTTGTACTATACTAGTCCAATACGGTGCGGTGTAGGGACGGTTAATGTGTGACGGATATGATTTCAATGTTATTTGCAAACACAAAACAAACGAAGAAGAAGAATCCACCAATGAAGACGAAGTCGAACGCTTTCTATCAAAACGATTTTCCTATACTCAGTATAACAAGTGCCTGGGTTTTTACCCTACATTATCAACGAAATTATAATATCTATTCGAACCTACACCTGTTGCCCAGACTTGTGATGTGCAATAGTCGGGAATATTCGTCACTGTCATTATACGGCGATACATTTTTTCAAACTGTTTACTGCGAATGAGGGCGATGTAATCGTTCATGCTGGGATCTTAACGTGCAGTTTGAAGGTATCCTATTCTGTATGCTAAGACTCGATCGGATAAAGTGTTTTTTTTATCACGATACAAACAACTGAACATTGTTCCTAAAGGACTCTGGATCCGCAATCCTCTTTATCAGGGGTTCCCTAACTGCATGGGGTACATGAACCCCCAGGGGTGCGTGAGTCCATCCCAGGGGTTCATGAGACGTTTCTGATAGTCAAAACTAGAGTACTTTTTGTTGAATTAAAATCTGATATATCATATAGTTTAGTAATGTACAAAGGTCGTTTCTATCGACAAACTCTTTTCGCGTTCCATACGCATATGTTGCCATAGTACCATGCATGTGATAAATAACTGAATTGTGAAATATTTGTTCATCTCTTTTTTTTTTCATTACACTATTACATAATGAACTTGATCTTTTACGAAGCACTGTTATGCGTATTATAGTATAATAATGACTCAGATCGAGTCTCGAAAAGTTGGGGGTTCGTGGACAACTCTGACATCCACAGGGGGTTCGTGGGGGGATAAAGTTAGGAAAACCCTGCTCTACGTGCACAGCGGAGACAAACGTATAGATAGTGTATCTGACGCCGTGTTCGCCGTGTGAGACTGAGAGAAATTTTTCGAAGTAAATACTTCCGACCCGATTACAGACACCACCAACCGCACGCATATAGCACCCAATACTACATGGTCCCAAGAAAAAAATCTAATCGGACACCCCCAGAAGGACGCAACAAATTCATAGATTCCTTTGCCTTCAAAACTAAAGCACATCTAGGACATCATTAGAAAATGCCAACTTCCCGTCCACCTAACTCTAACGTCAACCCTGCTCAATTTATGGACGTAAAGAATCGTCGTATATATCAATGATAAATCAGTAGACATATACTTGTGGACATATACTTGTGGACATATACTTGTGGACATATACTTGTATGGATATATTAGAAATAAACATGGTGTATTGGTTAACTCAACATAATTTTAATAGGATATTGTTGTTGTTGTTGTTGTTGTTGTTCACCAACGGTATGCTTAGAAATCCGTGACGCACATTCTCTAATACGTTCAAAAGGTTAAGATTAAAAAGGGTAGCTTTCATGCTACTTACGTTGCAAAGGGCCGTACGCAGATTGAGGGGGGTTCCGAATGGTGCGTACATACCCCCCCCCCCCGCGCACCCCCCCCCCCCCATATACAAAGGACCACATCTTCATTGCAGAGAATGGTCTTGATGAGAGAGACGTTTACACTTACTGCGTGAAACGTCACAAACGAATTGATATGGTTGTAAAATATAGCACCATTTTGTATCTAATTACCCTTTATTGTACAAAATACCCGCCCCTCCCCTTCTCCAGGACGATGTTTATAAGATAGATCCGCGTCTCCAGTAATCCGTACCATCCGCTACAAAGTCAATACGGCGTACGGTAGTGTTCTATTATTTAAAACTTTCTTTGGTATTGTCTTAAGTTGTCTTCATCTTTAAAATTGTTTGTTTATTAAATGTAATGCAACTGTATGTATAAATATATTACTGTACGTCGACATTTTTCAACATTTTATTAAAATCATAACAAACATAACTCCCCATCCCCCCTCCCCAATACGTAACTATAACAGACACGACTAAACACTAACAAACAAATAAATATGCAGACGAAATTCGATAGCAATCTGGTCACATCTGTAATCAAAGCTGTCTAATCCTATATATTCCTTTAAAATGAAATGAACGTATTTTGCCTTCATTTCCTCTCGTGTTTGACTAATTAGATTAGGTAATTTACATTTTAATGAGATTTTGTTTTTTTTTGGTTGTCAAACTATACATGTATTACAGAGAGATTGTTAATTTGAAGAAAATAGCTTTCTTACGCGTACAGGTAATACTTTGTATATTAACTAATTAATTAAAGGAGTGACATCAACATGTGTCCCATGTGTATAGCTGGGTTTATAAAGACTCATTCAAACCAAGAACCCAATTTACCTATTTGGTGGTGCAGTGAAATGAAGCTTAATTTAAGCTGTAGATAATTACAGCAATTACATCCGAGCAAGGTCTATAGTCGGCGGTGTTATACAAAGCTCGTAATTTACATTTATAGGCTGCTATACTCCCAGCAGTGGTTATATGTGTCAGGTCTGTTCATTTACACGTAGGGGAGTGTCCATATAGACTAACGGTGGTCTATCTATCTGTACGTCCGTCAAGTCTTATGTAATATCTTTCGCTGTGTCTGGGTTCATCACGAAAGATATGACTTCCACTAATAATAATTGCTGCTCCGAAATGAAAGCTAATCCTAGGACGAACTATCACATATTCATTCTGGAGACACATACACTCACACAGGTACATTATTAGACAAGATCCATGGAACCCTTTCATTTACCAAGACAAAGGGTATACATAAACAGGACCTATTCACGGTTGATTGTTTTTATGGAAATGGTTTCATTCGAACAACAATATCACTGCAAACTTGATATTAAGTACTGTTTGTTTGTCAGGTGGGGGTTTGGGGGGGGGCAGGAATAACAGACGATGTGTAGTACGTGTAAGTTAACAAAGGCGCTACGCAGCTTGCAAGAGTCAATACAATTCCCCCTTGGCATGGGTAATGTGTAAAAGGCTCGAGTACGAGTAAATTATCTTTCACTATAAATTCCAAAAGGCACCGAGTACCAGTACAAATCCACGGACGAGTGCATGGGTACTAGAGGCAAATATGCTAGGTATGACACGAGTACAAGGTTCTAAGCGCGAGTACACGTGCACTTAATCTTGCACAGATGCATATATATATATATATATATATATATATATATATATATATATAGCCTAAGTATATATTGCAAAGTACCTCAAGAACGAGTACAAATCCGTTAAGCTAAGTTGAATGATTTCGAATATTACGCTCATGCACCCCCCCCCCCCTCCCCCCGCACACACAAAGAGGGGGAAATGGTGAAAACGCCCTTGCAAATACTCAAAATACAACTAATCGATTAAGTCGAATCACCCTAACAGGTGTAACCTGTTATCTTTATCTGAGACAATGTTTACTGAACAACAAGGAGTATCATTGCGGATTTTCTGGAATTAACATGATGTGAAGAAAACCACCACACACACAAACACATGAGTTAGAGACTCTGAGAAGTTCTTAGAAAAAGTCGTAATGTTTATTTGTTAATATAGGACTTCATCTCATCACTCACGAAAAAAAAGAACAACAACCAAACAACCGTGCTATAGTTACTGTGATATCACAGCTCCCGCTTCTGTGTTGTCATATAAACTAAAGACAGTTGCAGTACATATATCCGATATAGCCCCCCCCCCCCCTGTTTTTTATTTATTTATTTTTTATTTATTTAGGAAAGTCATTAATATAGGCTCGAACAAATTGAGTTTTGGGCGGAGAGGGGAAGAAACGAACAAATTAAAAAATGCCGAGATCTTCTCCATCATTACCCAACATCATCATCATCATCTGTGTGATTTTTTTTTCAGCTTCAAAATTTGTGTAAAGAAGCATTTTGGTGGGGCAAAAAAATCACCTGTGTGTTTTTTGTTATTTTCTCTAGTTGATGATATACGACTGACTGTGTACGTCTTGAACAATCCCCCTTTTCAGTTTTTACGGTAAATGTAGAGCACTACACTCTAAGAAAAAAGGGTTCTAGAGGGGGTTCTCGAAATGAAGAATGGTTCTCGTCAGAACCATGTGCCCTTGAAGAACCCATAAAGGTTCTTGATTCGTTTCTTCTTGGTTCCATACCCACACAGAAAAGGTTCTGGGTACAAGATGGTTCTACAAAGAACCCCTAATTGTACGAATAGGGGTTCTAATCGTACTTATCACAAGTGTGTACATGATCTATGAATAAACAAGTTCGGCAATTTTCATCGGGAAATGTAATTGTAAGGGAATAATAAAGTGTATAGAAGTGTTAATAATCTCATTTTCTCACTTTACCATGGAATTTGTTTTGACTTGTGAACAAAATCGTTTATTTGAATACAACGCATTGAGTGGAATTTGCGTAATAATTTCGACCACTTTTCGCGGGCTCCAAAGTTCCGTCTGACCAAACGTTCATGTTACATGTAATAGTATAGTGAGTGCACCGAAGTTCGCCGCCTTTACGTACATAATATGCACTGTGTATGTTACCTACGTGCTACCTACGTACATATTGCGTGCAGTTCTTGCGTCACGTACCGTCGATCATGTTCGAGTAGAAGTTGAAGCCCCGGTGCGGTGAGTTTTTCAGTTTTAATTTAGAGACATGTAGACCGAAAATTAAATTCAACTCCAGCGCACTGAGCGCAGACCTGCTAATAAGTTATCGGGTCGACCCTTGGTGAATAGACGTGAATACCAAACGATTCCTTCATCGACATTAATGTCCATTGAGCAAATAATATTCGGCTTAGGCTAGCCTAACGTATACTAGACCTACTTTGTAATTGTATGGGCATAGCCTAACGTTAGGCTCATTCTATAGTCAACAGAATTCTGTAGGGCTATAGGCCTAGCCTAGGCCATATTTGTAGGAAGACCGGACATTTAATTAATTAATCACGATAACATTATAATAGTCTCAAAGAGCAAGAACGTTACTGTCTCTGCCACAGCTCAACCGGGTTTCAGCCACATACGATGGAGTAGGCCTAGGCTAGCCTATACTATAGCATGGGAATTGGGATGCCTGTATAGTGCGCACCTAGGCCTAGGCCCCCCCCCAAGCTTTTTCAGCACAAATTTCTTCAAAATCCCTTAAAAAAAATCAGATGATGTCTGTACCGAACCTTTAGCATCTGATACACAAACCCACAATCCTGATATGAATCTTTATGGTTGAAATTGTAAAATATGGAGCTGTTAAAAAGACAGTTCTGTCCAACTTCCAAGTTAACGTTTGCTAAAAAAGACCTGTTTACTGTTCTTAATGGAACAAGCGGTTGTGAACAGGCACACAGTACCTAGGCTATACCTACACTACAGTATTGATACGGTAATATCCTTTAAAAAAAATTAAGCGTTTTTACCAGAATTTTAGGGTAACGGGGGAGGGGGCCTAAATAACAAACTTAGCTTACACCTGATTAAGCAGATGCAGTGTACTAGGCAAAAAAGACTAAGATTGAAGCAGATCTTGGAGTAAATTTACAACAATTCCATTCAAAAATTTCTTGGAAATGAAAATTTCTAATTATCATACAAAATCTAGATTAATTTGGTCAAGATGATGAAAAGCCAGCCTGTTTTGCATATATTATGGTTGAAAATAAGTAGCTAAGTTGATATTCGTTCATAGCGCTTTTAGAACACGTTGCTATGGTAATATTGGAACGTATTGTTAGGTCCCCAGTATTCGGGCACCCGCAGTATTTGGATACCTTGTCCTAACCTAAGCCTTATTCCAGATATAGGCTACTGAGGGTGCTTCAAACACGGGCAAACGTCAGTTTTTAGACAACATTCCAACTATAGTCAACTTTAAAATATCCATAAAATATGTTTTTGTCCAACCAACAGATTGAAACCGTAGAATAATAAAAAGAATACATAAATTATGATGAGCTCATGAAGAATGAATGCATCACTAACACGCAGAAAATTGAGGGAAAATTAAATCAAAATGTTTCTGGCCACAATTTGGCATAATTTATACCACAATGCATTGCGATCGCGTCAATATACGTCATCCGGAATAAGGCTTATTGGTGTACGTGACCATGTGTTGACCACCTAGGCTAACAAACAATCGAGCTAAAAAATAAAGGAAGATGTAGGCCTACAGTAGGCTATCCAAAATGGATAAAACATTCCAGGGATCACCACTGATGTGTTATTCTTCTTCCCCAATTTAGCAAGTTTGCTTCGTATTGGAATAGGGTATGTGGGGAGAGCGGCGTTAGTTGGAACATTTTTCACAAAAATCTCTATTTTCAGAAACAACATCAATTCAGCAAACACTGCCCTATCCTGTTAGGATAGGCACTCCATAAAACTGCTACAATTGTTGATAGTTCAGGAGATAATCCAGTGAGAGGGTGTGTGCCGTGTGTCACAAGTGAAGCCCATAAAACCACTACTCTTGTTGATATTTCAGGAGATAATCCAGTGAGGTGTCGGTGATAGGCGTTCCAACTAACCCCACCTATGGGGTTAGTTGGAACGGGTGGTGGGTTAGTTGAAAGATGGATTCTTGCTCAAAAGAAATAAATGAGAACTTATCACAACTATACACATTGATACCTTGGTATATGCCTATTATAATATATCAAATGATATTAAAGCCAGACTCACTATATGGAAGTAAATGAGAATATAACTTTGCTACCAAAATTCTGGAGACATTTTTCATCCCAGCCCATTGAAATTAGGCAACATTGGTGAATCAGAATATTTTAACATCTGCTAACCTTGCAGTCTAAGTTTTAAGTGTTTTTGGCATGTTTTTTATGATTATAGGTGAATATGACCAAATTTGTGTGCATGTTCCAACTATTCCCGGCTGTAAATGTTACAACTAACCCCTTAGGCTAATCAGACCTTTGTATGCTCATTGCGCAGAACAGAGACCATCGACATAATTTTTTGCCCACCTCATTTTGAAGCTGCTTAATAAAGCTGTAAATAACCCCAACCTAGTATATTTTGGTTATTCCCTCCATGGAAATAAAACAACATTTTTAATTTCATAAAAAAAATACTCAGAGTGCCGAAAAACACACATTCCTCACTATTTATTCTACTAATTATTATCATCATTATTTATTAGGATTGTTATTAATTATTATTATTCCACCAATTTATTCCACTAATTATTCCACCAATAATGATCGATCAGGTCTGGAAATAACCTGTCCATAATGAGAATTGATAACTGCACAGTAATTGGAAACAAAGACGTGAAATAAAGGCTGATTAAAGTTTTAATTATACTTAGGCTTTAGTGAATCACATTTCTACCTACATTGATTTGGGGGCGCCCAGGTCAATGGAGCGGTTTGCAATAATGGAATGGTCCTCTACATTTGAACTAACTTCACGGTATATAAACAAACACACGCTCATAGCATTCTCTCCAACCAGTGCCGTGGCCAAGTCTATTCATGTAAAATTTTGTCACTAAGATACGAACTCCCTAGCATTTGATATATTATTAAAATTAGGCTTCTTTAGAAGTATTTCAAAGGTGTTTAAGCGTACATTTGCCGGCTATATCACCAGTGCGTTACTGTATTCTGAGCTCAGAATTAGTTTAGCCCCAAGTTTTATCTATTTCTTCGCTAGCCAATTTTATACCACTCACGCGCGTGCCACCATAGACGAGCTTTTCCGTGCATGGTATCAGTTTAGCGAATCTTTATCATAGCAGTTAGTATATGCGTACTTCATATACAAATATTATAGCAGGTTTATGATATGGGCGTATTTTGCCGTTGCGTCGCCATTTAAGGAAGTGAAGTATAAATAGGACTTTCACTGTGCATCCCAGCTCTGCAAATGACCTGCTGAGGGAGCTTCAAGTTGGACTTCTGACGCAACCCTGCGACCCCTTAGCAGAGTAGAAAACTGATCTCTAATTAATCAGTCAGGTGGATATTCCTTTTCAGTGTGGCTTGGAGGGAGTCCAATGGGCTGCCTTTTCAACAAATCATGTCTAATTTTGGTATATATTTCACTTTTATCTTCATATACAGCTTTGCAATGAGTTGGAAATGCTGACAGGGAGGAACGTTGTTGTTGAAATGAAGACTGCTTTAGAAAAATATGCACCAAAGATAATCCAGAACGGTTCCAAGAAGACCAAAGCAAAAGAGCTGATGCGTGCCTACCGGTAGGAGGAGGAAGTCCTTCTTGAAGAGGACAAGAAGTGTATGTTATCACATAATTTTACCTTACAATTACTAGTAAGTCGATCAGAGTGGAAAATGATGGGCGGGAGTTACAGGAGGGTAAGCGAGAACCCATAAAGATATTTAGGTAGAAACTGGTCCAAAAAACCGTACTGCCTGAAAGTAACTAGACAATTGCAATCAAACTCCCATGTACTCTGTTCTATTGTAGACAGAGAGCGGGAAATTAGGTGAACAAATGAGCATAAGGTGTGAGCAGAGCAACTTTACTGGGGTGTAGGAGCAGCTGAACAATTTTGATCGAAAGGGGAATATTGTTAGGAAATTAGGATTGCAGGGAGAGTGTACTCACAGTGCAATCATTGCCCTCTTTGCATTCAAATTTGTCTAGTTACTTTTTGGCGGTACTGGTGGTCTGTTATTGCATAAGGGATGAAAAGGTGTCTGTACTTGTTGGTTCTGAGACACTGGATATCTGCTATTCAACAAGTAATTAGAAAGAAGCTAAGCTGCAGTCGACCAGCATTTGACACTGACAGTATGCCTACGTATATCATACTGTCGTACTGTACACTGACTGTACAGTACATACTACATAGGCATAGTACTCCATATGTACAGTGTGTGTGTGCAAATCACGAACGACAACCCTGTCGTTGTTGAGGAAAAAGTTAAGAGGAACTGCTGCCTGCTCTCTGTATGTTGAACTGATCGATTTTGCATGCTATGAGTTGACCCCAATTAACCCGTCAATTACAATGTTAATTACAATGTCAATTACAATGTTACTCCAAGGTGGGGATATTGGTGCTAACTGCTCATGTAATTCCATAAATCACTGTTCAAAGGCTATTTGTCGGGCTGACAAATAAACTTCCAGTCCGAGTTATGATAAATTATCTCAGGCAAATGGGACAGAGAGTGGTGATGATTGGGTTGTTTAGAATCCTTGGCTCATGAGGATTCAAAATGGGGTGGGTGAAATTCACATACAAGCAACTTCGTTTTTTGCCGGTCCAGAGCAAAGTCAGCAAGGATCTTTAACATGGAAATCCCAGTTACTAGCCAGAAATAAAAAGTGTAGCCGATAAAACCACAAGTATAATGTTGTTTCTCTTCATCGTGGGTTTCACAGCAGTTGGAAGTACCGACAACAGAATATGGTTATTAGGGACAGGGTTCATAGAGAATCTTGACTTCATGCGCCCTATCTCATGATTTCAGTGACGAATGATACTGATTCATTTCCCCATTGGAATAGCACAGGGGGGTATAGATTTGGTGTTCATTTGGTTCATTCGGTGACGTCATAGCTTCATAATTATGAATATTTGGCACTATTTTGGGAATGACATCTCTGGGATATTCACAGTTTGAAATCAATTTTCTCAACAACGTTACCTCCCATTTTCTTAAAAATGGTACCGTTGGAAAGGGAAAAAGCTACTCTGTTTGCACACATAATGGAATGGCCATGTTATGCGGTCTTTAACGTTGAGCCTCGGTGGACTCCGACAGTGACGGCAGATGCATCTATGGTTCTCGCAGTGCATTCTCCTGGGTCAGGTTGCCCTCGTACAGATCCTTTATCAGCCGGATGTACTTCTTTCTCTTTTGGGTATTTCAATACTTCGCTTTGGGGCACTCTCTCCAGATCTATGAAGATACGCTGCAGCTGTCGTTGGCCTTCTCTGTATTTCTCCATCAGTTACCGCAATGCAAAGACACATACATACATTGTACCATGGTGGTAGTAACCTCTCACAACATTGCTCATTGTCTGATTATGACTGCTGCCTTGTAACACTTGAAAATGTAGTGATACAGAACTTTATTTTCCAATCTTAGGTTTTATTAGCAGACCTGGAGTATTCTGTCGCTCTGATGGCTCTACCGTACATCTTCGACGAGAAGCCTGGGTTCTTGTATGTTTCGGACAAGAAGGTAAGTTCCTCTTGTATATGGTCATTTTCACAGTAAAGGGTGTAAATTGACGCACTCTGACACCAAAGTTTCAACATGATTTGTCATGAACATTTCCACCAGAATCATGTACATAAATATCTTAATTATCGGGGAAAACTACTTAAGAAGCTTAAACTACATCATAAAGTATGAAAATAGTTGTGAATGTCCTGACAAGCTATCATGTGGCAAAGTGTCCTTGAATTGTGTCGCTTCATGAGGCCACTACTGACAAAAGGTCTTAAAATGCAAAGTTACACCATTTACTGTGAAAATGACCATTTGTCCAGGAGCAGATAGGTTGTTGCTGCTGTTTAACATTTAAGGTGTGCCTGTATTCAATTGATTATGTCATTTTGGAACTCTCAGTTCTTCAGGAGTGATCAAAGATTGTCTATTGTAAGTATAAGGCTCGTATCTTCAGGATGCCATGGAGGGCTGCATCTGGCATTGTGAGGCTTGCCGCCAGCCAACTAAAGGACCTGACAATGATCAATGATTATACAGTATAGCTTGAGTACCCGCTCTGGGAGCTGGTAGCGAATGTATTCCTGGAACACCCATAGTCAGACTCCTTGTGTTCTAGAGATAGCAGAAGAGTGCAATCACTGAGCACCCAACAGCCCGGCAGTCAGGTCAGGGAGTATCCTGTGATCGGGTATGCGAAGTGAAACCCCCCCCCCCCCTTCAGAGGTCTGGACCCCGATCTATGGTCTGACTTCTCACACGGAGGCCGCCGTTACTAACAATGTGCTCTACCCTTGTAATACATACAGTGTAGACACTGGAATTTGAACAGAAAAGGGAAAAAACACAGTATATGGGGAAATGTAATCACTACCATTAGAAAATACACATTGACACGGATTGACAGTGTCAATATTCACTTTAACCGTGCAGTTGCGTTCAAAATCCCAAACAGTCCTGCCTTTAGATGTGAATCAGCCGCTTGGTTTTCACTTGTATATTGTTTTTTTTACTAACTCTGCCGAGTGCCGATACCTGCAAAATGTTCACATATGTTTGGCACAAAATTGCCTGCAGCTATTGAAAAAAAATAGTACCACCATAACTCGGACACATCAGTCAGTCCCAGAGTTAACAATGGAATTTTTGTGGTCAACCATATGTCAATGTACTCTAATTGTTATCTATCATTTCCTTTTTCAGGAGATAGTGTCACCAACACCAGTTTTAGTGCTACAGTGTAGTACCATCAAACCTGATGCCATCTCTGTATGGGCCGGAGGATGACAAGTCTGTCAAGGGATTTCCAGCATCTGGTATGGAGTGGTACTCTTGATGGCCGTGTACTATGCGCATGAGATCGACTACGCCCCAGAGGCGGCTAACACTCTGGGATTCCTACAACGTTACATGATGAGTATCAAGAAAGAAGATGAGGGGCCAAAAATACCAACTCTAATACTGCGACTGCTTTCTGCATTGATATGAATCAAATTTCCACAGCACAATGCATATTCCATATGACTGTGACTTTTGCAGGGGTACTCGTCAAAGGCATTTTTTCTCACTGCAGAAGCTTTGTCGACACCTCGAAATAGCTCATGCACATCAACCCAATATCGCAAAATGGGATCTTACAGAAAACATATCCGTCGTTGCCACAATGCTCGGCATTCACAAGAACCTGAAGCTGAGGAGCATAATGATTGCTTTGTGGTTTAGTTGCTTCATGAAGAAGAAATCCCATTTATTTGTTGAAGTCAAGTATATCTTATATTCTTGTAATATGTGGCTTATTTGCAGCTGCGTAATGATGCCAGAAGCATTTGTAGAACATTACATTGCCTATAAAGTCAGAAGAACCACTGAGTGGTTAACCTTTTCACCAGGTGAAGAGAATGATTATCATGCTCTGGATACCATATAGGAGTGCTGGAAATATGTACATTCCATTGAGGTATAAGGTAACTGCTACAAGATAAGCCAGAACAACATACATCAAAGCTTTCAGTGTTGGTTCACAAAAATTGTAGGTGGGATTGTAATATCACACTGAATCGCAGTATACTAGTCGAATTAGCAGGGATGAGTAAATGACCACTACACAGCTTATAGTAAATGTAGGAGAAGTCTTTGAGAACACATTGTTTCACCTGATTAATTTCACTTACATGCACTTGCATGTTTGAATATTTTGTGGTGTGGTGCAGCTGTTATTGAGTTATTCTTTAGTTTGTATTTCATGATTGTGCATGTACAAAGCATACAGCATTTGGCATAATCCCAACATTGCATTCCTCAGAGAACTGTTAAGTGTTTGAATAATTCCACATTGTATATCAGCTCATTCTACAATTTTTGGATGTAAATCACAAAGTTGTTGTGATATGACGAAAGGTAATGTCTTTTTATTGTATTTCAGCATTTTGAATCTAATTGATATTTCATGCAATAGATAATTGACAAGATTTGTATGTTTCGTGGTTTGCTGAATTTTAAAGTGAATAAAGTTATTTGCAAGTTGACAGAACATCATCAGACTTCTGACATTATTTTTAAGCAAAAATTGTACACATCTCACAATAGCTGCAACTTAATACTATTTTCTGGTCTACATGGCTTCTGTGAACAGTAAAAAGTAAGAACCTTCCAAAGAACTTTTGAGAACCATTTCAAAGGGGTTCCCTGGGAACCATATTTGAAAAGGTTCTCGGTAGAACCTTAAGGGTTCTGCACACAGCTACAAATTGAAAGAACCTTTTATGGTTCTGGTGAGAACCATTTCAAAGGGGTTCTCAAAAGAACCTTAGTCATTAAAGTTCTTGATAGAACCTTAGGGGTTCTGCATACGGGACAAAATGAAAGAACCTTTTATGGTTCTTTCGAGAACCATTCAAAGGGGTTCTCAAAAGAACCTTAGTCATAAAAGTTCTTGATAGAACCTTAGGGGTTCTGCATACAGGACAAAATGAAAGAACCTTTTATGGTTCTTTCGAGAACCATTTCGTAGGGTTCTTATTAGAACCATCATGAAAAGGGTTCTCGTTAAGAACCATTGAAGGTTCTACATACGGGACAAGTCTAAGAACCAGTTTTGGTTCTATGTGGAACCATATTTTCTTAGAGTGTAGAGATAAATTCATGGCCCGCCGAATGGACTAATTTCACGGTTGCTTTGGCAGTGACATGTAATGTAGTAATAAATCTAACGTCATTCCTTGGAAGACGCCTTGTTTTTCTTCTATTTTGACGTTCGTTTGTCGAATAAATCATTGTTTGTTCAACATGGACGTTTCTAAGATGGCAAAAAAGAATCAGATTGTCACGGAGACTAACGAAACAGTTTCTTCCATTTTGGTTTCTACCAATCTCTTTCGACTTTTTGACGTTTACTGTGTGCAGGCCTTGCAACTTGCTTGTTAGGATAAATAACGAACGGATGTATATTTTGCGCTGCTCTTTTTACTTACAGCAGTATATACATGCGGCATAGACTTGCTTTGTTGGTGCCGACTTATCATTTAGAAAAGTCAAAGACAATAACAAGAAATGGCGTTGAGTTTGGTTCAGTTTTGAAGTTTATTTGATTTATAGATTCATATAATGAACATTGTCTTTCATTACGGATTGGTAAGGAAATATTTAGTCCAGTAAAATGTAAAAAAAAAATGAAAAATTGAACAAAAATCTGATTCCATCAGGGATGGGAGAGGTGTTCCATGGCCCGAAATAATTCTGAGAGCAATGTCTTTCACGCGGGAGTGACATCGTCTTAGATGTCACTATGTACGCCACTGAGCAATAGCTTGACCCCTGCCAGCCCCCCCTCCTGTCCCCACTGTCAAACACGTCTCGGGTACTTTGTCGGTAATTCATCCGGTCGTGGTTGATATGTATACAAATATATCTAGGCTACACACACACACACATATATATATATATGTTTACACACACACACACATACACACACACACACATATATATATATATGTTTACACACACACACATACACACACACACACATATATATATATATATTAATATATATATATATATATTAATATATATATATATATATATATATAATGAAGAGGTGATCAATGTATCTATGACAGCTTTCGGCACAAACAAAACCAAGACCGCTAGAAGCCTTTGTTTCCTCTCCCTCTTTGGTATATATGCTAATGATGTAACTTCTTTGTGTTATATGTGATATCATCAAAG
Organism: Apostichopus japonicus; assembly: GCF_037975245.1. NCBI lineage: Eukaryota > Metazoa > Echinodermata > Holothuroidea > Aspidochirotida > Stichopodidae > Apostichopus > Apostichopus japonicus. The sequence continues at coordinate 345,929 of NC_092562.1, forward strand.
ATTAGAAAACCATTCAATTGTACAATAGACTATGACTGGTTATTAAACATCTACTCTTTCCTGCTGTGTAAATGTAAGGCTAAACATTGATTAATGTTATCGGTACTTATGTTAAAGGGAGACCGGTTAACAAACAAAATGCAGGGTAACGGTTATTATACATGAATAGACTAAGTGACAGAGGGGAACTTTAATGCCTATCCAATCTTCCAAGTGGTGTACATTTTGATTGCATAAATCATTTTTCAGTAAGATAAGTCTTTATGTATTTATATTTGCTGTTTATTACATCAGGCACAAAACCATTAACCTACCTTAATATTTAATCTTTACAATGCACAAACGCAATTGAGCGTCAGTGATTATTATGCGCAACGTTAGTATATATCTGTATGATAACAGATACACTGTTCATGCCCAATAACAAACTTTTCATTTTGACAAATTTATTGGAAAGACCAATCCATATTTCTTTAGAAATGCCTGTTTGTTTCCGTCTTTTAAGTCCCTTTTGTACACACAACTTAATAGTTTGCAAACAACGTATAGCTGTGAGGTTTTTTCTTTCTTTCAGTGATAATCGCCCTATCGTATGGCTGTTGCCGTGTATATACAGTAGATCGAATAGACGCTTAATTAAACAAATGCAGACTATTTTGAAGTGGGAATATAAGATAAGCTCTGCAACTGATGAAACACTGCCCTTTTAGAGTTATACTCAGTTTGTGCATTTATTCGGGGATGAGAAATTCACTTGAAAAGTAAGAGCCATCTTCTCTTTAAGTGAATAATATTGAGCCCACCCCCCCCCCTCTTACTATATATACTTATACATACATGAGTACAGTGCTGAAAATCATATCTTATGTATGTAAGACTTATATGCAACCGTTAGCACAACGGTCGTAATTTGTCAATAAAGATCATGGAACTCGACTGGTGGGTCACAGCAGAAAGCATATATTATCTGAACAACATCTAGTTAGCCACGATAACAATCGCTTATATTTCAATAAACACGACGTTATCAGGGTTCACTCTTTTGGCGTGCCTTTTTCCGACAGGGGAAGCTTCATATGTTTCATCAAAATGTATTGTCCCTTACCCCAGTACTGCAATTCTCACGACATATCACGAATCGTGCAAAACATACGTTTTGGGAGGCTAATTTACCAATTGAAACCCCATCTCGCCTCGTGCAGCCATCAATTTGCAGACAATATTGCTACAAATTAACCACTATATCTGCCTTCGAGTATGTTTGTTCGAACGCCGATGGGACAAATTCTCACGAGTCCAGACCCTTTTCACCTGTTAGTAAAGTGCGTAGGATGTTGTTCCTCCCCTGTTTTCGTCCCTCGAGGCACAACCATGGAAAGAACATTTAGCTCCATTTTTTCTTCTCTCTCTCTATCTATCTATCTCTTTGCCTCTTTACCTGATGGGAGAGGATGAAAATTTCAATCGATTTAGTGAAGAAGTAAGAAGAAGAAGAAGACATAAAAGAAAAATCAAATAGCTTCTGAAGTAGGTCTATGAGTAACTGTCAGAGCCTATGTTTACATTCTCTGTTCCCGCCTCGTGGTAATCATCTCTCATCAATTTGATAAGTGGTAGTGTGCGACCATTTATAATATTTAACACTATCGAGTTATGATATATATGTACACTAAAGGTGGCGTTGAAGTGTCTTATTTTTATATTGAAAAAGTATCATACTAATCAGTATGTGAATGAAATGAACTTGACTATGTTATAAGTAGTCTTTCTTTCTTTCTCGACCCCCCCCCCCCCCCTTGATCATTCTTTTTCGAAAGAGAGGAGTTCATTGGGAGTTTATATACAGTTACGTATGCTTGAAGTAAAGTAACTTAATTAAATTTAAAGGTCTAAAAATCGTTATCAAGTCAATGGATATTGTTCCATTCTTTAATTGACTTTGAGTGGGTGAAAAATAAAACACTACTTCAAAATGTATCAATATCAGTCTTAAATGAAGATTACAACTTATGGTGTTGATAAAGTGCGCAGATGGGGGGGGGGGAGCGGGGATTAGGTCAAAATATTTTACTCAATTCTGTTCCCGATGCGGCTCTCATCTTGATTTTTCAAGGGTAGATAATGTTGTTTAAGACGCTAGCCTGGCTACGGCATGTTTTCGTTGAATTCGCAACAATTTCATTGTAACGTATTCGTACCCAAACGTTTTAAATCTAAAATTTTCCAGGAAGTCTTCGTTAGGGGGTAACAAAAGTAATACATTTTTGTTAAACTTTATGGGACGTTGACGGTTTCCCTTTATAGTAAGCATCAGCTAATTAAATCATAAAACCTTTCGAGAACCTCTAGTTTGTGGTAGTTATGTACATATTTTGTTGTATGGGTACGATGTGCCGTCTCAAGTGTCAATATACATGATACATGTATGAAATAACATATTCGGTATAAAAAAAAACAACTATATACAAAAAATGCAATTACCAAGTGTATAGTGTTCTCACGCTTGTGGATTGATTTTTATCAGTATACCGGTACGCACGTATAACTAAGTGCGCGTTCGTTCTTGCTCACGAACTTTACATATTATGATGACGTAAAACAGTCATACTTGCTCTACGCAACATTTACCATGTTCAGGAGGAAAAGAAAAACATCTGATCTTGTATGGAATATGTCTATAGCTATTTAATCTTTTATTTTCTTCAAGTTATTTAACTTTAGAATACTCCTTTAAAGACAATAAACAACAACAACGGTTTCTTAAACGGTGAGGGTCCAAATACTAATCGTTGATCTTAATCCTGTGTTTTATGAATTCTAATAACTTAACAAAACCATTTTTCTTTTATTGACTTCTCTGGTAATTCCCTGTTATATATATATATATATATACATATATATACATATATATACATATATATATATATATATATATATATATATATATATATATATATATATATATATATATATATATATATATATATATATATATATATGTTTTTTAAACTACTGTATCCAGCCCCTTTTACTGATGAGCCATATATGTGTAAAGGGTCATTTAAATTAAAAATTGTATAACAATACAACCTTGACTGCTGCTGACAGTGTTAACTAACGATCTATAATATATTATTTATTGATTTATTTATATATATATATTTTCGCCTTAATTCGTTATCCTGTAATCGTTCACATCATTTGAAGAAGTATAAAACCCATTAATTAAGCTTTGAGTTAAACCAATGACTCTTTTCATATGTAATTAACTTCACCACATTTTTGCCTCTATTTGACCTAATTCATTGAAACCATTATTTTCTCTCACTCTCCACTCTCTCCACTCTCTCGCTCTCTCCTCGACTTTGAAGGAAGCATCAAGCAGGCATAATACACAAAGCAGAAAGTAATAAACTACGAAATCTTTGATTTGTCTATCATAAAAATTTATCAATCTAGCGAGAGATCTAAAAATATCCTTGATATGATTTTAGTATATCTTATACTCGAGCAGTCAGTCCGTCCTTCCGTCTGTTTGTGAGTTTTGTATAGACGTGATGATCTGTTCAATATTACTCGGCCTATTGTGTACAGTTTTATTTGAGTGTAAAACTTGTATAGATATATATTCATCATAATTATTAATAAAGAACAAATTGACAACCATTTCGTCGCGTGATGAAATCACGATAATATTTTATCACTGGTCTGGTTAGTATATAAAGATGTTGTTACATATGTTTGATAGCTGACGGTGGTGTCTGAACATGGGTATTGTCAAATTCATATTGGTGTTCATGGTACATAATGTATTACACTTTTAAATCATAAATCATTCATAATGAGTTAAGTTAGAAAGAAAGAAGAATAAAAACATTCAAGGTCTTTTTCAAACATCTAACACCAGTTCTTGACAAGGTCATCAAAAGTTTTTGCTAGAATGAAATATTATTGTCAACACAGCGAACTTTGTTAAAAGTTTGAGTGTGTTTCAGGTAATGTCTCCCTCTGCATTTAACTGGAGGTGCGTTATAAAGAACTGTCAGCTCCACCCCTACCCCCCCTCCCGCCTCCCCGCCCATAAACATACTCGTGCAATACCTAAGACTGCTACGTGACTCACGTTGTCACCAGGAGTAAGCGATTGGACGTGTAACATGTATCACGTATATATATATATATATATATATATATATATATATATATATATATATATATATATATATATATATATATATATATATATATATATATATATATTTATATATATATATATATATATATATATATATATATATATTTATATATATATATATATATATTTATATATATATATATATATATATATATATATATATATATATATATATATATATATATATATATATATATATATATATATATATATATATATATATATGAATATATATATATAAAAACCTTGCAAGGAATATACTCGCAGACGCTTGCCGTATATGATTTATGTATGTATATAGACATATATATCTCTATACACACACACACACTATTTTGTTATAAACGTCTATCACCTTAGTTATTACATGTAGAGAATTTTCACACAGTGTCTTCTTTTTTTTTGGGGGGGGGGTTCTCTTCTCTTCCCTGTTCTTCTTCTGTTTTTCATTTTTTCACATATTTTAATTGCGCTTGGCGTGTAGTTAACTTCTAACCTCAGACGATGTTATACCATTGTGTATTAAAGAACAACTTCTATGCATATACTACATAACAAAAAGAAAAAATGTTAGAATCAATACCAGTCGAAATTTAAGAGTAAACACAATGATTTAATATTCTCCTAAAATCAATAGTAGCTTCCAAAAACTCGATGTGTCCTTAACTGCTTAATGTCGTTCGTGCTACAAGCTGATGACGTCATTACCTTGAACAGCCAAAAGAAGAAGGAAAGAAAAAAAACTTCAGTAGAAAACATGGACAAGTCGAAGCGAGAAAAGCGAGAAGAATAGAACAACGTTAAATGTGTTAATTTAATCAAGGTTGACTTTTTGCACCGTTTTGAGATTCTCTTGCTGCGGCGATGCGGACGAATTTTTCTTCTTCTTTTTTCTTTCTGTATCTCACATATCTCACCTTCTTTCTGCTCGAATGCTTTCCAGAAAAGAAAAGGAAGAAAAAAGAAAGATCTTAGGTAGAAAATCTCCGTTGAGCGCCGTATACGTTTAAAGTGTTTTTATATTAAATTTAGAACAAAATATGGCATCTTCTCTCCACATTTGACTCTCAGAAGTAAAGAAATGGAAGAAAATCAAAGTTTGCGATATTCTTCTCCAACTTTAATTGATATCAAAGGCGGTGTTGCATGTTGAACTTACAGGCTTGATCGAAGTGCCTGCTACAACATTATTTTGCTTGTATTTCTATAATAATTTCTCGTATTAAGAAGAAATGCCTGCGTGCAGGAGAGACTGGTGTAAACGTCCCTTTAATAAATTTATCTTGTCATCATATTGCCATAGCAACAAGTGAAATAATATCGTAACGTGGAGTATACAATGTCAGAACCAAACATCATAAACTGTTAGGTTCTGCTGACTTATTTACTACTCTTGTTTTATAATTTCGGAATGTTTAATCAATATTTCAGACATTTGGAAGAATTTTTAGTTTTTAGTCGTTTCAATGTCAATTCGCATGTTACCATGGTTATTAACCATGTCGTTAATTAGCCATATTAATACTTAACCTGCATTTTTGATTGATATCTCAGCCTTTTTCCATCTTTTTCTTTATGACAAAAGGACACACTAAACATTGGACATATACTCCCTCAAACTCCTCTTCCCCAACCTCCCCTCCCCTTATAATAATAATAATAATAATTAAAAATGGGACTTCGTTAAAGTAATTAAGTTTGCTTTCAGTTCCAAGAATTTCAAATTGATGGAATAAATTAAAAGTTCCTACCAACATCTTAAAATGACACCACAAAATAAGCCAAGCAGAAACGATCAGGAATCAAAACGCATGAGGTCGTAAACGTGCCAATCGTGTTTTAAAGAAAGCAGTCTTTTCTTTTACAAAAGGAGTAATAGAGATCGTTCAGGCGCTGCACGGATGGATTCTTCTATTATATAGACATACCTATATATTTTTATATGCGAAACTTATTTGGTGAACCTCATGAACTATGCGTCACAAGAACTTCAATTATTTAGACAGGGGTCAAACTAACTACGAAGATCATTCAATTTCTTTAGATATCTATAATAGAAAGAAAATACTTGGGTTTGAAAAAAAAAGATATACCCAGGGGTAAATTAAAGAAAGACAATGAAGTTTTAATGGACTTTTTAGAAATTGAAGTAAACTATTATGATTCTAGGGAAACTTATTTATTCTCAGCAGACAACAACGTCTTTAATGCGTCTTTCTTTATTTGGCAGTTAGCCAAGAATGTAGGTTTCGTTGTCATGCACATTCATGGGTAATCCGGGTCGCTTTTTGTGGTCGTTAATTAAAGCAGCATTCCAGGGGTTCATACAACTACAAGGCTAAAGGTAATGTGCCATACAACATTGACCATATCAAACAATACAAATATTATAAGCTCTTTTAAATTGTATTTTTTATTTATTTTAAAGACTAACTAGTAAAAATGCATTGCAGAGTGGGGAGCAGGGGTGAGAAAGACACGGGGGGGGGGGGGGTGATTGCAAGTAAATGTTCAAACTTCAATAGAATTCCACTGCCATTCTGAAAGCCTTTTTTATTTCTTGAGATGCCTTATATAATTGTTGTAGCTCAAAAAGCTATGCTGGGTTGAGCTATTGTGATACCCCACCGTCACTCTATCTATCTATCCGTCCATCCATCTATCCATCCAGCCATCCATCCATCCATCCATGCAACCAATAGAAAATAACACTACAATAGTATAAACACCAATAACACAGCTGTAACAGTTCTACTAACAATAATAAGAACAATAAGAATGATAGAAATATTAATTGATTAATGAGCCTGCATGTATATAGTTACTCTTCTCAATATCACAATTTATTCTCCACTTATTTTACGAATAACATTTCTGAAGTTCTGTTTTAGTTTAACTTAATATGTTATCTACAGATGATAAGTTTACTTTGGGATATAAAACTTGATAACATCCGCGAAATACAGCTGTTAGCCAGAAATTCATAATCTCGTAAAAAAAAGCTCATGGGTGAATTCTGCCTAGACTGTTAACGAGAACATCACGTGGGTAACACCTGCAGCACAAACAAATATTAATTTTACTAATCAAGAACAGAAGTTGGAAATTTGGAAATGAAGCTCAACTTGCTCGCAGCTTTTTAAAATCCTACAAAACCATTTCTTTTAGTGCCCTCTGTTGTTTTTTGTTGGTGGCTTTTGCCCTGAACCAAACTTTTAACCATATGCTGAAATGAAACTGAACGGCTTTGTGTATATTAGATAAAGATTATTACTTAGATTCTATTTTAGCGAAACGTTTTGACTTGAAGGGCCATCCTATCAATCATTGGTGTAGCGTTCTCTTAGGCTTAAGTTAATGTACGTCAAGTGCAGGGGAAAATATATTCCTTCGCTTTCGCATAATATTGCATAAAATATTATATGCGTTACAAAAGAGTATTAACCATGTACTTGAAACAACAGAGGGACACGCTATACAGTGAGCTTGCTGCCGTGTATGCAAAAGCACAATTTGCAAAAACAATCTTTTAGAATTGTTGTTGAGTACCAGTGTAAGTACCAATGTGAGTACAAGACTCAGAAAGCGAATATTAGTACTTATTCTTGTACTAGTATATCTGTGCTTTTATCGCAACCTGGGAATTCTACTTCGTTATGTTTTGTAGATCGATAAGCTTTTTTTTCAGAAACATTTATTTTTTCATAATTTTTTTTCAAAAACATTTATTTTTTCATCAACTTTTTTTTCATAAACATTTTTTTATGTTATATAGGTATAAGTCGTTGGAATGTTTGCCAAGTATACAGTGTTATTCCGGCTTTAGGGAACGGAAGCTTAATGATGGTCAAACAGTTACGTCCAATTGTTCACCTGGCTCAGGCTGGCTGCCTTTGTTGGCACAGTACATATGTTTGGCCTTAACAACATTCGTGTGTGTATTCATAAACTTAACATGAAACAAATAGTGCAGACCACCCCGGGCGGTTCATACGCGTAAGAGTATGTACGCTTCTGTATAGCTATCGTCTTTAAAAAAGAAATGTTTGATTTATCCAAATTGCAAAACGACATGGCAATTTGATCTTCGTTTTAGTTTAATGACATATTTCCAACTTTTCTAGAGAAATCTTTTGTCAATAATGGTAGTACGATAATAAATGTCATTGCATGCTCAAAATATTGAGTTTATGAGAATTTTGTTTTCAGAAATCTTTTTCCATATATATAAATAAATATATAAATGTTATATATATATATATATATATATATATATATATATATATTTATATATATATAACATTTATATATATATATATATATATATATATATATACATATATATATATATATATATATATATATATATATATATATAGATGTAGGCCTATCTATAACCTGTAAATACAGATCCGGACAGACATATCAAGTACTCCTCACAGAAAATCCCCACCTCCCCCCACCTCACCAAAACAAAAAAGTTGTGTCGCCTCACTAATGTCTTTTGAAGATATTGTCAAGAAGCACTGGAATTTCCCCTTATCATTATCCATTCCTTAATTTGAAATTTCCCTCGGCAGATTCTCGTGACATATTTTCAGAATTTTCTTTTCTTTTCTAAATCTCTTATATTTCTATTCTATATACGTTTTGTTTTTAAATACATTTCAACATTCTTGAGATATCACATGAATCTGATTGATATGCATGTTTTTTGGCCTCTAAAGTTTGCTTCATGAGTAGACGGGGCAAAAATTCAAGTTGACTGTCAATTATTTCCCAAACGCCGGTCTCAAAATGAACCGACCGCTTTTTTGTTTTTAAAGTATTTGCTCAGACCACATATTATAGATATATATATATATAAAGAGAGAGATTATCACAAAATTTTCGAAAAAAAAATCATAACTTGAAAACCTGGGTAAGAGCATCTCCGTTTCATTTATAATCTAGTATATATTTTGCAATCATGAAAAATGTCTTCGGATAATGACATGTTGACAGCAGAAATTGACTCGTTGTAGCTTTGACTATAATTTTGACGAAGTATTAAGGAATGGACTCTTTACGTCGTAAGTTAGAAAATATTTTGTCGTACTTACAATAATGTACTATGAGAAAGAAACGTTTTCCTTCTTGATAAAAATGTAATAATTATGGCAGTTGGTTTTGGCAATAATTATCAAAGACAAAGCAAACATACTCAGTTCACTGGCTGACGAAAGGAATAGATTGGTTTCAATTTTTAATTCAAATCTGGACGAAGAAAGGAATTATACCTCTTTTGTTTTACTTAGAAAGGGTCGCTTGTACTTGCAACACTGAGGACGATTTCCTCTTCAAATAAACTATACACGGAGGCAAAAAGGAAGCAAACGTAATTATTAGTTTTAAAAGATGACTTTAGTCAGAATTTCAGTCTTGATATGCTTATAGTCCAACAAAAATGGAACTTTTGAGTTAAAAGCAACGTTCTCTAGCTTTTCCGGTTCTTCAAGGTATGCTGAATCTCTGGAATGGCTTCTTTAAGGCAAAAATAATGATGACGTCAGTTTCTCAGATCCGGCTTTAAAATGTTATTGTGTAATCCATTGTATTTTATCAATATTCTACCATAACTCAACCATAGTATGATCTTTTAACTTCATATAAACAACAGAGCTAATACTTGGCTGATATTCAACATTTGTTCTTGACACACTTTATTTGTAACATGTATAAACAGGTCATTTGCAACCACGAACGTTATTTCGATTGGCCCCATTGAATATTTGTGTTACATCTGTGGAGCTGACCTAATGGTCTATTTATTGGAATACATAGTCTATAATCAGGGACAAGGGCGTAGGAACTGGGGGGGCTGTGGGGCGCCAGCCCCCCCCCCCCCCCAGTGAAAAACATGGAGGGGCGGAAGTATCATTCCGCCCCCCGCTTCGCAAGTCAGAAAACCCCTTTTTCATTTCCAAATGAGAAAAAAATCTCATTTGGAGCACCAAATTGCATCTAAGGCCAGGTGAAAATGCAAAATTATTTACAAAATGGAGTGGGTGTTGAAGTGTGCTATATTGCACCAAATTGCATCTGAGGCCACCTGGAAATGCAAATAAATTCACCCCCTCCCCTTAGACCCCTCCCCCAGGACGCGTCCATCAGGCTTCAGCCCCCCCCCCCACTCAAAAGTACCTTCCTACGCCACTGATCAGGGAGTTGTTCCATAACAACTCCCTGGTCTAATCACTTTTAGCTGATGTACCTGAGCTGTTTAAAGGGTCAATTCCTCCAAAAGTTGTTTTTGTTTCTGCACCCTGCAGGGTGAAGCAGGGGGCCCGGGAGCCTCTGTTTTGAGTGGTACACAATTGGGGTGTGTAGGTGTGGTATGTTACCCTCGACACGGGAATAACTGTCTTAAAGACAAAGGCCTTGATGAAAGACTGTGCAAACCTTCAACTTTAACTTTGGAGTGATTGTGATCAAGTGATATAAATGAATAACCTCATTTTCTTCTTGTTTGTATGAACCTTCAACTTTAACTATTGTGTAATTGTGACCAAGTAATATAAATATAATTATTACATGTGCATGGTTAAAGCTGATGTAGGCCTAATTGATTAATCACGTGTGACAATAAGCCCTTTCATGTTACTAGCTAAAGTGCGCATGCCCAAAGTAATTTCGTGAGCATAACAATAGCAAGAAAACCCAGCCTATATATAAATACTCCCTTTGTTTGTGTATGAGGTTGACATAAATATTTACTATACTATGAAATATTAAAGAGTAAATGTCATAATAATGTAAACAGCTTATAAATAATGTAGACACATTGACGAAATGCCACATCACTTCCTTGGGTACAACATATTTTGTGACGCTAAACATGGGTCGCTTTCATATACAAGCATCACTGTACAATGTATACAGTGTTGACCATTCATGTGTTAAGTCTGTTATTGTTTTACTAGTATAAATACAGAAACGTAACATCACGTTAAAACCATTCCAAATATGATGGTTTCAAACCACCGTATATGCCAATTGTCTGCACAATGGGTATATATATATATATATATATATATATATTTATACATATATATATATATATATATATATATATATAAACATATATATATATATAAACATATATATATATATAAACATATATATATATATAAACATATATATAGATATAAACATATATATATATATACAATGAAAGTGTATGTACAACCTAACATTACGGATTGATTTCGAAGACATAACAGAAAATGTCAGCCTTTACTGTAGGGTATATGTATATATAGCCCTAGCAGTGACAGTCAAGTTTGCCCTCTTTTTGTCTTTTAAATCGATGCGTCTTGCCTTGCTGGGACGAGTCTTGGTCACCCCCTCCAGCCATCTATCGACCACTACTTAATCATCATACACACACCAAGTGGACATAAAGATAATTAGAGCGATGATCAAAAATCGCTTCAAGCATAAAACGAAGAACAGACACTAATTGTGTCCCAATAATGGCCCTCTAGAGCCCAAGAATTGAGTTAAGGCGACCGAGATGGTTAATTAGCGGATTAATGTTCTAATTTAACGCTCGTGTGGCATTCCGTAGACTGAGAGACGCAATACGACGTTGTGCTACTGTATAGGCTTAAAACAAAATAATAATAACCTTGTTCGTTCGTTGACGACAAATTATACATTGTTTTTTTTTTAATTTTTAAACTGTTTTTTTTCTGTGTAACCGGAAAGCTTAGTAAATAAAATCGAATAGAATTGCTAATGTTATGTAACAGTTCACTAACATTAAAATGCCTCATTATCATTGCGGATTCAATGAACAGATGTGAAAGTCATTAAAAGATGCAAGTAGGTGATATTTCATGATGACGTCAGAGTAGCCGGGGGGCAGGGGCAATATCGATGACGTCATGAAATAATCCATGTTTGACCCCGTTTCCATGGCTTAAAGTAGCTATCCACAGTTGGGACAATTTCGTCTATACTGTACTTTCATGTCCCGCTTCCAAAGCACTCGTAGTGTCAGTATACGAGCAGTATGCAAATCATGTTCCTATCAAATAAAGGAGAGGAACTGTTCATACTGTCAATACGAGTGCTTTGAAGCATGATTTGGGAAGACAGTTTAGAGTGGTATTAGCATTTGAAAACTGTCCAAACTGGCGAAAAAGTTATTAAACCCTGCGTTCCTACAGGAAAGAGGTCATAGCACGTGACATGAGATATATAGCTATGGAACGTGTTCTTGGAATGAATTTTGTTTTCTTTTTTTTTTCCATATTTTTCTCCTTAAGTCTCCTAGCTGGTTTCTCTCCGAATAAGAAACATTTGAAACATGTTTGCTTTGATTATTTAGGACATGACCTTGATTGTTTCAACAAAACGCAACTTTCATGTTACTATTTTACTCTATGAATATCTTATGACTTCATTCACTTCATTTTCAAAACTGACTTTTCCGAAACTATAGTCACTCCGCTCAAATAGTTTTTTTTTCCCCTAAATACTGTACTGTATTTCAGAGAGGTGCTGATAGCCAGGTCGAATCACTGTGACAACTTGGAGCCCCTTCGTATTTCTTTGGCAATAGGGGCACCCCTCCCCCATCGGTCGGGGAAACCCATGAGTAGGGGGATTGTTTTGCAAACTTGAAACTATTAATTAGCATAAAATTGCGCTAAGACCTTATTGTAGACCTAATGTATTGTCTATACATGCTTCATAATGCATCATTTGAACTCTAAACATTAGGATTTCTGACCTCCCCCCTCGTACATGGGAGTCGCAGTCAACCAACCCCTCCACCCACCCCCCCCCCCACCTCCACCCCCACACGCAACTTTTGAAATCCTGTCTGGATCAAAACTGAGTGCTTTACTATTCATTCACAAATTACAACTTCGATGTTGATGTGCCGTCAATATTTGAGTTGTGAATACTTCTTGCTATACTATTATGGCCTGCGTATATTTGATCCTTCCTCTCATCGGTAAAGTACTATACCGTTGTTGGCAGTGACAATAATAAATACTCGCGCATAATGAAATGACCTACTGAGGGTTCAATGCAACCCCTTACGGTATATCCTAGACTCATTAAAAAATAGGCCTCTCGGTAATAAGACTCACGCCAGTTTACAGCTAAGAGCATAAAACGAAACAATTGATAAAGTGTCAACGGAGAGGAAAACTATCGACTGCTGTACGATGCTTTTTCTTCTCTTGAATTGTTCTTCTTTTTCTTCACTTTCACGATCTAAATAGTCAACATCCGTACAGTTCTATCTTGTTTACGTTCCCCTCGCTTGCAGTGAACGTAAATTACACCCACAGAAACTGAGGCATTTATAACTGTAAGTAAACACATCCAAGGTTGACGATATCTTACTTTTTCTCCTTTTTTCTTTTTCTTTATTTCTTTTCTTCTTCTTCTTCTTCGTCTTCTTCTTCTTCCTTCGATTAAAGTATCGTCTTTTTCTCTGTTTTACTTAAAGCATTCCGACATTTACAACTTGGTTATAATAGAGCCACCAAATGAACGATTGAGGCCCTCGGGACGGAATATTGAAAAATGTCTCGATTCCTTGCCAAAAATTAGAAAAAGAAGAAACAAGAAAAGAAAGAAAGACCTTAGGTCGTCGGTATATTAGAATGAGCAGATACTAAAATGGTATGATTTTCGATTGAAAAACACGATAAACTTTAGAGGACGAAGATCATGCGAAGGGTTTCCCCTAGAGAGTATTAAATTACAAACCAGGCAAAGAATCAAGTCAGGATCTATCAGCGATACTAGTTTGCGTCGTAAAGACAAACGATTCTTGAGCGGAACCAAGTCCAGTGTTTAGGACGACAACGACGACGATCACTTTACTCCTATATATAACAAGACTCACATCCCTTTATAAGATGGGAGATTAATGAAAGAGTTGACTTCAGGTCACCCGTTTCATTTCCTCTCTTTTCTCTTCATATCTCGTTTTTGTTTCTTCTTCTTCTATAAAATGTGGTTCTACTCTTCTTTTGGATAAGCTGATACATCCAACGACCCTTTGGATGGAGGTTGACCTAGAGAGTGCTATATGGTATAGTTGCAATAAGAAACCTCAGCGCGTGGACTTAACTTTATTATAAAATACACACATAGACAAACATACGCACACACATATACATATACATAACATATCCATAAACATTTTCATTTACATACATATACACACACATGTACACATACATACATAAATACATACATATATACATATGATATATACATATACAGATACATATATTTATAATATACATATATATTTATACATATACCTAAATATATACATAAATTTCATGGAATGACCCCATACAGTTATGCCGAGGTAAAATACTATTCCGTGTATATCATTAATATCATAAATATAAACCAAAACACTGATGTGTTACAAGCTTCCCTGCAATACAGTTATACGACGGCACACGTAGCCTGTAAAACCAATCCAAACCCACGCGATGACCCCAGACAACGCCGTGCATGTATAGTACCCACCGCAGGCAGTCAATTCCATTCCACCAAGCTTGATGTGTAAATTTTCCGCCCAAATTCGCTCACAGAATGCCCTAGAAATCATCAACATAATAGAGCAGTTTGATGATGATGTTGATGATTGGGGTTTTAGAAGACGCATAACATTTTCTCACCTATAAAAGCAAATGCAAGATATGAAATTAACATAGCGAGTGCTTTCAAAATATGATAAATGCTGCTTCACATTCCTGGGCACGGAATGATGACTACAAATTAGTGGTACATGTATAGAAGCAAGTTCGAATCGGTTGGAATAAAGAGTTAGTGGTTGGTCCATGTCCTAATTACGTATATATACAACTTGTCCTGGAATAACATTCACTTTGCTAACAAAAAATAATGTGTTTTCTTTTTCTCTTTGATTCGAATAGAAGACGTAATTGATTGGTTTTAATTTAAGCTACATGTTTTAATAAAACTGCGGAAAGGTGCCATAAATTTGGAAATCAAATCCGAGTTAATATGGTCCGTTTATCCTAGTAATACCTTGCACTTAAAAAATTATAACACTGTTGGGCACTGTTTTTTTTTTTTTTTTTTTTTTGGCGGATATTCCTGTCATTGTCCTTACGAAAAACTTCGACATCCAGTCATTCTTGTAAAGTGTTTATTTTGAATTATTGAAGTTGACGATCTGAAAGTGATCAATCTTATTCATTGGATTGAATCGCTATTTCTGTCCATCTCAGTCTCATGACACGATCTCTTTATGAAAATGTTCTCATCGTCGTTGCTAGGTAACCATGTTTTTTGTTGTTGAAGATTCCTCTCGGATATCTAGCAAAATATATAAAGGGTACCCTCAAATTGCCATTAATGAGGTATACTTCAGTCCTGCCGGTCTGATATTTCATCCTCACACATTTTGCACCTGACCTCCTTCAGGTTGCGAGAGGAAAGCTCTGCTTCGTTTAGTTTACACTGCTTGCGTGATAACATGAGGTGACTTGGGATTGTTTCTTTCTGTAGCCTACATGTTTGAAGAAATCCAGTCATCCTGCTAACACAGGGATTGTCTTTTCTTTCACTGTGGCCTTGTTGAAATAGAACACTACCAAGTTCTTATTATGGCCATTGCTCATTAATCACTTAGTATTTTTTCCCCTTTTTAACAAGCTCTTTGGTTTACGAGTATGATTTACTTTCTCAATCACATGATATTACACCGCCCGCCCGCCCGCCCGCCTGCCCCCCCCCCCCCAATGCAATGTTTTGAGTTTGTCTGCACTCATTAAATATTTCTTGAAAATTACTTATTTAAATCAATTTACGCTGTAACCAATGGTATGGCTTCCAACCTTAGGTCATTTGTTTGAATCCCGTTACAGAATGAAATGTTTGTATTTGTGCAAATTGGTTATAGGTTCGTGCACTATAAAGTGTGATAACCCCACAGAAAAATGAAATAATATCTGTAGCACTTTTCAAGTTTATGAAAATATACTTTTTGGGGGGCTTTCCATATTTGAAACGAAACATGACTAAAGTCAGCCCAATGAACCACATTGTTTATAAATCAATTATCATTAAGAGTTCGCTCGATATCACCTATTAATAAAGCGAAGGCCTATTCAAGTGTATACTTGCTGGAAAAGAAGTTTAGGATACAGGCCATTAAGCTATAGCTCATCAGACCACAAACAAAAACGCAATTAATCATCTAAATATGTTAACAACACTTCTTGCGCATTTATGATATACTAAAATGTGCGTTTTCACTTTATTAAGGACGGAGGATACAACCCATGTTATGCTGTGCATAGGATTATGTCATCGTTCTTTTCTACATATTCTTGCTTGCAGAGTGATCAGAAGTTAAAACGTAAAACATGGATTTCTTTAGGCCTATCACCTTAACTGAGATAAAAAGTGCGATCGTATGGTTCTTACATCGTCAACATCATTTTTACTGTGCGCATGCCCAGTTGAGATCCCGAAACTGTTGATTAGTCAGGTTGTCATTATTGAAAGGATATGTATAGCCTATATATATATTTTTTTTTTTTTTTTTTTTTGGGGGGGGGGGGGGACTTCTCTGCTTTTGTTTACTGGACAATTCGTGCTTATAATTTATTCATAAATGCCTAAACCAACTTTCTGTATACTGGACCAGTCTCGAATGCGATTCGAGACTGGTCGAGTGTATAGAGAGGAGAATTGCTTCAGGATCGAAATGTTAGACAAACACTGGTTTGTTGCCGTGGCAATCATGAAGTCATAATTAAAAGAAATGAAGACATGGTGTAACGTTGCCATGAGTATATGTTTATGGGCAAAGAAATGTTCCAAATTGCAAAAGAATACTGTACAATATATATAGCCTACTTGCAATTAGTTACAGCAGTAGTACTGTATATGTTTTCACACACACCGAGTCTCAATACACACTGTACGTACTTCTTAAATCATCCAGTTAGATACTTCGAGTAACATGAATGACTAAGGGATTAATTTTGAGCTTAATTTTGAGCTAGAGTCAATGTCAGCAACCTTATCGAGGTGCTTCAACGAAGTGTAAAGCGTCCAATGTCGACACTATAAGTATAACAGAAGAAACCTTGTCGCTAAGCCTAACAATAACGTTAGCACTACTACAGTACTAGTACTACTAGCAGTAACGACATGACTGACTAGGCCTAGCGATCTGTCAGACTCGCAATAACACTGCGGTTACTACAAGTCCAAACCTGTCGAACAATGGGGCTCGAAACCTCTTCAAAAACTGCTCATTCTCATGCCCAGTAAACGTTTATTTGAACGGTTCATCTACCGACCAGGGATAGACGAGTTCTACTCAAAAGAATGTTAGCAACAGGCAACGTTGAGCTAGCCTAACTGTTGTAGCGTTTACGGACTTTCCAAAACACACATAACTCAGCATCTGTTTATTGCTCAGCCTCCTCGATGACGTCATCATCGGTCTCAAATCAAATTTAAGACCGGTTCCCCTCGTATTTATCCCCTTAATAAAGATGTATATATATATATATATATATATATATATATATATATATATATATATATATATATTTACATTTATATATTTACATTTATATATTTACATTTATATATTTACATTTATATATTTACCAAAAATAAAGTACGGTAGCGGTTTTGTTATTATTGCAAATCAAAACACTTTAAGAATTTTCTTAACAAAAAGATAAAGAGGGTGTGTCCCCTCCCCGATAGACCCTTGCCCTGGACTTCATAACATCTTAGCTCCCACCCCACCCTTCACCAACCTAACCATCCGCATCTCCAGGAAAATAATATTGCTTGCACCACAGTGCAGTTATATACTGCCCTGTGGGTGTGAATCCAATTCACGAATAAGATTTCTTCAAAGAAAAATTAATTTGCAATATCCGAAGCAATTTCTTCTTTCTGTTAGAACTATAGCACACATGACTATTACCGTTGACCGTGTATGAATGTATGTACGTATGTATGTATTTATGTACGTATATATATTTATATACACAGCAAATGTCCTTGCATGCGTATTTTCTTACATCTCTAAACAATTAGGCATAATATATAGCTGCAATTCAATGCTGTATTACATATAGGAATCCCAAATAAGTTTTCATCATCCAAGCAGCATTTATTACCTGATTACCATTACGTGTATTCGGTCAGTCGCAGCTTTATATATATTCAGCACGTTTTAAACGAATGGCAATGAATACGAATGAATATAGCAAGAGAGTGTATTAACGACTCGCTGGGGTATGATATATATATAGTTGCATGTAGTCCAATGCAAGAATAATGAATGCTTGCATATAAAGAAAGAAAAAACGGGGGGGGGGGGGGGGAGAATATCAGACCTGAGAAATGTTCCTCGAAGAATGACAATTTAATTAAATTTGTGATTCGAACCAGTGTAGAAGAAAAAGTGTACTACTGTTCGACAAATTATGGTAAGGTGTTGTCAATTAATCTTGTTCCGCGGAAGTGTGCTATTATCTTTTTGAATAGGCGGAATGCATTATAAATGCATGAAAGCGTACATGTGTATAATGCATGACAGAGTACATGTGTATAATGCATGACAGAGTACATGTGTATAATGCATGACAGCGTACATGTGTATAATGCATGACAGCGTACATGTGTATAATGCATGACAGCGTACATGTGTATAATGCATGAAAGAGTACATGTGTATAATGCATGAAAGAGTACATGTGTATAATGCATGACAGCGTACATGTGTATAATGCATGACAGAGTACATGTGTATAATGCATGACAGCGTACATGTGTATAATGCATGACAGAGTACATGTGTATAATGCATGACGGAGTACATGTGTATAATGCATGACAGCGTACATGTGTATAATGCATGACAGCGTACATGTGTATAATGCATGACAGAGTACATGTGTATAATGCATGACAGAGTACATGTGTATAATGCATGACAGCGTACATGTGTATAATGCATGACAGAGTACATGTGTATAATGCATGACAGCGTACATGTGTATAATGCATGACAGCGTACATGTGTATAATGCATGACAGCGTACATGTGTATAATGCATGACAGAGTACATGTGTATAATGCATGACAGAGTACATGTGTATAATGCATGACAGCGTACATGTGTATAATGCATGACAGAGTACATGTGTATAATGCATGACAGAGTACATGTGTATAATGCATGACAGCGTACATGTGTATAATGCATGATAGCGTACATGTGTATAATGCATGACAGCGTACATGTGTATAATGCATGACAGAGTACATGTGTATAATGCATGACAGAGTACATGTGTATAATGCATGACAGAGTACATGTGTATAATGCATGTTAATAGATTTCATGAATAGAATCTCTTTCATCCTTGGCTCTTGCTGTGTTTATTGTTTTGTTTTGTTGTTTGTTTGTGTTTGTCTTCAAAACGAATTCTCGTATTGTTTCTTTCTTTTGTTTTTCGTTTGTTTTGTTTCTGTTTTTTCTTCTATTTGTCTTTTAACTGCATGCATGTTTTCTGTTCCTTTGCTATTTGATATTGCTACTGTTTTCTTTCTCTGTGGTTTTCCTTTCTTTTTCTGTTTCTTTACTTTTTCTTCTTGTTTTTACTATTGGAGCTTCTTTCTGTCCTTTTGTTTTTTTTTTCTTCTTTTTTTCTATTTTTACTTTCGTCCCCCCCCCCCTTCCCTCCTTTGTTCTTGCTGTATGAATTTTGAACGAAAAGGAAGGTGTCACGTACCATAATTATTATAATGCTAGGTCAGATGTCCACACACCTTCTCATTAAATATCCCCACAGAAGAAGAGAAGATAAGAAAATGATTAAGTTATTTCTACTAACAAGTTTAACAGTGTCTCCGTCCATCGGCCTACAGTGTATTGTTACCGGTATCAAATTGCAACGAAAAGTGTCACACATTTTGTACTCTCACCCATGACGTTACACACATACTCATGACGTTGTACTCTCACCAATGACGTTGGACTCTCACCCATGACGTTGTACTCTCACTCATGACGTTGTACTCTCACCCATGACGTTATACTCTCACCCATGACGTTGTACTCTCACCCATGACGTTGTACTCTCACCCATGACGTTGTACTCTCACTCATGACGTTGGACTCTCACCCATGACGTTACACACATACTCATGACGTTGTTCTCTCACTCATGACGTTGTACTCTCACCCATGACGTTGTACTCTCACCCATGACGTTATACTCTCACCCATGACGTTGTACTCTCACCCATGACGTTGTACTCTCACCCATGACGTTGTACTCTCACCCATGACGTTGGACTCTCACCCATGACGTTATACTCTCACCCATGACGTTGGACTCTCACCCATGACGTTACACACATACTCATGACGTTGTACTCTCACCCATGACGTTGTACTCTCACCCATGACGTTGTACTCTCACCCATGACGTTGGACTCTCACCCATGACGTTACACACATACTCATGACGTTGTACTCTCACCCATGACGTTGGACTCTCACCCATGACGTTATACTCTCACCCATGACGTTGGACTCTCACCCATGACGTTACACACATACTCATGACGTTGTACTCTCACCCATGACGTTGGACTCTCACCCATGACGTTGTACTCTCACCCATGACGTTGGACTCTCACCCATGACGTTGTACTCTCACTCATGACGTTATACTCTCACTCATGACGTTGTACTCTCACCCATGACGTTATACTCTCACCCATGACGTTGTACTCTCACCCATGACGTTGTACTCTCACTCATGACGTTGTACTCTCACTCATGACGTTGTACTCTCACCCATGACGTTGTACTCTCACCCATGACGTTGTACTCTCACTCATGACGTTGTACTCTCACTCATGACGTTATACTCTCACCCATGACGTTGTACTCTCACCCATGACGTTGTACTCTCACTCATGACGTTGTACTCTTACTCATTTTCAAGGCAGATAGGCTAAACCAGTATGAATGATTTCCCGAAATGAATTTCGTTTGATCTAACATGCATACGATGTGTATATGTGAATCGGATATTAATATCCCCAAAGATTTGAAAAGACAGATTATTGCATATAGATGTGCATGATTATAACCATGTTCTTTGCTGTGTTGTTTAAGCTTACAATTCTTTTTCTGGTTGTAGAGTTTTTTTTTCGTTTTTGCCCTTCTGTTTCTTCTTTTTGTTATTGCAAAAGAGCATCATATTAAATATTTATTTCGAATTGATTTTTTTTTTCACGGTAGAAACTTTACTAGTATACGTTTTATAGAAACACGATTACCGCTGTGAGATAAAGAACTGACAACGGCTAACCTGCAATATCTATCTATTTAAAGACAGGTTTTCCATCTTCTTTTCGAGATCAATTGTTTATGACGGCTATATAGGTTGCAAGTTTTCTAATGTTAAGTCAAGAGTTAGACGAAAGTGAGTAAATGAAGTAAGTAAACGATGAAATATATTAAAATCTGAAGATTAATATTCTGGTGAATACCTTTTGCGGGTATATTGATGTTCTATATAGAGTTTCTTATATTAGTGTATGTATATATATATATATACACACAAATATAAGAAACTCTATATAGAACATCAATATACCCGCAAAAGGTATTCACCAGAATATTAATCTTCAGATTTTAATATATTAAAGTAAGTAAACGATGAAATATATTAAAATCTGAGGATTAATATTCTGGTGAATACCTTTTGCGGGTATATTGATGTTCTATATAGAGTATCTTATATTAGTGTATGTATATATATATATATATATATATATATATATCTATTGGTTGAGAGATTTAAGCGCTCACTGGCCACCACTATATATATGTACGGCTGTGTACAGGTAAGACCAATACCTCTGTCGTTACCTTTCTGAAATCATTTCATATTTTTTCATTTTCTTTCTTGTCCTTTTTTTAGAGGGAGACGGAGTGGGTAAGGGTGGGGTGATTAAAAATACGGACGGTTTCTACTGAATGCCGAAAAAGAAAGGGAGATGATTTTTGTTCTTTATATATAATACAAAATGTATTGAGTACACCTCAAGGAGGAGCCGTCTTATATCTAGTTTCATAAAACAAAATGCACATTACACGATGACGGTTGATTACCTTTAACGGATAGCCCCGAACCTGTACCGAGTCAACTGACTGTATGCATGTACAGGTATATAATGCAAAGGACTTCTATAAGATACAAAACGCTTGACATGTTTTCGCCTCAAAGATTGCAAAGAATGAGAAAATTGAATCAACACAGCCAAAAATCTAGTTCTCCGGACTTGCATTCTTTTTTCTTTTATTTAATTCACGCGCGCTTTTAAGTCAGTCTGTGCGAAGTCTGTGTTCGACCAACCACAAGAAAACAAAGAAAAGAGGAGAAAGATTCGTTTTAGACGTGCCGCAGATAGAGTGTCAACGAATTTGTCTTTTCAGACATGCTCTGCAGGGTAATAGCTACGTCATGTTATTAAGGCTCTGGTTTGGATCAATATTGTAGATAGCTGAGAGCAAAAGTACAGTTTTAGGTTACATGTACTACCGACTCCGTGCAGCTGACAATAAGCTTATAGACTATTAAATGTAACTGCATCGACTTCCAAGGCCATGGCTAGGTATTGGTTGTAAACAAGATTTGCTTTCAATATTGTTATAAACAAAGATACCTTAACATATCATTTGATACCGTATAATTTTATATACCAAACAATTATGTTTCTTCTCTTTACTGAAATCAAAATGTTTGCTCCCTGATTAGATGACAACAATTCGGCCATGTGATCACAATCATATGTAAATTCAACTGTGTTGGTGTGGTGTTGTTGTGGTGGTGGTGTTGTTGTGATGATGGTGTTGTGGTGGTGGTGGTGTGGTGGTGGCGTTGTGGTGGTGTTGTGGTGGTGTTGGTGTGGTGTTGTTGTGGTGGTGGTGTTGGTGTGGTGTTGGTGGTGTGGTGGTGGTGTTGTGGTGGTGGTGTTGTGGTGGTGTTGGTGTGGTGTTGGTGTGGTGGTGGTGGTGTGGTGGTGGTGGTGTGGTGGTGGTGTTGTTGTCGATGTTGTGTTGTTTTTGTTGTTGTTGTTGTTTAGTGTATTATGAAGTTTTCGGGAAGTACGAGATTTCACTTCACTGATGAACTTTAGAAAATTTCCTCTCTTACACTTAGAAGAGAAATACGGACTTAAAAAAAAACAGTGCACTATTAAAGATACTGTACTGGACTGCTGAGCAAATGACATCTTTGATCTTATCTTAAGGGAAGTTTTCGATGTATTTAAGCATGTCGTAAAGAGGTGGACATCTTGAACACTGCTGTGAGAAGAATAAAGACATTATGATATTATGTCTTTATTATACATACTTTACTACGACGTATCAACATTACCTGTTTACCATGCATGTTAACCTCTCTGGAAGGATTGGGTATTAAAACGAGATATCAGTTTCTAATAAGTGCTTTGCTGGTTTTATTGAATAACGGCATAATTATAAACTCGACGGTATCTTTTGCGTGTATAATGAAAAAGAGATAAATATTTGCACGGAAAAAATATTAATATACGGGTTCGGTTGGAGTATCGTACAAAGGATAAAGAATAGATAAAATGTATAGAATAAATAATAATAATGTCAACCAGAAGTAAAGGATTTAATTAACAAAGATATATACATTGGATAATGAAATGATTGTTGAAACAAAAGATTCGCAAAGGAAATTTGAATTCTATTAAACACGGGTATGCAGTAAAACAATTCAGCATTTACAAGAGACAGTTAAAGAGAGAAACTCAAAGAGAGAAGAAGCTAACCACAACCATCGCCATTGGTCTCGGTGATACCACATCAATCAACGTGGGCTTCATATGCGCGCGCAAGCGCGTGGGTGTGTTTGGTGTCTTTTTTAATTAATGACATGTTCACTTTCAGTAAAGGAAATGTTTTTGCAAATGCTGCATCTAAACAATTGAACCTCTTTACGTGACCTTAATGATATTATAGTATTTGGTTGAATATCAACACTTTTCATATTTTACATTAAGAAATATGACAAGAAGAGTTACTCAACGGTTCCAAGGCGGAATTTTATTTCTACTCGTACTCATGTTGTTGTACTCGCTTTATTTATGTATTTATGATTTATTTTTTTTTCAACTTTATTTTGAGAGGGTATAACTCGGTTAGCCGATGCTAATCTTCCCCGAGGCCCTCTGATATATAATTGTTATAAAACAAAAACATTAGTGAAAAATGCAATAATAATATTGAATGTAAGAACACGATTACAAGTCTAGTAATGATATCATGAGGCTGTAGACTGGTATATATGACCTGTAACCAATTCTGTCAGCCGATACTTATAGCTGGTACAGCAACTACTCTTAATTTCCCACACCGTGCATCAGTAAGTACTACTTTGTGTTCGCAACATGGTATCTTGTGTTACAGGTGGCACTGTAACAACTGCAAAGCTGTTAACTTGTTCCCGTGTATAAGACAAAGATCTGCGCGAGTGGATAAGGAGTCTATATGAAGATGAGAATGCCTACGAGATGAAGTATAGGAGGTACGGTACCGCTTCGATTCCAGTTCACATGCTCCTCTCTTAAAATTACGCCAATTCGTCATGCCGAGAACGAAGAAAGGCCATGTTCTGGTATAGGTCTCCTTATAGCATAAAACGACTAGATACGACTTCATGTTAGAATCGCGTATTAATGAACTCGCACTAAATGGTTGGTATACAGCAACTAAACTGTTCATGTCCCACAACCGTGCATCAGTAATTACTACTTTGTGTTCATAACACGTTAAAATGTGTTACAAGACATACAAAATATAGTTACTGAACCAGCTATGAGTATCGGCTGATTCTGTACACATTCGGCTTCGATATCTGACTTTACAGTCTGACCTACTTACTTTGTATACCGGTACTATATATAGTGGCCAACTTTCATGAATTATCAGCCATGATTTGAATCTGCCTGTTATTGACATAATTTGTTCAGACAAGTTAAACCCTCGGAACAAACCTTTCTTTGACTTTCACAAGTACTCTGGTCAAACTTCGTTCTTTCTTTTAAGAGACGGGGGAAAGAGGGACTGGCTTAACATAGGAAAAATAAAGACTTTTAAAGTTACATACGGTATAAGTCCTTTGAAATCTAGTACACAGATCATTAACATTCCCTGTAAATGCAATCTTTAATCCTGTGAAATGAATTACTCTTATTCCTAACCAAAGTCACCCTAACCCATCATCTCAATTCGAGACAAATTTACATTCGGGGTTTTAGTATTTTTTTTTTCTCGATGAAGTATACAATTTTTAATCACATAGCTGTTCAAAGATCAGGACTTTGTTATAAAAGATCGCATAAATGATAGATTTAAAGAATGGACAATAAATCGAGGACCTGACAGGTTAATACACCATACACCTGGTGTAAAATGTAGACTACAGTAATTATCTACAGTGATTATCTAAAATCCGGGATATCTTGTACGTTTAATACGGACTCTTTTAAAGTAACAGGAATTCTAAGTCGATTTTGATTTATATTCCGTTGGTAAGATCGAAATGTAGAATTGCTTCATAGTGTTTTCTCAACAAAGGTTAAGATTTATTACGTCCGTCCTAAGTGCACTTAATCCTGGGACAGATTATGTTAACTTAATTCAGTACACCTTTGGTATTTCACGAAATGAGACTTGGCTTAAACTTGTTCTCGACTTCAACATCAGGCTGTCAGGAGTGAGAAAAAAAAAGATTATCGGACGTATTTAGAAAAACATGCCGGATTAATATACGCAAGACAAATATGGCATAATAAGCCTATCGACTATAAGGAATATATATACCGAAGGGAGCTTGCGTGCATGGTTGCTTTAAATAAAATAATTAAAAAGTATCCGTTTGGGTTCTTTGTATAACTACAGATGTGGCAAGTAAACCTAGTATTCTTTATGGGAAAACGATTAGCATGTGGATTAGTTTCTCAAATTACTGGTGTTACTTAACCTTATCGACAACAGTATATAGGCTATATATATATATATACCCTATTGCATACATGGATGTCATGGATGTTTTTGGCCCGTGACGTTACACTTAATGTACTTTGGTAAGGTGTTCCCTCATGGATCAGTTACAATGGTAATAAGCGTATACAGAGACCAACGTGCGTATAGTTTTGCTTGTGGAGGCACTGAAGGTCCCCGTTTTGACCTGCTTTTAGGCACATGTTTAGACACTTTTGAATACGGTAAGTGAAGAATCAATCAATAGTGATTACAGTTGGTTCCTTACGCCGTGTCTATAGTGCACACTCCATGGAGTTGTTCGGTTGTTCCCATAATAACTCCCTGGTACACCTTCATGAACCCATTTTACTCGGCCTAAACTAGTCCCATCTTTCCATAACCTTTCCATATACAAAAATTCCAAATGATACTTTTTTTCTTTCTTGTAATGCTCTCGGGGATTTTGGCTAACCTGTCAGCATGTGGACTTCATTGACCTTATGAATTTGTTCATTGCAAAATAACATAGACAAAACAGCCGACTATGTAGTGAAAGTAATGGTATTATGTTCGTGTCTATGTAGTGTTATCGTTTTATCTTTTGTTACTAAGACCAACCAAAAGTGCATTTATATATTAGGGTAAGATAATATTCGTGAAAACATTCACCTCTGTTTTTCTCGAAATTACTGTCCAATTTTGATGGTATTTTATTTCGACATAAAAACTGATCATCGCATTTTCTTCAGTCGTGGAGAGAGTTGGAACCTTCGGCACGACCACGATCTGTTATCAATCATTCGCAAATTCTAGGATTTCGCCTTGTAGAGAGTACATGAACTCTCAGATGTCTAACTGTCGCTGCAAGTTATTCGCAGTTTAGAGTTTTTGAGTGCTTGAACATCGGCATTATATGAGTATTCAAAGGCACACACAGTATAGCACTTGCATGAACGAGACACGAGACACACGGAGTACCCACACGATACAACACCACATCTAGAACACAGCGACTATACTGTAAATTTTAATAAACGTTAAGTTTTGTACGTACACAAACAGTTAAAACTGGATCGTGCTATATATCGGTGGTAGTGCTATTAGGATTACATAAAAGAACTGAGGATAGGCCTACATGTATGTGTAATCCCAACAAATCCAGTTTGATGCATTTGTTGGGATTACACATATCCTCGGTTCTTATGTAATCCTAATAGCACATGCTGCCGATTTATCAGATGTATCAGCACCATCAAGTTATCAATCTGCTACAAATAGTTTTTTTCTTAAAGATTTATATAGTAGTGACTGTAATCTCTATGTGAATCGGTTGCGAAATATGAAAATGTAGCCCCTCCCCCTCCCCCAAATGTGTTGATCTCTTGCATATATACTCGTTTCACAAATGTTTTGCTGAAAGTATTGACACTGAATAAAGAAATATTAGTCTTTCTGAAAAGTATTACGTTCCATGTAAAGGAGTGACAATGCGTTATAGTTTGAATGTAGTTCTATACTATTATATTTAGGTTATTATCATTGATGATACCAGTTGCGCGATATTACGAGGGTTTAACAATGTCATGCATTGCATCAAAACCGTACTTCGTACCACTCATTGTACGTATCCGCGTTGGAAAAAAAACGTATGCAATTAAGATTTCTCACCTTAATGATAAATATATAATATTGAAGCCATCATTCGTGGAACTGTGACAAGAATCCTAATTTGAAGTACATTGCAACCACCGGCCATATGGTATTGCTTACCTGGGTAGTCATAAATTTGGTGACAAAAATAGACGTAAATATGTGATGGGTATAGGTGAATATAAAAATGTCACTCGGTAACCAATTAATAACGAGAGTTGCTTTGAAATTGATAAGCAAGCGAGGAATGATACTAAGAAATGTCAAGGAGAAATCTTCCGTTCATACATGTGTCTGACAGAACATGAAAATTCGGCGGTATGAATACTTAATATCGTAGAAGAAAGGGAAAGATTTATATGAGTGTATATATATATGACTGATTTAGCAGGCGGTATAAAAATATATGTGAAGAATTTGGATTGATTAGAAATAATGAAAATATTAACTGCTATACTACACTGTAGTAGCGTGCAATCAGTATAGGGACATAGAATAAAGCTGATAGTCTTTATCACGCTTTTGCAGTATATATAGACTTACTTTCCATGATGACGTCACTAACTCAGTAAGTTGCCAGGTGCATTCATCTAAATTTTATCAAAATTTCAAATGAATTTGTATATATATCTACTACACGGTACAAGATATATTTTCGAATGTTTTTGTAACCTAAAGATGCACACGATCCCTAACTAATTTAATCAACAATGAACTTCAGCCACCGGAACATTCCTTTATATGGAGCCAATATGGGAAACGTGTTCTCATGCGCATGTCCAGTAGTATACATGTGATGGAGGCATGTATAAATAAATTCAATGATATCTTACAAAGAAGGATACGTTTGATAGTGACATTTCATGTTGGAATGGATATTTCGGAACAGACCTTTGCTCGATGTACATTGAACTTCATCCACCTGAGGAGTATCCCTTTAAATGAGCCTTAAAGTCTCGATATTTTTATAGCCAAAGAAAAATGAGGACGAAGTAAAAAGAGAAGAAATGTCTGGTTTCCAAGATATTTACCTTTAAGATATGCTCAATATTTGGTTATGCTTCTTTCAAGGCTTATCCCTCAGTATATACAGGCATACTTTGTTTCATAAATTGTTATAACTCAAACTAAAAGATGATCTTATTGATAACTTCATATAAACAACAGAACGTCCCTTAAATGACATTCAACTTAATTTTTCCTTAATTGGCAAATTTGTAATACATGTAAATATATCATGAAAGGTATTAAAGACATTCAACTTCATGTGTCCTAACAACTCCCCCCCCCTCCACCACCCCCTCCAACCATGTGTGTTTCCCTATACATATCAAAAACAATGTTGTGCCTAAAAGTTATTCTTTTAAAGCAAATTTAACTTATTGCTGTTAGAAATTTCTTAGTAATTCAAATTTATCAGAAAAGTTTAATAACTAAGTATGGTAACTATATCTTTTACCTTTTTTTTCTTGAACTTTCTCCAGGTCGATTATGTTGTAAATAATATGATGTCAAGATTCGGCATATCTGTTATAAGCTACTAAACGACATAGGGCCTACATAATAACGGATGCATAATTGAGATTGCTTCCTCTTTCAAAGCTCCATTACATATATATACGTGCACTTTAATTTGTACGGCAAGGCATTCTTGCGTTTAAACAAATGTATTTATTTTCACATCTATTTGAGTTATTCTCATGTTTCCTATGGGGAGCTAATGACGTGTTTAGATGCGGTTTATGATTCTTGTGTATCTGTTGCATACTATATAGTTCAGCGAACTTCCCACACAGTTCGAAAATGACACCCTTTGCACTACCATATTTATTTCAAGGAACATTCTTAAAAGCGCACTCCGTCTCAAAAAGACTCCTCTGTCGCGATAAACCGACAGATGGCGACAGTCACATTTGAATGATGTTTTTAATTCAAATTGCCATGTAGACCGTGTAAACGAGTTATTGCTGTTAAGCTATCCGGCGAATCTTTCCGGTATAATGACATTTTGAATTAGAGTTTTACAAACGTGTTTTCTTTATAAGAGAACGTTAAGTGGTATCTACTATACTTCTCATTGGTACTAACGGGATTAAGTCTTCTTTTAATATCAATAGACTACTTCTCATTGGCTAAAATCTAAACGAGTTAATTCTTCATAGAAAGTGTTTCCCTTTCTCCAACAAAATTTCGATTACGTGTCATTGTTTTTCACGCATTTATTTTATTTTTCAGTATGAACAGGTATTAATCCAGTGGAAAATCAAATAAATCAAATCAAATCAAATCAAATCAAATCTTGCCTCTTGAAAGCAGCTGATGTCATATTTGGTGAGAGGTTTTCGGAGAGGTTTTATCAAACCAATTGAGTATTAGTTTTATTTATAAACAAAATAAGTTGTAACAAATCAAACTGATCTTAGTGGACTTTACTATCAAATGAACATTACAAATGTAGTGTATATGGGTATGCATAGTATTGCAAGGGCGTAGGAACCGGGGGGGGGGCTGGGGGGGGGGGGGGCGCCAGCCCCCCCCCAGTGAAAAATGTGGAGGGGCGGAAGTATCATTCCGCCCCCCCGGTTCGCAAGTCAGAAAACCCCTTTTTCATTTCCAAATGAGAAAAAAAAATCTCATTTGGAGCACCAAATTGCATCTAAGGCCAGGTGAAAATACAAAATTAAGTTTACAAAATGGAGTGGGTGTTGAAGTGTGCTATATTGCACCAAATTGCATCTGAGGCCACCTGGAAATGCAAAAAATTCCAAAGGGGAGGCGGACACCCCCTCCCCTTAGACCCCTCCCCCAGGCTGACCATCAGTTTTCAGCCCCCCCACTCAAAAGTACCTTCCTACGCCACTGTAGTATTGGTGTGTAAGCATATATTCATATGAAGAGTAAATAAGTATTCTTTTCTCGCTTAAAGTTTTTCTTTTCACGTTTTCTTCAATATTCGAAGGTAAAAGATTGTCTACAAACTAGTCAAGCTAATTAATTGCATTGTTATACGGGATTTTAGTATCGCATATTGTCAGAAACAGTTTCGTCAAATATTGCAAGAAACTGCTTGAAGGAAGAAACCGTATTTGCAAGCCCTAAAGGTAGTCACGAAGATACTGGGATGTCAAGAAAAAAATCAAATCTAATTTCCAACGATTCATGTCATTACACAGCTAGAAATACCAAAATGTAGGACGGGGTAATGTAACAAAAATCCGGAGCAGCTGTAGGCTATAGCGACATCAGTATTCCAGAAAAATAGTTTTCTTTTTAAATCTTCATAAATTTTAAGGACTCCCAAACTATGTTCACGAACGGTAATAATAAATGTGGAAAGATGACCAATTGGTAGGTCATAAAACACACACACATAAATTTATATATATATATATATATATATATATATATATATATATATATATATATATATATATATATATATATATATATATATATATATATATATATATATATATACATATATATATATATATATATATATATATATATCATATATGTATATATATAGGGGCCCGGGAAAAAATATCGGATAAAGTATATTGTATTCTTTTTTTATAATAATACACTTAAAGAAACATGGCGAGTGCAATAGGGGACTGGGTGACATAATTGTCCTCATGCGCTGGCCTCGCTTTCGTCTCCTCTGCCTGAATCAACCCATGTAAAGGATTAAACTTGACCCACACAATGGTTGAATTGTTGTCATGCAACAAAATAGACCAAAAGACTAATATCTATGGAACGCCATGTGGTTCAAATTGTGTAAGTTGAGAAGTATCAGTATGTCAGGCAATGTATATCAGGGTTTCGGAATGCTGCTGATGTTACCTTGTTTTTGACATACTGGTATATAGGTTTTCTTCTCAACATTTTCGAATCAGATGCATGGCATTCCGCACTAGTCATCTCTTCGCTGTGGACAGATCAATTTATACAGTATAGCCACTTACTGCAATGGTACTATATACTTAACCAATTAGTTTTTAACTTGAAAGAGAAATCCAGACTTATGCCGTATCCTTAGAGAGAGATATAGGCCTACATTCATATTCTGGTAATCAACATGTGAGAAACCGAACTCACAGCATCGTACATGCACATAATAATAAATGATACCACACGTTTCCCACCTTTAGAAAAAAATGAGCAATAATTTGTCTGAAATTTATCTCTACTTTAAAATCTTTTCCCATATGCTTATTCTTGTATCATTCAGATTTTCGTCCGAATCTAATACAGTCTGTGTTTTTTTTGTGTGTTTTTTTTTCATTCTTTTTTTCTTGAAAAAAAAAACAGTTGCCAAGTTAGTGGATAAAGCTAAATTTATTTTCACTTGTTTGTTTACTCACGGGGAGAGGAAAGGTTGTAACAACAACAACAACAAAACATTGTATCTATATTTAAACTAAAAATGATAGCTCTTCTATAGATTGTTCAGATGGCGTGATGCTTCTTATACTTTTCAGGGATATTAGCTCTTTTCGTATATTAGCTGACGACCAAAGCAATATTGCTCGTACGCATGCATCTGTAATTAGATCCCCGAAGTCAATAACCGCATATGCGTAATACGGGTCTCTTTTATTTTCAGCATCACTAAGATTTACAAGTAACGCCCATTAATTTCATTTAACGTCTGTGATAAGTTAAATCTGTCTCAAGTTTCTAAAGCGAATCTTTCTTTTTTTCAAAAACTGTCACATCCTAGTAAATATTATTCGAGGGCCATTTCGTTAAAAGCAATCGTTCACATTTAATTTTCGAAGCCCATTTTGAGAAATTAAAGTTCGTAAATGAGAACTGAACGGCGGCATCGAGTAATGTGCACGTTTAAATAAGCCGACAATCATATCGGTAATCTGCCTAGCTTGTTAGTAATTGGAAGTTGTTGCACAGCTGAACGGACAAGAGACTTTTCTTCTTTTACACGGAAAGACAGGCAATGAAAAATGCGAGCATTAAATATATTCGAAAGACATCAGAACGCGATGTATCACAAATGAGAAGTTGAGCAAAGTCTTTAATTCGAACGCAAAAATGGTACATATCCTTTATATTATACAGCTTGTAGTGGTAACGTTTGTGTGAATATATACATCATAAGTTCTTACTGCACGTGTTACTGCACGAATATATACATATATATATATTTATTTATTATTTTTGACATATTTCGGTTAACTCAAAGAGCATCGTCATTAATCAGTTACTACCTTAACAGGACAGGACAGGACAATTTATGACAAGCTCATTACATTTTTTTACTACTGTAACATGAAAATGACTGTTTATCTGTGTATGAATACGAAGGCTTTCATTTCCAACTTTATTACTTAGAACGTTAAATCAGTTACAAAATATTTCGAGCGTTAACACAGCTCTTCTTCAGTTGCAGTAATATATATATATATATATATATATATATATATATATATATATATATATATTAGTATTATTAGTATTATTATAAATATCATTATTACTCTGGGTACTGACATTTGACAATACATCGACGAAACATTCATATCAAATTCTTAATTCTTGTTCTTAATATTTGTCGTCTGTTTCTTTTATATTTTTTATATTTGTTATTATTGATTTCTGAGAGAAGTCTGCGTTTATCAGTCTTCTTAATATAATTGTCAGCCATTGGCGTCTTGTTTCATTATGGATGTGAAATACCACGTGGAATGTTTTAGCATTACTAGAACGACACTTAATGTTATCGCTAATGATGAAAACAGATCTTGATATACATTAACACATTGAATGTAAAGCTTACTTTGTTTGACGAGAAACCATTATCTCAGCTATAAATCTTCAGATATCATTTAAAAACATTAAAGGGGGGGGGGGGGTTGCTGGAATCGTCTTGTTTACTAATCTGCCTATAGCTTGTTTGAATTCATACTTCATACTGAATTTATACATCATACGGATTCATACTTCATACTGAATTCGTACTTCATACTGAATTCATACTTCATAATGAATCCATACTTCATAATGAATCCATACTTCATAATGAATTCATACTTCATAATGAATTCATACTTCATACTGAATTCATACATCATACTGAATTCATACATCATACTGAATTCATACTTCATACTGAATTCATACTTCATAATGAATTCATACTTCATAATGAATCCATACTTCATAATGAATTCATACTTCATAATGAATCCATACTTCATAATGAATTCATACTTCATACTGAATTCATACTTCATACATCATACTGAATTCATACATCATACTGAATTCATACTTCATACTGAATTCATACTTCATAATGAATCCATACTTCATAATGAATCCATACTTCATAATGAATTCATACTTCATACTGAATTCATACTTCATACATCATACTGAATTCATACATCATACTGAATCCATACTTCATAATGAATCCATACTTCATACTGAATCCATACACCATACTGAATTCATACTTCTTACTGACTTCATACTTCATACATCATACTGAATTCATACATCATACTGAATTCATACTTCATACTGAATTCATACTTCATACTGAATTCATACTTTATACTACCAGCTTTAATTTGATATAAACCGGACCACAATGGACTCATCATTGACTTCATGTATGTACCGTGCCTTGAAACCATGCTTCATTTTAGCTCTAATTTCACACTTTCCTTTGACAAAATAATTCCTTGTCAACTTGGAAATAAAATATTATCGTCCAGCCTATAGCTAGGGAAGATCTTAGCCTCCTCCCTGTAGATCAGGGTTTCCCTAACTTTATTCCCCCTCCCCCAAGAACCCCATGTGGATGTCTGATTTGTCCACGAACCCCCGA
Organism: Apostichopus japonicus; assembly: GCF_037975245.1. Classification (NCBI taxonomy): domain Eukaryota; kingdom Metazoa; phylum Echinodermata; class Holothuroidea; order Aspidochirotida; family Stichopodidae; genus Apostichopus; species Apostichopus japonicus. The sequence continues at coordinate 380,772 of NC_092562.1, forward strand.
GACACGATCTGAGTCACTATTATACTATAATACGTATAACGGTGCTTCGTAAATGATCAAGTTCATAGTGTAATATAAATTTTAGAGTTTGTCGATAGATACGACCTTTGTACATTAATAATTTATAAGGTATATCAGAGTTTAGTTCACAAAAAGTACTCTAGTTTTGACTTTCAGAAACGTCTCACGAACCCCCTGAGATGGACTCACTCACCCCCTGGGGGTTCATGCACCCCAGTTAGGGAAGCCCTGCTGTATGTAGATGGTCACACCAGTATAGTTTGTTCGAACTATTTTCATAGACTTGGTATTAATTCATTTCATATACAAATTTATCATGACCCTGTTTATTGGCATTTCAACAGTTTAAGGAGCTTCATGAGTTAAAGTTAATAATTGTTAATAGCATGACAGCACTCTATTTTTGTGCAAAGTTATTAGACTATATGTAAAATCCCAAATACAGGGTACCGTATATCAAGAATCTTGACATTTACACGTTCAATTTTTTGTACATGAAGAAGTAATAATTTTAAAAAATGTTAAATTTCTGTCTGAGTTTGCTCAAAGCATTTTGATTTAACGGGCTAGCAGGATGTGACTTGATGAAGTCAGGCATTGATTGTTCTAATCAAGTTCACTAACTAATTAATAATCAGGCTTCGGTTGGTGGTTCAGAATATACAACATAAGAGAGTGTGTCTCTCATCTTTCTCGTCTTTCATTAATTTGTAATCTTAATTTAAAGTCAATAGTTTGTATAGGTTTTGTCGAATTTGTTGTCCAAACTTCACAAAGCGCCTTTAAATAAGATTCATTGGTTTTAAGCTTATAGCTAAAGATCATGTTAGAACATTCCAGGTGTCTAGTCGTGCTATTAACTTACAACTGATTGCATTCCGCTGAAGTTAAACTGCTGTTATTTATCAGAGCCAATTCACCAGACCTATTTAACCAAATGATGGCTGACAAATTGATATAGTTTTACTCAGTCAAAATGGAAGCCCATCAAAATCAGAAGCGAATGAAAGAATCAAAGAGATGTTGAAGGGATTTAATATATTCTAAGGGATATTCTGGCTATACATACATATATATATATATATATATATATATATATATATATATATATATATATATATATAGTGGATATTCGGGTTTATTTTCACCTTGCCCCATTTAGTACATACACTGAGAGATAGAAACCTATTTGTCACAAAACTATATTTTTAAAAGGACTACATATAAATTTACCTACGTTTTCCAACACGTGAAATGAGAGATTGCCTATAGCAGAATTAAATAACTGTATCTTTCCAAAGTGTTGTTTTTTGAATTTGGTCGACTCTTGAACTTAAATGCCCTTTAAACTCGACAATAATAAAGTACTTTATAGCGTATGGGCTGAATGTATCTCGAGGCTATTTACGCAACTGATAACACGACGTACTGCATGTTTTATATAGTTTCAAACATATTTTAGTAATCAGTTCACAGTCCGAAAGTTAACAGCCCCTCCATATATCTAGACATATTCCAACAACAACAACAATAAAAGGAAAATGGATGCATCATTTTTTAAGTGGTAATGTGTCAACCAATCAAAATGTGGTTCAGTCTCTTCAGGTACCTAAAACAGGAATAGGTTAAGTAAGATGAAACGAAAGGTGAAAATTACTGGAGAGAGTTCCTAGTTTGATCATCAAATGAGAATTTAATATGCTGACAA